>NW_020954569.1:31340947-31396523 GCF_900497805.2 Vombatus ursinus | reverse complement strand
ACACACACACACACACACACACACACACACACACACACACACACACACAGCGAGAGACAGAGAGAGCAGGCATTGTATTCTAATGGATAGAGCCTGCCTTGTAATCAAGAAAACCTAGGTTCAAGTCTTGCCTCTGACACTTACTGGTCATTCTCTTTCACCTCTCTGCAGTCTTTGCCACTGCTGATCACTCCTCTTTGATACTCTCTTCTCTCTAGGTTTTTGCGATAACACTCTCCTGGTTTTCCTCCTGCTTTTTTGACCTCTCATTCTCTGTCTGCTTTGCTGGATCCTCCTCCAGATCATGCCCTCTAATTGTAGGTGTCCCACAGGGTTCTGTCCTGGGTCCTCTTCTGTACTCACTCTATACTACTTCATTTGGTGATCTTATCAGCTCCCATGGACTGATTACAATCTTTATGCTAATGATTCTCAAATCTACTTTACCTGCCCCAACTTCTCTTCTGACCTCCAATCTCACATCTCCAATTGCCTTTTAGACATCTTGAATTGGATGTCTAGTAGAGATCTTAAACTCAGCATGTACAAAACAAAACTCTTTATCTTTCCCCCTAAACTCTCCTTCCCCTAATACTTTCCCTATTACTGTAGAGGGCAACACCATCCTCCCAGTTTTTCACGCTTAGAATCCAGGAATCATCTTGGATTCCTCATTATTTGTTGCCCCACCCCACCCCCATATCCAAGCTATTGTCAAGGCTTTTTGATTTCACTTTTGCAACATCTCTTGAATATAACCCTTTTTTCTCCTCTGATACTGCCATCACTCTAATGCAAGCCTTCATTACTTCACACTTTGATTACTGCAATAGCCTGCCTGTCAGTCTACCTGCTTCAAGTCTCTGTCCACTCCAATCCATCTTCCACTCAGCCACTAAAATAATTTTCCTAAAATAAAGCTCCGATCATGTCACACACACCTCTCTACTCCATAAACACCAGTAGGCTTCCAATTACCTCCAGAAGCAAATATAAAATGCTCCATTTGCCCTAGGCACTTTTTACTCTGTTCTTTCCCCCCCTTTCTCCCACATACATATATATATATATGTATATACACATATATATGTCATATACATATATATGTTATATACATATATAGATTTTATATATACATATATACACTAGTATATACTTACACATATATACACATACATACACATACATATACTTACACATATACATACATAAACCCAAAGATATGTACACACATACACACACATACATATACCCATACATACGTACACTTACATACACATACATATACTTAGATATCTATAATCATACTCATATATGGACAAATACATTCATATGCATCTATGTAAGACTGCACTATACTTACTTGTCCTCTGTTCCTCTGGGGGTGGCTAACCTCTTCCTTCATAAGTCCAAGTCTTTCCATATTTTTCCAAGTCTACCAACTCATCATTTCCTACACCACAGCAATATTTTAATGCTATATTGTCTAGTTATTTTAAATAGTCCAAAATAACATTGTTGAATATGACTGACAGTGTCATTTCCCTATTTTTTCTTTTGATTAAATCTATTTTAACCTTAACTTTGTCTGAGATCATGATTACTCTCCCTGCTCCTTTCTCCCTAACAAATGCTACTCCTTATCTTTATTTTATATTTATATATAAATATATATATATTTATATTTTATCTTTATATTTATTTATATTTATATTATATATATTTATATTTTGTGCATATCTCTTATTTCCTATCCCTCCAGACCCTTTTACTTTATTTCTACTTGCTACCTAGCCCTTTTACTTAACCTATTACTCCTCCAAGGATCCCTCCCTCATTCCCTCATTCCCATTAATGTAGACAGCCTTTTATACCCCCCTTTATCCTATTTCTTAACCCTCTCCTCTACAGATCCCTCCCTTATCATCTCCCCACTCCCTATCCCCTTAGCATATTATTTCTTTCTGAATTTAGAAGGCTGTTATACCTTTCTAGACATTTATGCATTGTTCCCTCTTCAACCCATTCCTGATGAAAGTGGGGTTCCAGAACTACCAGCTCTCCTGCCCCATCTAATTCCTCTGAGTCAGTTCTGCCTCTCACAGTTATTCCTAAATGGTTTTACTTTTTAAATCAAATCATACTCAAGTCTTTTACTAGCCTGTTTAAGCAATCACCTGGAATTGTTCTCCTTCTTTTAGAAGAACTAAATAATTAGCCATTGGTTGAATATCTTCATTGAGTAAATATTTTCTTTCTTTGTATGCAATATTTGGTTGTTAATATAACATTCTTTTAAGCATAATTGGAATAAAAATAATCTTAAATGTCCTTAGTGGGCATATTTTCTCACTATGAATTTTCTTAATATCATTTGTGTATATATATGTATGTATAAATGTATCTGAATGATAAGGTGACATTTACATGATCTATTCATCTTTCTACAAGAGTTTTTTTATACTATCAGTTATTATAAAAAACCTGCCACTAGTGCAAAATATTTTAAATTTTATTTACAAAAATAATTCCATCTGCATTGCTCTTTGTACTTTACATTTTATTTATTAGACTCCAACATTTAACAGTCCCATATATTTATATAGCACTTTAAATTTTCCTAAACTTTTTCGCTTCACTTGATTCTCAGAATAGCACTGTATAGTAGATAGGGGCACATACAATTATGTCTATTTTATGGATAAAAGCTTGGCTAAGGCCAAGCTAATAACAATAGGGCCATAATTAGACATTAGATCTCCAGATTCTTAGGCCACTGTTCTTTATATTACGTCATACTACCTCAATAAAAAACTTAAATGAATGGAATATGATGTTAAAGATTGGCAAAGTCTGTCTGAATGATTCTACCAAAATTCAACTTTGCTTATGCCTTTGTGGATTAATATTGGAAAATCATCCTTTTGAGGATGATCATCTTCACTGAATTATCTAATGCTTATAGCTTATAGGACATTCATCAGACAGCTGAGGTCTTGCATTTTATCTGTTTTCCTTTTATCTTAAGCTATTTTCATGTATTTTATAATTGAGGAGGTGTTACAGCAAGAATTATATCACTCACTTTTTGAAGTATAGTATAGCTATTTCTAAACCTATTTAATGATAAATATTTGTAATGAAAGTCATATTTATTCATATGCTATAATAAAATAATCATTCTCAAAAAAAGAACTATTTAAAGCACAAAATAAAAAAAAAGTTTGCAGGAGATCCATCTTTCCTTGATATTAGAAAAAGGAAAAGAAAATGGCTAGAATTTTGCACTGATATTCATACTTTGCAGTAAAAACTGAAAATGTATATTAAAATAATTTTACAAAAAAGATGCAAAACTATGCAAGTAATATTATGAAAGGAGTAGTAGGTAAAGTATGTCCACTAATTATCATACAATTTGCAATAAATACTACAATATAGAAAAGCATCATGGAATGGAAGACAGGTTTGGTCTTGGAGTCAGGAAGACCTGGGTTTCAGATCTAACTAGAGGCAAATCATTTAACCTTTCAGTGCCCTCAAGCAACCATGAGAGTTAAGTCAAAGAAATTCATTCACTAATTTGCCCTGTTAGAAGAAGTTTTCATGTTTAGAGTTCCCCACAAAAGTGAAACAATAGATGCAATGCTGCCTCCTCCCCCTTCACCTTTCCGGTTCTCTTACTCCTTCTACTCCTCATCCCCTTTACTTTGTGGGCCGGTGACACTAGTCTCCTTGCTTTTCTTTGACACACCATCTCCTGACATGGCATTTTCACTGGCTATCTCCCATGCTTAGAATATTCTTCCTCCTCACCTCCACATCCTGGCTTCCTTCAATCACAGTGGAAATTTCCTCTTCAACAGGAAACTCTTCCTGATCCCAATTAATTTTAGTACTGTCCCTCTGTTGATTATTTCCAATTTATCCTGTGTTTATGTTGTTTATACATATGTTTACATGTTGTTCCCCCACCCCACCGTAAGACTGTGAGTTCCTTGAAGGCAAAGATTCTTTTATTTTTCATTTTGTCCTCAGTGCTTAGTATAATCCTGGTACACAATAGGCACTCAACAAGTATTTATCCACTTACTCACACACACATGTGGATGGTTCAAATTAGGATATTAAGTAATGTTTTCTAAATCTAAACTTACTAAATAATGAGTACTTTTGAATACTAATTCATATGGTGAAATAGAAAATGTAATTTTCCCTTGTGAGCCCAGGCATAGCTCAATGTTCATTAACTTTGTTCATTTTTCAAATAAAATACTTTAATGGCTACAAAGCATTTGTTCATTGCAGCCTTGATAGGCAAAACAAATAAGAGAAGGTAATGAACACAATTACAATAATCCTTATTGTCTTTATTTTCAGTTACCTAATATATGTATATAGATATAGATATAGATAAAGATATTGGTAAATAAGAAAATACAAATCCAACAATCACTTTTTTTTTCTTTTGCAGGGTCTTTCCCTCCCTCCACCTCCCTTAACTATTGTGGAGGAAAAGACCATTGCATATCTTTAAAGTCCTGAATATCTAGCTCTTCAAATGATACAAATATGAACTTTCAGGTAAGACAAGCTGTAATAGCAAAGGTAATAATAACATATATCATTCTTGCTCTCACATAGTATCTAAGAATCAAAACTTCACATTCTATGCTTCTGTTCATCCCTATCAATGAGCACGGGTAAAGCCTCAACCTGTGTCTGCTGGTCTGCTGGAAGCAAGACAAAGCAAGTTAAACAGCAGAGAGGGGTGTCCTTTCACAGCCAACTTTTCAGAACCTTGGCTTGGCAATTAGGGCTGAGCCCATTCAGGGCTTTTAGAAATCAACGCACAAATTCAGAACTCAATCTGCCCACAGGAGGGGAAGCAAAGAGGAGTCCTCCGCAGCTGGTAAGCACAATGACCTTTTACAGCCCTCACAGTAAGTAGTTGTGAGAGCTAGGTCAGGCTATGAGAACACCTGCTTTGCTTTCCTCATTTTCTGGTCAAAGACCCTAAGCCAGGTCTCCATTGACTTGTCAAATGAGGAACACTTGGGAAAATAAAAACACACACAAAAAAAACCCTCCCCTCTTAATACTTCCTTCCTGAATCCTAATGTTATCATTGCTTTAACTTTGTGCTTTCCCATGAGAATCACAAGATGCTGGCATATAATTGACAATCATTTGTAGAGCATTGATAAACATAGGCACATGCTCCCATAAAGGCGCTAGGGAGATAGCTCTTGGGGACAGAAAAGAGTGGAATAAACTTTGGACTATGGGATGGTTCAATTAACTAAGATTCAAGTCAATTTAAATCTTTCCATGTATATGTTTGAAGACTGTCCCAGTCTTGCTGGGGCTCTCTGATCTGTTTTCCATGTAGATTATTTAAACATTTCAGGCTTAGCAATTGTTCTTCACTTCAAAACATAGCTGGAATTGATCAGAAAGGTTATGAGAGCATGTGTTCCATTAAAGTTAAGTATTCTCTGCATACATTGGCATTCAAGGAAGTAACAAAGACTCCAGAAACTCAATAGGGTGCAATGCAAGAGAAATCTCTCCAGTCTGAGACCACCAAAAGAAAAGGTTATCTTGAATATAATGTAAAATTGATTGTTGTAGTTGAGGTAGTTGAAATAGTAATTTTTTTTTCCAGCGCCTCTCTCACTCTGAGGAAAAAGGGATCTCCTATGCAGGTAACACTAGCATCGCCTGCTCAACTACTGGACTTCTATAGACAAAAACCTGCATGGATTTCTACCATGAGTGTCTTGACTCAGCGTAATGCTAGGTAGTCAAAGTAGTATAAATAACGGCTATGATACAAATAATAATGCCTTATGCTGGTATATTGCTTTGAAGTTTACAAAGCACTCTCCCATTTATTATTTCACTGGTGTCTTGAGGACCCTTCAGATTGGAAGGGCAGATATGCTTATCCAAATACGAGAACAAACTCAGAGACTTAGAAACCTGGTGGTGTCACAACCCCTGAAACTGAATCTTGGATCTCTTAATTTCTACCTATGTGGCATGGGACAATAGAACTAGAGATGAAAGGAATCCTGTAGAGTAGTCAGAAGTCATTGTGTTCCTGACTCAAGCATTGTGACCTTGAGTATGTTACTTATCTTCTCTAGGCCTTAGTATTATCATATGTAATCATTCAATCAATAAATCAATCAATCACAAAAGTATCTGGGGCTGGAAAAGGCCTCAAGAGCCATCTAGTCCAATACTCAGTGACACAGGTAGTAAATTTGAGAGGGAGGATTTGAATCCAGATCTTTTGATTCTAAAGTCAATGTGCTTTCCAGTTCAGCAGAGGTGTCAAACTCAAACGGAAATGGAACAGAGGCTGAAAACCGTAAGTAAGGTCCCAGAAGGGCTAAGTAGTGACTTAGAAAAACACATATTAACATTATCTATGTTTTATTGTATTTTTATTTATTTTCTTAAATATTTTACAATTATATTTTAATCTGTTTAGGGCAGCAATTAAGAGTGTCTCAAGTTAGGCACCATGTTTGACATCTCTGCAGTACACAATCACTATTATTAGGAAGGAAGGAAATGTAAATAGGAATAAGGTTTAAATGGAATCTTGTATATAGTGTTAATTTTTTTTCCAAAATATTGATTGGTTTTGCTGATGTTTTAACCCCTCCCTCTTTTTTAAAGATATTATATAGAATGCTTCTCTTGTAAAGAGTTATAAAGGAGGAGGATTATAGGGATTATATGCAAAAAAGATGTCAATAAAATTTATTTTAAAATAGTAATAAACATCTTCACATTGATGAAAAAATACATTTCCAAATGCCCTATGTTGAAATTTTAGTATTTAGCAGTTATTCCTAGAGGAAGGAGAAATTTTTAGAGTTTGGGAGATTCTGCCTACAGAGGGAAAGAAGCCAAGTTCTTGCAATGAGGGCAGAGTTCTGTGCAAATAATTTGCACTTAATAAACCTTTGTAGAACTGAACTAAATAAGTAAAGTGTAGACACACTTTACAAGAAATACCAAGCTGGAGACTAGATTGAGTTTTCCCCATTATATTAAAGGCAATGAACAAGGTCTATTAAATTCTCTCTTTGCTTAGAGACAGCAGGAATCACTAAAGATTTAATATACTTGGCACTATTTTGTACTTTACATTTGAAAGTTATATTGAAAGAAAAAGCTTGTTGATTGATACTATACCATAGGGTATAGCATCAAAGTTAGAAAGTATCCAAATAGACCTCCCTTGAATTGATGAACTTACGCTAATGGATGTAAAGGGGACTATTAGTGTAAATGCAATTAAGTTTTACGTGTAGAGTGTTAAAGAAGGGTGGAGACAGAGTATGGGGCTTTACAAGAGGCCACCATCATTACCATACACTTATCTGAAATTGGGAATGGTTGTGCAGAGCTTCACAAATGATTGAAGTGGCAAGGATGAGTTGCTCTTGTAGGCTTGTTTAGCAGTCATCAGTTACATCTAAGGGAGTTTGAGTTAAATCCTGATTCTCATTTAAGCCATGTTTCAAAGATATATCACAAAGGTATTTTACCTAGTCATTCTGGCATCATGAGATTCAGTCGAATAGTTAGTTAAGCAAGTAAACCCCATTACTGAAAGAGGGTTGAAGAAAAGGACCTAGAAAGAGAAGAGTGATGGATAGAGACAGTAAAGATTTAAGCAGAGCTGTAACAAAATTGTAAAGTAGATTAAGTTTGTGCTAATACCCCTTTTGTGTTTACCCTACTTAGTTGCTCCCCGATAGGGCATCTGCTTTCTTTGGCCCAATACCTTCCAATTATTACCCAGTTGCTTAGGAGACCTCTAATATATCCCCACCCAGGCCTGCCTTTGTCAGATTGCTTTCAGACCAATCAATGTTTGTCCCTAACATATTGTAATATATTCATTTCATCTTTCCATGCAACCCAGACAAAGCCTTCCAAGGTGACAAGCTCCTTAATTAAAAAGTCAGCTATGATTTTTTGGGGGAGAAACCATAGTGATCTCTTATCAGGACAATAGCTAGATGTGATTTCTAGACACAAGGTCAAAATCTTTGTTGCCTAACTCATCAGAATAATTCAAACAGAAATTTCAAGTGAGGTAGAAAGGCAACCCAGACCCCTGAAATATGAATGAGAATGGCTCTCTTGGAAAGGTTGGATCTTCCAGAATTATTCAAATCATAAATCTTCTGTTTATGGTCACTCTTGGAGACTCTCAGAGCTTTGTAGCAAATTCCCAAAGCAGAGATATTTCAAAATGTTCAATCACTACACTTTTACACAGCGTAAGTGACTCTTTTTTGATTATTCTGCTTTATGTTCTTGCTCATAATATAAAAGTCTTGCTTTCCAGTATTATAGCTATCATCACTGAGAACACACTTTATAATTATATGTGATGTCACCACATTACCTTATTTTTAATTAACTATATTCACATCACAGGCAATGATTAATTATAAATTCCAAGTACAGCTGAAGATGCTGAGGGTCATCAAATTTGTCTGCAAAGACGTACAGCATTGAAATAAGAGCTCTCAAGTCTAAAGCTAAGCAGCTCAAGGATTTATTTTTAAAACTCAACATTTAAAAACAAATTAAAATAAGGAAACTATCACATTAATAAAGATAATATTAAATTCTTTAAAACCACATTTTCTAATTCAGTAGCCATAAAACTTTAGTTATATAATATAAAGGATAAATATGCATTTTTTTCTCTATTTCAGCTATAGTACCTTGATATTCAAGTACGAAAGTCAAGAAGTAGAGGGGAAAACAAATCACTATTCTCATTTAAAGGTGCCAATCAAAATGAACAAAGCTTAGTTTCTTTAACATTAAAATAGATGACTAATAGTTTTCAGTAAGGGTAACATTAAGATAGTTGTAGTAGTTTCACACTTAATTTCTCACATTTATGCTCAAATGCATTTAACTAATATGAAAAAATTAAAAACACATCAGATAGCTAAAAAAAAATAAAGCCATGGAATGATCATAATAGGCATGTGCTTTCCACATAGAAACCAAAATCAATTTATTTTTCCTCATAAAAAGCATGACAGAATAATATAATTCTAATCCTTCACTTAAATAAGAGTAAATTTGTAAGAGCAGCATAGATTCTGGAATTTATTTATTTCTACATGTATTATTAATTTTCTTACAAAAGTTTGGAGCATTCCTAGCTTATGAATATGAGTCTTATTACTATGTGGCAAAATTTAATATTTTACTATATGGCACACCAGTTCCTTTGGGAATAAAATAAATTCAAAATCAAATTTCATTAGCATTTGACATTTTGGATATTGTCCATTTCTGCTATTTAAAACAAAGTGTTCACTTAGAATGCTGTGGGCTAACATTGGTCATATTGTGTAAAATGATGAACCTAATTTATTTTCCTTACTAAAATAAACTGTGACTTAACAACTTATTTACTTTCTACTCTCCTTATTTTTTAAGATCTCAAGTTTGTCTTTAAAGTCTTCCAATACTTTTTGCAGGGGTTTGGGAATCCTCTGTATATTATATTTATTTTTTATTTTGCTCTAACTCCAAAGAGTTATATGGAATTTAATTCTGTTTATTTGTCTGTTTATTTTTCTCCTCTAGGAATCGTTGTTATGTAGTTTAAATTTTTTTTATCTTATTTGATATTTTATTTTTTCCCAATTGCATGTAAAAACAATTTTAACATTTTTTTTTTCAAATTTAGAATTCCAAATTATCTCCGTCCTTCCTTCCTCTCCCCCATTGAGAAGGCATTTAATTTGACATAGGTTGTATATGTGCAGTCATGCAAAACACATTTCCATGTAAGTTATTCTGTGAAAGAAACACAGAAAAAAAACCCCCAAAATAAAGAAAAAGTATCTTTGACCTACATTCAGGCTCTACCAGTTCTTTCTCTGGAGATGGACAGTATCTTTCATCCTAACTATCACAGAATTGTCTTGAATCTTTGTACTGCTGAGAGTGGCTAAGTTATTCATAGTAGATCATCATACAATATTGTTGTTATTATGTACAATGTTCTCCTGGTTCTGCTCATTTCACTTTGCATCAGTTCATGTAAGTCTTTGCACATTTTTCTGAGAGCCTGTTGCTTTCAGTTGCTCATCATTTCTTAAAGTACAATAGTATTCCATCACAATCATATAAAATAACTTGTTTAGCCATTCCCCAATTGATGGACGTTTCCTCAATTTCCAATTCTTTGCCACCACTAAAAGAGCTGGTATAAATATTTTTGCACATATAGGTCCTTTTTCCCTTTTTTTTTTAAATCTCTTTGGGATACAGACCTAGTAGTGTTATTGCCTGGGCAAAGGGTATGCATGGTTTTTTAGCCCTTTGGGCATAGTTCCAAATTGCTCTCCAGAATGATTAAATCAGTATACAGAAGTTGAATATTTTAAATGATTAGATGTGAACTTCACATTTTTAACATTCTAGTCCTGTACCATTATTCCCATTATTATACTTCAACAATATTTATGTGGATTACAAAGAAGTTCAACACTGTAGGAATACTGATGTCCAATTCAACAAGCATTTATTAATCTACATACCAGGGTGGGGAACCTGCAGCCTTGAGGCCACATGTGACCTTCTAGATCCCTAAATGTAGCCTTTTGACTGAACCCAAATTTTACAGAACAAATCCTTTTAATAAAATGATTTTGCATACTATGCAAAGCACTTCGATAGGAACTAGGGATATGAAGAAAAAATTGAAAACAGTCCCTGCCCTCAAGGATTTTACTTTCCATTGGAAGTAGGAGGGAGTAGAAAATATAAATATGTAAGTTTATACATGCTAATTTGAGGAGGTAGGGAGCAATAACAACTGAAGGGAACAGAAAAAACAAAAACAAAAACAAAACTGGGAGATGGCTTGAGATTTGAGCTTCAAAGGAAAACAGAGATTCCAAGAGAGACTGGATTTCATGCATAACATGGATCCAAAAGATAAGGTGCTGAGTTTGAGGAACATCAAATTGGTCAGACTTGCCAGAACATTAGAATGTGTAAAAAGGAGTAATATGTATTAAGTCTGGAAAGTCAGGCTGGAGCCAGATTGTGAAGGGTTATAAATGCTACTGAGGACTTTCTACCTTATCTTAAAGGTAATAGAGAGTTACTGAAGGCTCTTGAGAAGAGTGGGGGTGGTGATGTGAAGGCACATGTTCCCACCTGTGTTTTATTATTTTTTAAATTAATTTATGTTAGTTTTCAACCTTCACTTCCATAAGCTTTTGAGTTTTAAATTTTCTTCCCTTTTCCCCCCACCTCCCTCCCCAAGACAGCATGCATATACATTCCTATTAAACATATTCTCACTTTGGTCATGTTGTAAAGAAGAATTAGAACCACTAGGAGGAGCCACAAGAAAGAAGAAACAAAACAAATCAGAAGAAGAAGGGAAAAAAAAAGAGCAAATAGTATGCTTTGATTTGCATTCCAACTCCATAGTTCTTTCTTTGGATACAGATAGCATTTTCCATCATGAGACCTTAGGAGATGTCTTAGATGATTGCATTGCTGAGAAGACCTAAGTCTATCAACGTTAGTCATCACACACTGTGGCTGTTACTGTGTACAATGTTCTCCTGGTTCTGCTCACTTCACTCAGCATCAATCCACACAAGTCTTTTCAGGTTTTTCTGTAGTCTGCTTGCTCATCATTTCTTATTGCACAATAGTACTCCATTACATTCGTATACCACAACTTGTTCAGCCATTCCCCAATTGATGGGTATCTCCTCAATTTCCAACTCTTTGCCACCATAGAAAGAACTGCTATAAATATTTTTGTACATGTGGGTCCTTTTCCCGTTTTTATGATCTCTTTGGAATACAGCACTAGAAATGCTATTGCTGGGTCAAAGGGTCCACTTGTGTTTTAGAAAAATTTGAGCAAGATGGGGTAAAATGACATAATTTAGAGGGTAGTATAGAATTTTTTTTGGCATAAAGGTTTTCCAGTTGATGATAGAGGCAAAAGGTACTGAATTGTAACAGAAGGGTGACACCCATTTCTAGAACCAAGGAGCCCTGACTGCCCTATGATGGTTAAGGTTCAGTCACCCATAATTCCAGAGGCAGAAAGGAGCTATAATACCACTTTCCCAAATTTCCCCAAGAGTAGAGGCAATAGCAATAGACTGAAGGGCATGTCTTGACCTCAGCCTCTGACCTGAGCAATATATTATCCTCGCATATTTAAGGGAATAAGCATTTATATAGCACCTACTGTGTGCCAGGAACTGATTACATTTGCTTTTACAAATATTATTTCATTTGTTCCTCACAACAACACTGTAAGGTAAGTATCCAGGGTGACAGAGAGTGTCTGAGAACAGATTTCAATTCAGGTCTTCCTCATTCCACACCCAGCACTGTATCCATTATGCTACCAGCTACCTACTAAATACGTGAAAAAGTTTCTGTGAAAATCTTTCTTCTGTGATGATCTTCACAGGACCTTTCTCATCAATTTCTATGCAATCTTAGTATTCCATATTTTAAGGAGAATGCTCTGAGTTGTCTTTGGATAATTTTTTCCATCTTTTTAATGATCCCAAGCATCTGCCTAAAATAAAATTCATTTTTTAACACTATTCTTCTCATCATGTCATATGTCTGATAGTCATGAAATAGTACAGTGTCTGAAGAATTAAACTTGACAATCTCACAAAGTACAATGGAGAAGAACATAGCGGATGTGAGTAGGCTGCCGGTACATTAAAAATGAAGAATTCTACAGTACATCATCAAAAAGGTCTATGCCCAGAGAAGAAGTAGGGCTGGCCATATGGCAAGAGGAAAGGAGAAGCAATGGCTAACCTAGGTACTTTACTGGCATCCACGTAATGTCAAGAGATCTAGAAGAAGGACTCTGACACATTGCATTTAACCCCCGAGGAGGATTTATAGAAAGATATGGAAAAAAATCCACGTAAGACAAGGCACAGAAGGGTTGCAGTCTATACTGGTGGATGATGTGTAGACATTGATGAGGTCAGAAATCATCAAAGTAATTAATGATTTAACACTTAGGTAAAACATATGAGTGCAATATGAAACAACAGTAGTGGAGGGAAAGGCCAGGTTACCATTTCTATATAAAGATAGAAAATAGGATTACAATGTTCACCTTATGATGTTACATATTCCTGAAAAACTGGGGCAATTTTATACCTCCAATCATTCACACGACTTCATCCATTCTTGGTCTCAGTATATGGTTTTAATAATACCATTTTACATTGAAGAAGCTAAACTCTCCCCCAACCCCCACCTCAAGCAAAACCATAACACACATACACAAACACACACAACCAAAACACAGGGCAATTGCGGCTTTGCCCAAAGCACCCAAACTTATGGGGTGCTACTGATACTTATACTCTTTAAAGAGCATAAATAAAACTGTGCTTAGCACCTAGGTAGCAAGAAAAATTAGTCAAAATAGGAGCAAGCAGAGAGCATATTTCATCACTAAGGAGGAACCTTGAAACAATTAGATATACAATGGATAGAATCCAGCCTGGAATCAGGAAGACTTGAATTCAAATCTAATCTCAGACTTTGTTTACTAGTGTGCAATCCTAAGCAAGTAATCTAATCTCTTGGTCTCCCTCATTTTCCTCAACTGTAAAGTGGGGATAATAATAGCATATGCCTTCCAAAGTAAGGATCAATTGAGAAAATATCTATAAAGTACTTAGCATTTTGCTGCACTTAGTAGGCCTGTTTGCTTCCATCTTTCTTTTCTTTTTACAGCCCAGGGTGAGCTCTTCCCTACCTTGGCCTGGTGCTTCGCCTTCATGGCACACTGCTTAGCAGCTAGCTTGTGGTATTCCAGGTTTTCTATCCATAGGGGTTTATGTCCCAGGCTGTTTGGTACCCTGTTACAGGCTTTTCTTTGCCATGTGGCTCTGTGTTCTTAGGTCTCCCCCAAAACCAAATTAGGCTTAAAGGTTGATCTGAGAACATGTATTTTGTTGCCCATTCTAGGTTTTTTTTTGTTTGTTTGTTTGTTCTTTGTTTGTTTGTTTTGCAAGGTAACTACAGAAAGAAAGAAAGAAAAAGTAATTGTTTCAGTTCTCATAGCTATTGGGCATATAGCCCTTACTGGCTACCAAAAGCTTAACAGGGTCTTAGGAAACAGCAACAACAACAACAACAACAACAACAACAACAACAACAACAACAACAACAACAACAACAGTTAGTCTTTTGAGGTGCTTAAATATAACGGATTACTAACTATAGCTATATGTCCTTCTCTAGAAATAGAATTCTCTAGCAAACAAGTAACAAAATGATCAAGTGGTGCTTAGTTGAGACAGGATACCCAAACCCCAGGATCATAGGCACATTCAGTTAATTACGCCTCTCAACTAGAGGGAGAGCGGACTTGTGCATTTTGTAATTTGTACAATTCAAATAAAATCAACAGTTAATGAATTGTGTCGTAATATTTATGCTGTTAAGATACATCACGTCTACAGTGTCACAAAGACATTAGACAATAACATGACTGAGGAAAAAGATAGTCTCTTTAAAAGGTCTAGACAATATTTTCTGAGTCTATGTTAAATGGTACTTCCTTTTTTTTTGCTTGAAATAGTCGTAATTACATATTTTGAATTCAATTTTATTTTCAGTTCCAAATTCTCTCCCTACTACCTCCCACTTCCCACACATTGAGAAACCAGAAAAAACAAAACCTGTTATAAATATATATGGTCAATCAATAATAATTATGTTTTAATTAAGACAAAAAGTAAGGTTTTTTTTTCCATATAACTGAAAGGAATAGTATACGAATGTGCCCAAAGGACACATCAATCATAAATAATAATACTAACACATTATATTAGTAGAATGCTTTATAGTTTGAAAAGCATTTTAAATACATTATTTGATTTTTTTTTCTTGGAATGCTCCCACTGAAGTAGGCAGCAGGTCGTACCATACCCAACAAGAAACTGAGGTTCACAAAATTTAAATTAATTGCCCAAGGTCACAGTTCTAATGATTGGCACCAGAGTCCAAGTCTTTTGAGTACTGGCCCTAAGTTTTGTATTGCATCATGCTCCTTTTAATTAAGTATTTCCTATTGAGTGAGTATTAATGAAAAGGAGCCATACAAATGTGTTTTGAAAGAATTCAACAGCTTACTACAAATGAGTCTTGTCACTAGTGACAATCAGCTATCCACAGGTGTGCACTTCATTCATGCTTTAGAGAGATATTCATTGTTAAATTTTAAGTCAATTTGGCAGTCAATTCCTCGGACAGATTTCTTTAATAATCTCGTGCTGAGATTCACATACGCAACTAAGTATAAAACCTTGAGCAGTAATGTGCAACATAATTTTAAGCTTACTCAGCTCCCTCACTACTGAGCAAACAGATGTTTGAAAAGGCTGTAGCTGGTATACTACCACATTCCTGACAGCAACAAATCAGTCAAAAATCATCTGTATTGGCAGCTGACACTAGTCCCTTGGTTTTTAAACTCTATGCTATGACCATCACCTGTTTAAAATATCAGACCCAGGCGTGTGCTGGGAAAAACAGCCAGGATTAAGTATACATTATACTTCTAAGTAGGGAATCCTGTGGTATCAGCTTTTGTAATCTGTCCCTATTTCAAATGCAAAGTAAATGAATATCTCCTGTATTGCCTATAGTGGCCCAAAGTAACCCCTAGTATAAAAATAAAATCCTTTTTCAAAAAAATCTCCCTGCATGTATAGCTGATAAGTGTAAAGTCATCCTTTTTTATTTTTCTTGTTTCCTTTTTAAAAATCACAATGCAAAATACTAGCCTAACACTTTAAAAATACTTATGTCAGAACATATCACACTCTGTGGAAAAGTGTTGTTTTTCATCTTATCTACAGACTGAAAAGTATACTTGTCTTCAGGCTGTACTAGAGTTTCTAGAAAAATCTATTTTTGAAATACATATAAATCTGCTTTTAAATGTACTTTTCAAAAACATTTTTCCAAAATATAGAATGTTATTAGAAATATGTTAAAACAAACAAGCAAACACATTTCTTGGAAAGTGTCCATTTACTATTGGCTTTAGGCCCCTGCCATATAATGCCACATCTGTGTGAGTAACTTAGTTCATTCATGATTAGATGAATATGCCACTCTGTTTAAAGATAATGATTAAATATCAGAATATGACTCTATTAGAATGTGTCAGATAGAGTTATATGATCAAAAACAATCTAGCATTATCATCCCCAAATTAGACAGGTAAAGAAAATGAGGGCCTGAAAGAATAAATGATTTGCTCTTGCTTACTTAATTCAGTGGTTGCAGACTTTGAATGTATCCTAACTCCCAGTCTCGTATTTTCCCACTATGCCACACTGCCTGTTTGTTCTGAATATCATTATGGATAATACTTATGGAAAATATTTATCATCATAGTGTTTGTCTACCTTCCATTAGTTTCAAATCTCTTACAATGGCCATAAACCAAAAATTCAGGGAATGGGGTGCAAAGATTGGAATCCAAGGAAAAGTGAAGATGTCTATAATAAGTTATTTTTCAAGACTACTAGTGTCCTCACTTTATTCCTCTGCTCAAAAACTTCAGTTCCCCATTTATTGATTTCCAAATAAATACAAATTTGTTAGTTTGGCATGTAAGGCCCTCTACAATTTGGCACCAACCAACAGTACAACCAAGGTTTATCCTACTCTCCTCTATGTTTTCTGTATTTTCATTCTATGTCCTGTCTCCTACCTCCTTCCGTCTTTCTGCTTTCGAGGATACTGTTTCCTATGTTGGACTGGAACTTCACCATCTCTTCCTAATGGTGGTCTCCTACTTCTTCAGGTCCCAGGTCAAGTGGAACCTCTTTCCAGAACCCTTCCTAGATACCTACTATAAGGTGATCGTGCTCCTCCTTGAATCTCTCAGGCACCTCTCCCTGACCTCCTTTATGGGCTTAATAATTTTCTAAAATACTCAATTTGTTTTTATGTACACCATTTCCTCCCTATGAGATTACATCTTCATTTTGGAAAGAGACCTATGATGTTTTCCATCTTTTTATCTCTAGTGCCTTAGTAATAGGAAATGTTAATAATCGTTTTGTTGACTAGAACAAATATAACCCACCTGACCATGAACATGAAGAATCTACAACATCACTTGCACAAGAAGACACCTCTTTTCCTGTGCATGTTGCTCAAGAGAAAGAAGGTGATATAAATTTTTGGCGAGTTAAGGATGAATATTCCTAAATATACCCCCTTCTTTCTGGTGGTTTTCTACCATTCTGATAAGATTTATATTTAAATGTTATTCAAGACTTATCATCCATATTTTGACATTAAAGCTGTATAAATTAAGATGTTATTCTAACAATGCAAGTTGTGATACTTTTAGCATAACTGAAAATGTCTGCAGATACACAAGGATTTTTATATATTGAATAATAGAATTATAAAGAACATCTAGCTAATTTTATAGGAATGACATTAATATAATTCCTATAATAACTTTTTAAACAAATAATCTAAAGCGTGTACATATATTCTAATTAGTTATTACTCTTAATGAATTGATATATTTTTAAATTTGAAGTGTGATAAATCAATTAATATTGAAAATTTGGGCATATAAAACAATGATCATAGTATAAAAATTTACAGGGTATATATGGTAACTTTAATAAAGACCCTTATTTATTAAATATTTATAAATCAAAATGGGCCTGGATAAACTTGTATAAAATACAGAAAATTTCCAAATTTAATATATTTGTATTTATAGAATTCGATGTATACAAGTTAGACAACTCTCTCCTCACCTGAAGGATAGCTATCTCCCCAAAACAGAAAACAAGGGGAAAGAAAAAAAAAGAAATTCATAAAATCACAAAATGTGAGTTTTAAGAGACTTCAAAGGTCATCTAATCTCTCATGTATCTAAACACAAATCCTTCCTAAACTGTCACTCAAAATTGGTCTTTCCATTTCCACTTGAAGAATCTTAAAAATATCCTCTTGAAAATGTACAGTGAATAGAAATCTACTATTTCCCAAGGTAGTCCATTTAACATTTATGCCATGCTAATTTTGTTTTTTAACCTTCTAACATTTAGGGGAAATCTACTTTGAAAATGTCACCCACTTCTCCTAGTTCTGCTGTCCTAGGCCAAACATCAGCATAATCGTGATAATAATATGCAACACTTTAAGGTTTAAAAAAGCGCTTTAATATGTTATCCTATTGGATCCTCAAAACAACCCTGTGAGATAGGTGCTATTATTATCCCTGTTTTAGAGTTGATGAAACTGAGGCTGAGAGAGTTCAGGGACCTATCCAGTGTCATATAGTTAGTAATTGTCTGAGTCAAGGTTTGAACTCTGAGGTATTTTTTTTTTTTTGCCTCCAAAAACATCACTCTTAACTACTGCACCAGCCAGCTGCAGAACAAAGTTAATTCCTATTTCATGTGACAGCCCTTCACATACTTATAGACAGTTATCATGTTTCCCCTGGCTCTAAGGTAATTCAGGCATTTAAGTCATTCAGATGTTGCATAAAATATTGCTCTGCAATATTCACTGAAGATTATGAGGAAAACTTATTTGACTATCGATGCATACAAGACCAATAAATCATATTTGGCATAGAATATATATTTTGACTGATCATGCATAGGTTTTCTTTTAATTAAAAATCACTTCAGAAAGAAACACGGCTTTATATTACATAGAAACCTGTTAAAGTAAGATATTTAAACAAAAAAGGAAACATTTATTGTGTAAGATAATCTGAATTTAAACTCAAAATAATTTAAGGAATCTACTTTAATAGCTTAATATTTATGGGTCTCCTATAGATATTCAAGGACATACTCCAGAGGGAAGTGATTATGATGTGTTATATTTCAATTAGCTTGAACACCAACACTTACATTTTATTATGAAACCAAATATATGTAAATTAAAATGCATATGAGCACAAGAATGGAGGTATGACCATATTCAATAGTTAACAGTGCGTCAAGGTCATGTCAGTTTGTCCAAAAACAACACATTTTCTTGTTTCTAGTCTTTTTTCCCCATATCTCCATAAAACCAAGATAAATTATTACTGCTGCTGCTGCTGCTGCTGCTGCTAGCTAACATTTATATGGTAGTTATTATGTGCCAGGGACTACACTAAGCACACTAATTATCTCATTTGATCCTCACAATAACTGCAGGAGGTAGGTGCTGTCATTATCCCCATTTTACAGATGAAGAACCCGAGGCAAAAACAGTTGAGTGACTTGTCTAGAGTCAAACATCTAGTAAGTGTCTATGGCTGGATTTGAATTCAGGTCTTCTCGACTCCAGGACAAATGCTCTATCTACTGTGCCAATAGTATAGAATGTAATGCAAAAGAGATTTCCTTAGAGACTCAGTGTATGTGTGTGTGTGTGTGTGTGTATGTATGTATGTGTGCACCTGCACACATGCACATTTGTATATGTGCATGTCAGCTCCTTGAAGACAGGGACTACTTGTTGTTTATTCCAGTTCTGTCTTTGTATCACCACCTTGTACAGTTTCTTATATATAGTACATTGACCATTGATTTTTGTGACAAAGAGAGACCGACAGAGAGAGAGAGAGAGACAGAGAGAGAGAGAGAGAAAGACTGAGATAGATAGATAGATAGATAGATAGATAGATAGATAGATAGATAGAGACAGAGACAGAGAGAGACAAGAGACAGAGAGAGACAAAGAGAGCAACTCACACACAGAGAATGCTATGATAATGTAAGAGACAGATGTCATCAAATTAATGATTTTTTCCCTCATTTAGTGCCAGAGAAAATGTGAATGAAAATTAACAGTGTCAAAGAAGGGGGAAGTTGAAATTTTCCATACAGTACCACAGTGATCATTAAACAAACAATAACTTTCCTCTGCATTTTTCTATCAGTATCATGGTTATTCATAGGCTACTGTGGTTACTTAATTCTGCCAAAAAGGAGATCAATATTAGCAGCAAAATGAATTAATCATCATGAAATCTTTTAGTTCACTTTTATGGAGAGAATTCAGGATTCTCTAAGAAGAAATTATGGCTTTGTTGGAGTGGGTAACATGCAAAAAAATTAATTTTCTCAGGTCTTTATATTGTCTCTTGGAATGCTGACTTTAAGGGCTTTTCTAAGTAGGTATAGAGCAAACAAGTTTTACCTTTTAGCTGCACTTTGAGAAATGTATAACTACCAAGAGAAAAATCACTTCAAACTTTATGTCCCAAAATTCATGAGAGGAGAAGAGAGGTAAATACATTTCCTACAAGAATCTACTTCATCATTTCCATTCCATTGACTGTCTTAGCTACATACAAAACTGCAGATCGGCTCAAATGAATAAAAAATCATCTTGTGACCAAACGTGCACCCAGTTACCCCTATAGACCTCCATGGCTGGCGCAAAATAAAATGGTAAAGCATTTTGGAACTGATAAATGTAGGTCAACAAGTTAGCAATAGCCTGGTGATGTGTTGGCAGCCTGTGAGATTGATGTGTCAGAAAAAAATGTGCTTTTTTTTCATCAGTGTCCCAAATAAAGCAAAGGAAACCTCAAGTTAGCCTCAAATGACTGAACTAGATTGATAGAAAGTCCTGAAGTGGAGCCCCAAGTAAGTATAAAATGAAATATTTTTAATCTAATACAATGTATGTCTGTCTTGAGACAAAGCCATCATCTGGGGAAAATGTAGATGACACTTAAGGAGGAAAAAAAATCTTCCCCCTACTTCTTCCTGAACTCCCCAACTATTTTCAAAGTTGACTCTGCCAGAAGTAATTTTAAACCACTTTTATAATTGGCTTTCATAATGTGGGTCCATGTGCATGAGTGGGTTGTATTTTTACAAGTTTGATGTGAATATTGAATCATAAAATGTGAAATTACTTTAAAATGTTCATTATAAAACAAATATGAATCACTACATATGTAGCACTCTCACTTCATTCTCAAATTGCTGTGCTAAGTAGACAAGAAACAAGAAAAGGATGGCTAGGTTTTGGCTGTTAAGAGAGGATATGAGGAAGTCAAGGGGTTTAGAGGGGAAAATGATGTGGCTGCAAGGTTTTTTCAAAGATGAAGAAGTTGGGGTACGGGATAATGTTGCCAGGGTTTTCATAGGTGCTTCCCCAACCCACTGGACAGAATGTCCATCCTTGTGGGGACCCACATCTACTGCTGATCTGGTAAGACAGAATAGCAAAATTGTTGGGTCTAGAGCTGATGATTCAGTGTCTGAAATCAGACTCACAATGTCTTCCCTTGAAGAGGAGACTGAGACAGTTGAACCAATTGGATCATGAATTCCCTCAGCTGATTTGATGTGGTTTTCCCTGGAGGTCATGAATAGCACTAGAGAATATCTGCTTGCTTCATTTCACAATAGCTGACAGAGAGGCTGTCTTGGCATTTCAGCCATATCTGGAATATGCTGGATTCTCCTGCTACAAATAAAGATACTATGTGTTTAGGGTTCCTTGAAAGATAAATAGTGGGGAGGAGGGCAAAGTTTTCCAAATGATCTGAAGCCATGATTTTGGTTGAATTGACCCCTCCCTCCTCCACTGCCTGGATTAATTAAATTGACAGCTGTTTTTTATAAAAAGTAAAGACTTGAGAAGCTCTGTGAAAAACACAGAGAGAGAACACTTTGATGTTTGGTGGAGAATATAGTAATCAGGGTGAAAGAATGTATAAGTGCCAACACTTAGTCCTTCATTATTGAAAGGATCAGGTAAGCAGGAAGAATGTCTTCTGGAAGGTTAAATATCTATTTAACAATAATGGTAGACAAGTCTACATAATTTTGACAATATTTTTTGTGTCTTATGGGGGAAGTTTTGATATATCAAAGAAAATATCTTGTAACAGATAGTAGAACCAGGAACAAAGGAATAGTAGAACTTTCATCTATTTTTTAAAAATTCTACAATTCTTATAGGATTAGGAGCTAATACGGTCCATTAAAAAGTTTATGATCTAGTAAACTCTGGGCAACAATAATGTGCACATATATACAGAATGGTTCACAATGAAAGTCAAAATATGTGTTAGTTATTCTAAAAAAGTCTGATGTGTGGGGATTGAGAGGAATTTAAAAAAGAGAATGGCATAGACTTGACTTAACAGAGATGACGTTTGTTACCCCATTTCTTCACTGAATATTTAAAAGAATGTATTTTTTTAGAAGCCAGTTTGGAAATGAATGAGTAGGCTATTTTATTGGTTGAAGCAGCAGGATGGTAGTGGTGGAAATTTAGAATAAAAGGACATGTGTGATAAGACTCACAAGGGATTTCCAGTCAGTCCAGTCAATCAATAAGCATTTATTAAGTCATCATTAGATACCAGACAAGGTGCTAAGTGGTAGGGATACAAAGAAAGGTAAAAATGTGCCTGCCCTCAAGGGGTTCACATTCTACAAAATGTAAGTATATAAGGTACATAAGTAAGTATATAAGATACATAAAAAGTATCTATGAACCTAGGTGACTAGTAGTGCCCTAGAGAGTAATAGGAAAATCAAGACAAGGTATGTAGAGTCAGGTGGAGTGGAGTGGGGATAATTCATTTTATTTTGAACATGTGGAGTATGAAATGCCTGAGAAACATCCGCTATTAGATGTCCAAAAGGCAACTCTTGCTACAGGCCTGGAGCTTGGGAGAGACAAAGAGGCTAGATATACAGATCTGGGAATCATCTGCATAGAGATGATAATTGAACCCATGGCAACTGATGATATTACCAAATGAGATGGTATATAGGAAAGAGGGAAGAAGGTCCAGGACACTCATAATGAACTTGACATGGATGAAGACCCAGCAAAGGAGACTGATAAAGAGTTGTCATATACATAGGACAAGAATCAGGAGAAAGTCAGTATTACAAATTCCTAGAAAGGAGAGAAGATCCATTAGCAAAGGTGATCATATTTTGCTTGCAGGTCAACAAGTATGAGTACTAAGAAATGGTCATGCAATTTCACAATTAAAAGATCATTTGTACTTTGGAAAGGATAATTTCAGTTGAATTATGAGATCAGAAGTCAGACTGCAAAAGGTTTAGAAGAATAGGAAGGAAAACAGAAGGCACTTATTGTAGACCGTTTTCTCAAGGAGTTTTGCCATGGAAGAGAGGAGAAAAATAAAATAATAACTATGGATGATGGTCATATCAAGTGATTTTTTAAAAAGGAACTAGATTTATTTATAGGTAGGAATCAGTAGATACAGGGAATTTGAAGATTACACAGAGAGTTGGGATAATGGTGGAGGCAATCTTCTGGAGAAGATGGGAGGAGATAGGTTCAAGGGTGCTTGTAGAGGACTTGGCCCTGGCAAAAGAGTTACCTCTTCATCCAATAAAAGAGTGAAGGAGAGCAGAATTGGAGAAAATAGTTGGGGGAATATGAATAATGTGAGCTGAGGAAAAGAGGAGGAGTTCTCAGTGAATGGCCTCATTTTTTTTTTCAATCATACACAAGGTTAGGACCTCAGAGGAGAGATTAGACTTATCTCTATAGCTAACGAAGAGGGTTTAACTCTGAATAGTAGCTAGCAAAGCATTCTGTACAAATCATTAAAAGCGAAATGGAGAGATGGAAGCTATCTGAATTGAGGTGGTAATGAGAGTAAAAGTACATAAGACAACAACATCTCACTTTCCTCATATCTAAAATGAGGCAGTTTAGAATTGTTGATCTCTAAGTTTTCCTCAAGCATTCATGCTCTGTCATGATAAATAAGACTATGAAACTTCAGACATATTCCTAGAACGCACCTGCTCTTGATGATTGTTAAAAGAGTAACTAGAGCCAAAGTTTATGCAAGAACTATCTCAGATATAGGAAGTTTACCGTAAGTGGTTGAGCAACAAAAGTCAGAGAATGTTTCAGATAAAGGGAATTAGCTATATTGAATACAGTGAAGTCAAAATGCATAAAATCAAACAGGAAAACCCAGTCACCATTAGTATTCTTGCAAAATAAGTATTTTTTAAAGTAACTTATAAAATTTGATCGTTAAAGGATCAAGCGGGGCATCAGAATTTAGACACAACAATAGCCCCAAAAGATATACAAATAAAGGTTACTATACTCCATTTTTATTGTGTTTTCATAGTCAACCACAAGCAGCATAAAAGGCTTCTGGACAATGACCACAACATTGTTTACTTGGAATTGCAGTTCAATGTTCTCATTTTCTTGTCTAAAAATCAGTACACTATTTGTTGGAGGATTTGTAATTTATCCACAAGAAAACAGCATCATTACCTTAGATAAAATTTTCCTGTTATTTTGTGTTGTAATTTTAAATATTAATGGCACTCAATGAAAGGAATTCAATAAAATATCAAAATAGACAGTTGAATAGTAGCTTCACAAAGTTCTCCAAATGCTTTTTCATCTGGAAATAAATTTCAGGTATTTATAGGTATAGAAATGTAGTTCTATAAAAGCTTTGATTTGTGGTTTAAAAAAAAAGTATGTGTTCAAAACAATGCAAAAAATACACCTGATATGAACAAACAGTAGTATGTTGATATGTGTATATAGAAACATACATTTGTGTTTGTGCCCTTAGAATACTTATTCGTAGGAGTATCTATAGCTATATATGGCATGCCAACAGTTTTAAGCAGTTTTAAGGTATTAAAGCTTAAAACTCAAGGCCTTTTAATATTGAAGCTTAAACTATTAAAGATTAAAATTGCACTCTTTTGAGTCAACCAATATATGTATATATACATATGTATACATATATATAAATGTGTATGTGTGTTTGTATGTATATATACATGTGCATGTGTGTATATGTGTATCTACCTATCTAAATCCTAGTCTATGAGTATTCTTAGAAACTGAAACATTAACTAATTTGGCCATATTCACATAAACAGTATGCTTCAAAAATAGGACTTGAAGCTACTTCCTTCTAACTTAGAGATCAGTTTTCTCTACTATGCTGCATTGCCTCTCATCTATATAGATACAAATATTTCTGCACTACCTTGCTTCCTGATCAAAAGTTCTGAACCTTGGCATCTATGCACTGGCCTTATGCCACAAAAATTTTCAAAATTTTCCCAGTGTGAAAAAGAACATTATTTTCCAGGTCTAGAAAAAGAATTTTTTTTTCTTTTTGTTATTGTTCAGTCATTTTCGGTTGTGTCCAATTCTTTATGACCTCATTTGGGATTTTCTTGGCGAAAGTACTGGAGTGGTTTGCCATTTCCTTCTCCACCTCATTTTACAGATGAGGAAATTGAGGTAGAGTTATGTGACTTCCCCAAGATCACAGTTAGTGTGTCTGAAGCCAGATTTGAACTCAGAAAGATAAGTCTTCTTGACTTCAGGTCTGGCAGTCTATCCACTTTACCACCTAGCTGCTCATATCCCCCCTTTTCCTATTCTCATTTTGCTCATTAAAATATGTATTTGTCTTTAATCATAGAAATATTTTTAGTATCTTAAAACAGAAACCAGAGATTGAAGTTTTTCTTTGCTCCCAACTTACCCTATTAAAATCAGTCTATGTTTACTGATTGTTTTCCAATATCAATACCATGAATTCATTAAAACATGCTTGTTCATACAGTGATAGATATATAAGAGAGGTAGGGTGGCCTGTTCGAACAGAGTATTTGATTCTGAAACTAATGTTTTTCATATCTACTTACCTGACCCTAATATCTCTATTGATTTTCAGTCTCACTGGCAGCTAGGTGTAGGTAGAGAAGGAAATGGCAAACCACTCCAATATCTTCGCCAAGAAAACCCCAAATGGGGTCATGAAGAATCGGACATGGATGAAAAACTACTTAACAACACAACAACAAAATCACTTCAACTGCCTACTGGATATCTGAAAAATGAACGTCCTGTAAAATACTTTATATTTCATATGGCCAAAATTGGAAAGACTTTGCTTTTTTAAACATTTACTAACCACTTACTGATGTTCTAGACACTGTGCTAAGTGATGAGAAAGGCAAAAGAAAATGTCTGCTTTCAAGGAGGTGATGATCTAATGGGGACAGAACAACACAAAAAGAAGCCAAAAGGCTTGTTGAAGTCCTGCAGCCAGGTAGGAAATGAGAATCCCTCCTTAAGTGCAGGATCTGGGAGAGTACATCATTGTCCATGTCAACTGGACTCACAATCTTGGTGTTATTTTGAACAGTTCTCATTCTTTCTCACCCCACCCTACTCCCATTTGTTCCCAAGATCTGTCAATTTTACCTTCATATATTCTCTTGTACTTCCTATGATTATACTCCCTTCTCTTCTCTGACACTGCCACTACCCTGGTCTAGGCCCTCATTACCTCACACCTAGACAATTGCAGTAGCTTGCTGGTTGACCTTTTTGCCACCAGTCTTCCCCACTCCCATGCATCCTCCATTCTGTCACCAAAGTGATTTTCCAAAAGGATAGGTCTAACATGTCTTGCAATTTGGTCAATAAACTCCAGTAGCTCCCTATCACTTATAGGATCAAATATAGAATCCTATTTTTGACATTCAAAGCCCCTTATTACCTGCACATACACCAAACCCCACCCTGAACCTTTCTATCCTTCTTACACTTTACCTATCTCTACATATTCTATAATCCAGTGAAAATGGCCTCTTTGCTGTTCTTTGAACTAGGTACTCCATCTTTCAAATCCTTTCAAATTCCTTCAAATTCCAGCGAAAATTCCACCACTACGGGAAGGTTTTCCCAATCCAATCCTCCTTAATTCTGCTTCCATCCCTCTGTTAATTATTTCTAGTTTATCCTATATATAAGTTGTTTGTACATAATTGTTTGCATTTTTTCTCCTTTATCAGATTGTGAACTCTTAAAGAACAGAGATTGTTTGTCTTTGGACTTTCTTTATATTCCTGGGCTTAGCACATTGTCTTGAATGGTAGGTGCTTAATAAATGTTTACTGAGTGAGTGAATGAAGTAGGAACATTGGGGTTTGAATCCAGTGCCTGACATCTGCTAACTGTATTACCATGGGCAAGTCAATTAATCTCTTGAGCTTCAATACCTTCCACTCTAAAGTGATCTGAATAATACCCAGAGTACCTAGCTCACAGGGCATCTAAGTTGTACAGTGGATAGGGTCGTTGGCCCTGGAGTTAGGAAGACTGATCTTCCTGAGTTCTAATCTGGCCTCAGAAATTTACTAGGCATGTGACCCTGGGTAAGTCACTTAACCCTGTTTGCCTCAGTTCCTCATCTGTAAAATGAGCTGAAGAAGGAAATGGCAAACTACTCCAGTATCTTTGCTAAGCAAACCCCAAGTGAGGTCACAAAGAGTCAGACATGACTGAAATGACTGAAGAACATCTACACAAGCTCCCAGCAGTTGTTGAGAAGCTCAAATGAGATAGTGCATGTAAAGAGCTTTGTAAACATGAAGCATAAAGTGCTTCAGACAACTATTTAAAATGGAATTAATCATATGTATAAAATTATCACTATGCACATCGTCAGTATACTTCTATGGATTCTTAACAACTACAACAGCAAATTTCCTAAAGGCAAAATGAACCAGTTCAAACAGTCTTGCTCTTTCATGCTCAGTGGAATAACTAAAAAAAAAAAAAAAAAGGGTTAGGTCACAATGCACCAAAGAAGACCAAATCTTTGAACTATGGCAAATGTTAAAGTTATATCATCAACCCCTTCATACAATGTTCATCCATCTTATACAAGTGTTGGAACATGTGGACTCTGGCAGCTCACAGATAAATGGGGACACTTTGGGAAGTTCACAAAGCATGTGAGAATCAATACGAGGACATAACGGTGCAAGTTAGTGATCATAAAAATGTGATTCTGCTCTTTCCCAAAGTAGTTGGAGAAAAGCCTTGGAAAGAGTTCTAGATATATTCAATTTAGCCTAGTCATTTCCCCCTCATAATCTACCTTTTAAAATGTTTCTTTTAAAGAAACAAAGAGAGGCAAAAGCTATTAGATTACGTTTCAGGTTCCCTCTTTTGTCTGTGATATTAATATATTCGAATGTTAACAGATTGCTACCTCTTTCCTTTTTTCATTTTTTTATAAACCACCTAATGGCGCCTAATGAATTCAGTGCTTTACTGCTCAATGAGCAAACTATTAGTTTATGGCAGAAATTAATAAAGCTAAAAGTTTTGAATGGGATGCTCTCCCATGAGAAATGAGCCAGTTGCCAGAGTTTCACAACACAAAGACATACATTAAGAGTTCACAAAAGGCAAAGTGGTATTAAGACTACAAAGACTGAGGTTCTGTATATTAGAGTACACAAAAGAAATCCTACATACAGAAAGATTTGTATCAGGTGCACAAAGATGAAAGTTGCCAACTTGTTTGATTCTGTTATTGTAATAAGTACACTGATGAATGACAAACCAAAAAAAATAAGAGAGAAAGCCAATAGGCTCCTTAGGAAACTGACAGTTATTAACATGATATCAGATTTAATTCAAGATAAATATCTATAGAACAGTGATTATAAACCAATAAGAGTTCATATATCCAGCTTCTTAAGCAGTTTAAGCATTAGCAAAGAATATCATCAGATGAAGGACAAAGATACACATATATGCAGAATTTCTAAATTATTATTTTTTTATCTCATACATCCTTCTACTTCCGCTTAACTCCTTGAACAATTAACTAAAGCAGGAGTTAGCTTTTAAACTATTTTTTAAAAGCTTCCTTTCCCTGAACCACTTTCCTTGCTCTTGTTATATTCTGCAAATCATCTACACAAGGTATTTCATTTAAAATCATACTAAAACAGTAAATGGATAACCTAGAGGTTTTAATTTTTAAAAGCTACTCACTATTCATCAGCAAACAGGAAAAAATTATAGGATAAATGGAAGATATTACTAATACTACTAGCTGTATCTTTTTTTAAAACAGAAAGTGTTATTGATAGTAATAGTATCATATGTTCATTGGACAATTGATATAGTTTTTCTGCCTATTTGTTTTAATCTACCTGGAAAACTGGAATTAAAGCAAGAATTTTTCTCAAGGTATATATTAAGTTGATAATATAATGATCTTAGTCCAGATGAATACCTTCCTAGTCATATGGAAGTCTGGACAAAAAGAGAATATATGCTTTTGAATATATGTGTGTGTATTTGCACTTATGCATATATGTGTGCATAGTTCTTTCATTTTAGACAAGATCAAAGCCATGCAACTCTGTAAGATTTTTAGCTGAATCTTTTAACAAATAATATACCTTTTCTTGCGCTTTGTTCTTCAGGAATTAAAAAAATAAGCAATAAAACATAAATGAAAAGCTAATTTTTTTCCCTCCACAATTCTAAAAATGCACTATTTTCCTCTTTATCTTACTTGATTTTTTTCTTCAACAGCAATAAGCCCTCATCTTGGATCATATAGAATAATAAAATATGAAGATTTTAATTTGGTACCCCCTAGTTCAAGCAAGTCACAAATATAGTCTTCCTCTGGGCTGACCTATGCAAAATGAGGTCGAGTCTGCATACATTGAATTCGTTAATTTCACCAAAACAGATGCCTGTAACAAACCATGCCAGTTCGCTGCCTTTTCCAACATCCAACTCAATGCCTCAATCCCACTGCCAAGTGTGTAACAAGAAGATAAACACTGCAATTTCCTATCAATGAAACTCACTGCAGCAAGAGCAAAAAGAGCAGTTAGTACAATACCTAATGCTGCTCATGCTTCCAGTCTCCGATCCAAGCTTACATCTCTCCAGTTGGCTGGCTACAATCTGGCGTTCAGCCTCCAGTTCTCGAGTCAGTCTTTCAAACTGTAGTTCCTGAAATAAAATGACCAACATTCATTTCATGAGTTATATGAACAGGAGAATGGAAATAGTGGGGTACGTGCAAAGGGAGGCAAGTAAAAGCGAAGAAAGGATTAAGGGATGCTTCTTGAGAACAATGAGAAGGGTTTAAGAAATCACCAGTAGTTGATAAAACCAATCACTGATTATATGCTATAAAGACATCACTTCAGTACAGGCAATACTATAAAGTACTTTGAAGTAATAAGCAAGCTAGTCACATACATTTAAACTTGACTAACACATCTTTCTCCATTTGATGCCACCAAAGGAAATAAATTAGTCCTTTAGCTCTATTCATTTAAGGATTTGTAGTACTACAAATAAAGGTAGCATTTCTGTACAGGCTAAGATTAAATAGATAATATAATCTTATATTTTATTAGATTAAATAAACACTAACTTTCAAATATCCATTTGTAGATTTATATGATTAAAAAAAATCTTTCTAACCACCTAAGAATAAAGGTCCTTTTAAAAGCATTGTTAAAAGATCAACTCATTGTTTTTCATTTCATAATGCATAATAATTAAAACAGTATCTGCAAGGTCTCAACTTTTTCCAAATATAAAACTAACTTGTACACTGTAAGTCAGTGACCTTATATTTTAATTTACTCCTTATATTTTCAAATGTCTGCATTTGAGATATTCCTATTTGATGTTGAATTAATGATACCTTTAATTCATATTTTTCAGAGCAATAGAACTTAAATTTTTTCCAGAAAAAAAAAACAAAATGAATGAACAAAAACACAAACTCAATGTGTAATAAGTAGGTGAGCATTTGATATTGTTTTTAAAAAAATACTGTTCATGAAATGCCTATTTTTATGTTAGGCATTTCATGAATAACATTTAAAAAAGAGAGGGAGAAAATTTTGGCTCAACCAGCTAAAGGGATATACTTTTTCATGGGAAGTGAATCCATATTGATTCTGTAGGACCATTCCAGGGAGAGTACTTCATGATTGTGATAGACTCTTCACAATGGCTCAAGGAATCATTAGCTTTATATTAAGCTTCTTCTTAACTAAATTCAACAAACATTTATGAAATACAATCTTTGCAAGGACTGTGTTGGTGCAAAAGAAGATACAAAGATGAACTATCCACATAGTGGATATAGCAGGCAAGATACAAATAACTATTACAAAGCAGAATATCACTGCATTAAAGAGCAACAAAATGACTTTGCAAAGTTGAAGGAAAGAGATATAATTTCTAAGTGGGAAAAATAAGAAACAATGAGGAAAGTAGCATTTTAGTAGCTTGAAAGATGGTTAAGATTTCAAAGGGCTGAGATGATAGGAAGAGCATGACAGAACAAATATCAAGGCATAGAGAAAAGCATGAAAAAAAGTATAAAGGTGAAAAATTAGAACATATATTCAAGAAACAGTGAGTTAGATAAGCACTATTTTGGTGTAAAGTACAAGATGGGAACAAGTGGAAGAATAAAAAGTTCGGTTCACAAATTAAAAAAAACTAAAATGCTGTTCAGTTTACCAACTGATGTGATTGATGCTATTTCTACATAATGCCAAAAATATATTTTCAATTAATTCCTTTCAGTTAAAGATTAGTAGTCAATTTGGTAAAAATAAAATAAAATAAAATAAAAAACTTATTTGGCATCATAAAATAATGCAACCAGTTGTTGATTAATTTTTTTCATTTTGCAAATGAATGTTTTGGCATCACTTTATCATAAATAGATTACTGGTTCATTTTATTCAGTGATGATAACCAATTCAGATGGGAAATATTAGCCTCATAGTCATTAAAATGAGTTTTACCCCCAACCTACTTTATTCATTATAGAACAGGCCCTCCTTTTAACTCTCATATGGAAAATAAAATTTCTACTGATGCATAGAGATAAAAGAATAGGTAGAATTCAACAAAAGCAAAATTACAAAAATTACTAGTAGCATTCCACTGTTTTGCCTACTATGCCAGGTCCCATATAAAGTAAAGTGAACATGAATCCTGCTTCCTGAGCACTAACATTTTAATATGGAAAATAATAATAAAAATAATAATGATTATCATAGTAGTAATAATGCAGATGTCACCAAAAGAATAGTGATAGCCATAGGCATACATATTTTACAACACAGATGACTATGTGAAAAGAATATAGAAATGAATACATTTGAGTTTCATATATAAGTATATATGTGTGTATACATACACATAAATATACACATATGCATATACATATGTACATACATACAAATGTACAATTTAAAGTAGGTTTGGAATAATAGATAGAATTCTGGGCTGAGTCAGGAAAACCTGGGTTCAAATTGCCCCTCTAGCACCAGACAGATGAGTGATGTTGAACTTCTCTGTACTTTAAGCAGCTTCCTAGGTTCTCTTTTCTAAGTCAGAGATATTACCAATCTACTTTGGAGGAAGTGAATAAGAAATCACAAGTCCATTGCATATCTGACTGAAAATATGCAATCATATTTTCAGTAAAATAATATATTGGGCCAATGTGATTTTATCCATATGGGGAAGGACACTGTGAGAAATTTCGTCTACTAATCTTATTTGTAATTGAATAGCTGGAGAGAATTGTCTTGGGGTCATGGATAGGTTCACTAACTTACAGAACTTCAGGGGACCAGGAGAGTTAAAGAGATGTGGGTTCACATCTTGAAACAAGACTGGAACCCAGATCTCTTTTGCCCCTAAGTCAGCTCTCTGTCCAATATGTCATGTGTCCTCTCACTTGAGTAGATTTTAGTAACTATATGATGATTTTGGAAATAATGAGGGATCAGACATGAGTATTCTGCATTTTTTTCAACAAAGGCCTTTGTGTTTTTGCTTATTCCTTAGCTTGTGCCTAGAATCCAACTCTCATTTCCTGCCAGTCTATCTGTGCCTGCAAGTGTGACTTCTGAAACCTAATTCATCCTTCTAGGCCCATCAGAGATGCTGACTTGATCATGAAGTCTTTTCTGATTTCCTCAGGTGGAAGCAATCACTTAATCCTCCAATAGATCTCTCACATAATTTGATGTTCCACTTTGTATTCAAATTTATAAATGTGTTATAACTTCTTCCCCTGACTGTGTTATAAGTCTTGGAGGACAAGAACTGTGTCTTATTTATACTTTAGTGATTTATATTTATCCTATAGTGGTTGTTGTAGGGTCTCAATAAATGTTTACTGAATTAAATGGAATTATTAAGAGTGATTTTTATCCAGTCACATATGGAAATACATCAAATTATCCTGTACATACACCATGGAAGATAAGTACACACACACACACACTCACACACCTCTATCTCTGAAATTTGGTTATCAGAGACAAACTAGTATTATTATTGGGATGAGAGAGGACCTATGATTTCATGGGGGATTTGAGGAACTTGCATTTGCCAATGGAAATCAGTACATAGTCTGCAACTTAAAGTCTTAAAGTCTTAGAGAGATGCCTGTAGTACTGGGAGGTTAATACCTTGTCCAGTGTCAAAGGTGGGGTTCGAGCCCAGGTCTTCCTGATTCCAAGATCAGCTCTCTATCCACTATGTACTGCAATTCAATCCTTGAACACATCTATGATTTTGTCCTTTTGCCAGCACAGATTGGAAACCCCACAATACTCTGTAAAGAACTTTCCTAGGGGACAGCTAGGTGGTGCAGTGGATAGAGCACAGTCCCTGGATTCAGGAGGACTTGAGTTCAAATCTGGCCACAGACACATAACACTTACTAGCTGTGTGACCCTGGGCAAGTCACTTAACTCCTATTGCCAAAAAAAAAAAGAAAAGAACTTTCCTGATTTGTTTTGCTCATAACCTGGTGGTCAATCTTTTAATGACCTATGCTTATCTAGGCTAGTATTCAAATAACAGATACAAATTTTGTACCAGACTCCAATCTGCAATCTTTAAACCTTGGTAGGATAGGCCAGAGATTGCAAAAATACAAGTGTTCCTCCATGCTACAAAGGGTGTCAGAGTAAGACTTAAGTCAAAGATGATTATATGATGGGCCATAAATATGTTTTTTTGGAGCATACATAATCAGATTATCATTAGAAATTAATTTTTCTGAAACTATAATATAACTATCTAGAACATGTGAATAAAAGGGTATGAAATTATACTTACAATTTATTAAAGATGGATCTTAAATATTTTTCACCTCTAACAAATTACATGTATAAATCTTAGGGAGTCCTTTCAGTTGAATAAAGATGATTGGGCAACTTTAAAATTTATATTTTATATTTTTATTTTTTATAATTTTATAATATTCTATAATATTTATACTTATTAATATTTACATTTTATATTATATATTTTTTTATAATTTATATTTTATAGTTTGACAATAACTTTGCATTAGTTAAATCATGCTCATTTTTCTTTTCATTTTGAAAAAAGTAAATGCAAACAGTCTTAAAATATGTTTTCTCACAGCTATGCTCAACATGGAAAGTAAACAAGGTAGTGTTATTTCCTGGCATTAAAGGCCCCCCACGAACTCAATCATCCTGTCTTCCTATGTATGATATCCATTAGTCAAATTGTATGACTTTATGACCCATTAATATGTCTTGTGCTTTCTTGTTTTGCTTCTACTATCTCTAAACTTTATTGTTTATTTGGCAATACAATTGGGGTTGTCACTTGCCCAGGGTAACACAGGTAGTGTCAAGTGTCTGAGGCTGGATTTGAACTGAGGTTGTCCTGACTCTAGGACCAGTGCTCTATCCACTGCACCACTTAGCTGACCCTCCCCTTAAACTTTAAATATCCTCTTTTGTCCATCATTCAAATGCCCATCCTCCATGAAGTCTTCCATGATGTTTCCATTCAATAATGACCTTCCTCCCCCCAGACCTGCATGGGAGAGTAGGGGAGGATGAAAAGGGAAGGGAAAAGGCATTTATTAAGCTCCTCCCATGTGCCAGGCACTATTAAGCACTTCATAAATATTACCATATCTGATCCTCACAGTAATCTGGGAGGTAGGTGCTATTATCATCCCAATTTCACAGTTGAGGAGACTGAGACAGAAGAGGTTAAATAACTTGCTCATAGCTACATAGTTAGGAAGTTTCTGAGACTGGAATGGAACTCAGATCTTCCTGACTTCAGGGCCAGCACTCTATTCACTGTACTACCAGTACTTTTATACCTCTCTACTTATCATGTATTATTCAGTATCCACATGCTCTATCTCCTCATGAGATTACTAGTATGCAATAAGGCTGCTGTCTTTTCTAAACTTCGCATCTTCCCTAATTTCTGATGTCTTGTCAGGCACACTAGAACTGCTTGATAATTGTTTGCTAAATTAGATTTAATTTATTAATGCAACAGTCATTTATTGAGAATCTACTACTTAGGAGGCAGTGTACCATGGTGGGATCGACAGCTGCCCTGGGAACCAAGAAGGCCTGGATTCAAATCCCACATTTGACATATATTGACTGTGAAGCCCTGGGCAAGTCACTTCACTTCTCAGTGCTCTAGTCTAGGCAATGTTCTAAGGCAAAGATGGGAGAAAAGGTGCCTTCCCACATTGGTTGAATTTTCTTCATTGGGGTATGCCCTATAGTAATAAAATCACTAGTCTAATACCTATTGACACTATATTATGCAAGCAACTCATTTATTCAAAGGAGGGATTCATAGTCTAAAGGACACAGGAGATCTAATTGCTCTTTTTGTCTTATCCATGACTTTTGCCCAATCATTCAAACCTCTCTAGTAATTCACCATCTTAATCTGTGGGGGGGAAAAGGAAAATCTGCCCCTTTGTCTATCAGTGTGAGATAACCCAATGATTAATTAAGTATTTCTCTTTCCTTAAGCACTTGGAACAAGGCATCATTTAATGCAATCCAAAATTTAACACTCTCACTTTGTAGATGAGGAAACTGTTTTCCTGAGAAGTAGTTCCAAAGTTACACAGCTGATTAGTAACAGATTTGGAACTACAATTCAGGGATCTTGAAAGCCATCCCAGCATTCTTTACATTATACAAGAGATCCCAAAAGTCTTAGTACAGCTTTAAGCTATTAATCCTTATTTATAATAAGTTTTTAATTAAAATAACATAGCATAATATAAAACAACATAACATCATAATTACATTTGTTTACATAATAAGTTTATTTAAGCTATTAAATCTTAAAGCTGAATTAAGATTTTTGGGATACTACATAAAGCCACCATTTTAAAAGCAACAGCAAATTTGAAATGATTCTGACATAGGGACTTTGCCCCTTAGTTACTGCCTGCCTTTGGGCAAATAACAGTAACAACAATAATAGTAATTATTATAACTGAGAGTTTCCTACAACAGTGGATTAACAGATTTAGTAAACGACAACAACAAATAATATCAATAAGCATTTATAGGTCATTTTAGCATTGGCAAACACATTATATACATTATCTCATTTGACACAACAATCCTTGAGGTAAGCATTTTTTAAAGCTAAGATTATCCCAATTTTTTTGAATGAGAAAACTGAGACTGAGAATTATGCCCAGGTTATACAGATAAAAAAGGTCTAAAGAATAATTTGAACCCAGATTGTCTTAACTTCAGATGCAACACTCTAGCCACTGTAAATATTACCTCATCACTCAGACTCAGTTTCTCCCTCTATAAAATACAGTGGCTTGGCTATACATCTAAACTTTCTGGTACCTTTTGGCTCTAAATGTTGTGATTCAAATTGCACCCCTCCCTCCTCTCCATTCCCAGATCACTTCCCCCCAGAAAATTGACGAAATTGTGTATGGTAAGGTGGTCAAATGTCCTTATTGGGCCAGATAGTACTATTTTCCCACAAAATATGTCCATTTATTCAAAGGGATCCACAAGGGCTCAATGAAGGAGCAACATGCAAATTATTTTGTGAATCAGTGCATCTAAGCTAAGCTGGCAGTTCTTTCAACTTTGTTTACTGTTCAATGTGAAGGGCAAAGAGACATTTTAGAATGAGCTCAGTGGCTCCTGTGATTTTATTTTTTCCCCTTCAATATCCACCCCCCACACACTCCAAACCATTCTTTGCTTCTTCTCATTCACCCTCTTGCCTCATTCATCACAAGATCCCCAAAAGCTAGTCAAAAATGTCATTTGAATATGTGGAAACAGTTCTGATTAACAAATAATTAAACAGGAGACTGAGCACAAAATGGCATGTTTTTTGGTTATTTGGGACCCTATGAACAGATCTCTTTCTCTTTGAGTTGTCTGGTGCTCCCTTGTGCTGACATTCTATTTATGCCCAGAATCTGTTTCCTTTTAGCCATACTGCATAACAAGGCAAGGCACTCACTGTATATTTTTTTTCCTGCATCTCTCATTCCTCTTCTATAGCTATGAGTTGAATTCATCATCACTATCTCATGACAACATTAATTTTGTCCTACTGAGGTACACCATTTTGTCACATGTGAAAGAAGAGAGCCTATGCAATGACATTGAAAGGTTATGCAAATAACAGCAGATCAGGAAGACAAATGCAAAGCGTCAAAACAAATCTATGAAAACCAAGCTATGATGTCAAGATGAAGCTGAACAAGACATTGTCAGGTATAAATCTGTAGAGACCCCATCAGTGAGTCAAAATTCTGACAAATGGATGTCCCTGAAAATTTATAAATTTGACATTATGATGTTTAAGCGACCATTGGGACAGCCTGGAGCACACAGCTAGACAGCTGATGACAGGCACCGCACATTGATGCTGAGTCACAGGCATCTTTTCTAAACTGCTCTTTAAAAACATTAAAAGATGAAATAAAATCTACTTTCCCTAGCTTGTTCCTTGATTCCACAGAGCTGCAAATGTTTAGCTGTCATCAGCCTGTACATTCTTTCTGTTGCCATTTCTAGACCTAATATTTTGCTCCCTATTCCCAGAAGTAAGACCCCACATTTACATCTTGTTTATTCAAATACATGTTGTTTACTCAGATTATCCTGATTCATCAGTGGCAAGACTGCATGCAATCAGAAAAATCTCAGAGTTCAAATTCAAATTGTCCAGTAATTACTGATGATGCAAAAACCAATCATATTTGGTAAATATTGCAGGTATTTCCAGTGATATTTCTGAACTTTTGTAAAACTGTCCTTGTTATGCACATAACTCATTATTGTTGGATGCCTTGAAATTAAGTCATGGAATGTTACTTTAAGATTTAAGGTAATTAATAGCATTAGGGAAATTGACTAAAATATTGTGTATACAATGACTACACTTTAATATCTGCCCATGTCTTCTTTTTTATTAGGTCTAATTGCCTATATATCTGAATGACAGAAACATAATATTCAGACTAGGGAAAGATATAGCCCCATGATTGCTCTTAACTATCCAGCTCATATCTGGAATCCTGTTTCCAATTCTGAGTAATATATTAAGCAGGGACATGACAAATAAGAAAATCTAGAGATGGGCAGCAAGATTGATAGAGCATCTGGAAATCAAACCTTATTAAGCATAACTGGAGGCAATAGGGTGGTTTACTATGGAGAGGGAATGACTAAGGGGAGAAGTAATGATTGTCTTCAGATATTTTGTGAACTATATATACAAGAGGGAGTAATAATATAGTTCAATTTAAACAATATTTTGTTAGCACAATGTTTGGTATACATTACTTCATTGTATCTTTACAATAACCCTATGAAGTAGACATTATAATCCCATTTTTCCAGATGAAAGTGCTGAAGGTCAGAGAGCTTAAATGACATTTTTAGAGTCACATGGCTAGTTACAGCCTGAGGCTGGATTCAAACTGAAGTGTTTCTTACTTCACATACAACACTTTACTACTCCTGTCTACCCATTCTGCATTGCTCAAGGGGGTGAAAATTTCAGGAATGAAGATTATTGAGGGAGTGTTTTATATATGTTTGTGTATATATATGTATATCTAGAGCTTAAGAACAATGAAAGTCACATGATTCATGTGGCAACCAGTTCCTGTCACATGAGCTGCTCAAGTAGAATGTGGATTACATGTCTTAGTATGGTATAGAAAAAATAAATGGATCAAATGATGTCTATGGTCCCTTCCAACACTGAGTAGGATTTTTTGTTGGAAATAATCCACATTTTGATCTTCCTTTTTTTACAGTTTCCTATTCCCCTATTTTGACTTTATCATCTTCTTTCTCCATAAATGTTATGTTTTATGAATGCTTCTTTATGAAATGCAATACCATCGAAACAAAATACAACTTGAGATTTCACTATATTTACCAAATATATTTATGTTTTACCAGTTTTCCATGTTGGGCATGAATAACATAATGGGGGATGAGTAGGACAATCAGTGTTCTATGCCCTAGATTCATGTCAAGGAAATAATCAATAGAAATAAATAGATATGAGGCATAGTCCCAACTCCACCAGTATACTGTTATGCAATTTTGAGCAAGGTCTTTCACCTCTGCAAGTCTCAGATTTTGTTTTTTGTTTTATTTTGTTTAGTTTTCATTTGTAAACTGAGGATCCTGTGATCTCAAGGTCACATGAGGCCCTTTAGGTCCTCAAGTGTGACCCTTTGATTGAATCCAAACTTCACAGAACAAATCCCCTTAATAAAAGGATTTGCTCCATAAAATTTGGACTCAGTCAAAAGGCCACACCTAAGAACCTAAGAGGCCATATGTGGCCTCCAGGCCACAGGTTCCCCACCCCTGGGTTACATGATTCATGGGGTTCCTCCCATTTTTAAATCCTAAGCACTTATCCTTCAGTAATCACAATATCATACTGTTACCAACTACTCAGGTTGAATTCAAAAGGACGTGAGCAGATAGGACAGTAAAGAATAAGATGGGGGGAATACATTTGATGAAATGCCTGGCTTTTCCCAAATGCCTTTTACTTTAAAATATCTATTTCAACTACAATCAGTTATTGATTGTAGGTCACTTACATCCAGTTTAAAATATATGAACCTTTATGTCTCCAGAGAACTAAAACCCTCTGCATAATTAAAATCACACATCAGGAAGGATCAATGAACCCCTTTATTGTGTGTAGCACCTTTTAGGTAATTTATGTATAATCATCACACGGTTGAATATCTTTGTTTAAGAACACTCATGATAGCCCTATTTTGCAGCCTCAGTTATATCTTAATTGTATCTGGAATCTTCAACATTGTACCTGATACAATTAGTAGCTGTATCTGCACATGCCTATATAAAAGAAAAATTACTCAAGTGGGTTGCCTATCAATGTATTTATGGGCATATATCTTACTTATTATGAACCTATTTTAATATTGAACAAAAATATTATGAATAAAGAAGTCATAAAAATAAAATGTGTTGTTTGAGGGATTATTTGACTTCTTTCTAGTAGATGTTGTTACATATTATGTTCTTTTTTAATTAATTTATTTTGAATTATCAACAATCACTTCTATAAGCTTTCGAGTTTTAAATTTTTCTCCCCCTGCCTCCTGACCTCCCTCTCCATGACAGTGCGCAATCTGACATAGGCTATATGTATACATTCCTATTAAACATATTTTCACATTAGTGATGTTGTAAGTAAGAATTAGAACTAATAGGAGGAACCACCAGAAAAAGGAAACAAAACACAACAGAAGAAGAAGAAAACAGCAAATAGTATGCTTCGATCTGCATTCAAACACCATAGTTCTTTCTCGGGATGTGGATACCATTTTTCATCATGAGGCCTTTGGAGATATCTTAGATCCTTGTACTGATGAGAAGGGTTAAGTCTATCAATATTAGTCATCCCACAAAGTGGCTGCTACTGTGTACAACGTTCTCTTGGTTCTGCTTACTTCCCTCAGCATCAGACCATGTAAGTCTTTCCAGGTTTTTCTGAAGTTAGCCTATTCATCATTTCTTATAGCACGATAGTATTCCATTACCATATTATTTTCTAGAATCACTAGAAAGAGAATTCCAGGTTCTGTGTTTGTAAAGAAGCAAAACTCAGAACATAAAAAAAGGAGTATAGTTATTCATTGGAGATTAGGGACTCAACCTGAAACAATCAGTCTAAATGAGAATCATCTTCTCCATCCCCAGACAAGATCCTCTTCGACTGTATCTGACCGTTTCTTTTACAACATCTCTTCCATCCACTGCTAGTCACCAGGTTCAGAGAAATCCATGTCTGAATCATGGCAATAGCTTCCTACCACACTCCTTATGTTGGTCTCTTTCTCCAAAATTCATTCACTTATATTATTCTTCTGCTTATGATCTATAAAGTTGGAAGAGGCCTCAACAAGATCAGAAGACCAGAGTTCCATTCTTGGCTCTACAAAAAGCTGAATATACTATATAAACAAAAGCATCATATATCCAAGGAGAACTTTTTTTTAGGATGATTCCTAACAGATTCTTTGATGACACGCAGATCTTTAATATTAAGCAAGGCATACAACAGGCTGACAATATTTTCAAAAGGTTTTTGCCACTCTTATAGATTGTCAGAAAAGAGTCTGAAAGGAAAATGTTGAAGTTGTACAGATGTTCCCATTTGCCAGTGATAATGTGTTGACTTCATCAAGTACCTTAGAATGCTACTTGTTGTTTAATCACTTCAGTTGTGTCCTATTCTTTGTGACCCCATTTGAGGTTTTCTTGGTAGAGATAGTGGAGTGGTTTGCCATTTCCTTCTCTTGCTTATTTTTACATATGAGGAAACTGAGGCAAACAGGGTTAAGTGACTCGCCCAGGATCACACAGCTATCGTCTGAGGCTGGATTTGAACTCAGGTCTCTCTGACTCCAGGCCTGGTACTCTATGTACTGCAGAGCCTCCTAAATGAGATTCACATTCGGTGATATGGGAAAAAATAGCTCAAGAATGTCCACTTTCTAGGCTATCATATACATGGATATAGAAAATGGAATGTAGGGGGAGATGGGGCTTTTTATTCTTTAAGACTGATATTTTACAGGATTTATAGTCTTATAGCATCTCCATAAGAATATTATTTTTAAAAGCCTCCAGTCACCAAGCCTCTAGTCTGGTGATGAAGTTCCCTGAGCTTTTACTGTTCTCCTGCTGAGTTCAAGCGATGTTTATAGAGCAATACAGGGTAAGTATTTAACAATCTGAATCTAGAGGGTAGAGGGATATGTACTTTTCTATTTCATCTGCATTATTAATAATTTCTTAAGTCTCAATGGTTAACAAAACAACAAATTAGGCCCTGATTTCTAGTCATTTGCTGATATCTGAGATGTAAATGTTCACACTGAAAATTGAACAATGGACTCTAGTAAGGATTGCAGCTAGGTGGCAAAGTGGACAGAGCTCAAGACCTAACATCAGGAAGACCTGAGTTCAAATCTGCCCTCAGACACTTATCAGCAGTGTGAGTGCCCTTAAGCAAGTCACTTAACCCTGTCTGCTTCAGTTTCCTCACCTGTAAAAATGAGCTGGAAAAGGAAATGGCAAATGAATCCAGTGTCTTTGTCAAGAAAATTCCATGTGGGGTCACAGAAAGTCAGACACAACTGAAACAACTGAACAACAACTAGTAAGGGTCAGAGCTGGCTCTAGCACCCTGCTGCCTGTAGGACTTGCACAAACCAAGTAAATGAACTTGAAATCAGAAATTCAAGCATCTGTCAGTTTAGTGGTAGAAGCCTTCAATTAAACTTCCTGAAAAGAATAGCTTGGGAGAAGAACTTCCTCTTTGGTCTCAGCACCTTCCCCTTTCTTCTTTTCTGGAGGACTATGTCATGTGCTTCAAAGAGTCTAGATGAGTTTTGGAATCCTCATAAGTGTCTTAGACCTAGTAACATCCCTAGAATAGCTAACTCAACAGCTGCCTTCAGAGAAGAAGAAAATTAGATGTACTGAATGGCAATTTTAAGAATCCTACAAGGAATATGGCAAAAAAAAAAAAAAGCTATGCCATGCCTAAATGGAATGCTATTATTTCTCTCACAAGTGGGAGAAAAGAATTTTTAGAAATCAAGAAATTTGAGTCACCCTTTTGCCACATGTGATCTCTACATCTGAGTCCATCCTCCCCTAGACTCTGTGTGTACTGGTAGGAGAGTATGTCATAGACTATAGTGGGGAATATTCTGTACTAACTATTCTTCCTATTTCACCTTAGTAAACATTCTATTCTAAAAGCTACCAAAGTCTGCCTCATTAATTGATAACAACTGATAATCTTGAAGGAAAGCACAGCAGTGGGGGCTTGTGAGATATTAGAATTAGAATTCTACTTCAAATCCCTCAGAGCTCCCTGTTAGAGCCCTGAAGGATGACATAGAAACCATGTTCCACAGACTCAGTGTGACGGTGCAAGGGATGGGAGGTGGTCAGGGAGAGTAGCTCCAAAGCATGTACCACACACACACGTGTGTGTGTGTATGTGTGTGTGTGTATAAAAACTTAAAAGAGAATATAATCATTGTTATCCCCATTTTACAGATGAAGAAACTTTAGCCCAGAGATTTAAGTGATTTGCTTAGGAGTAAGTAACTAGAAAGTATACATCAAAGTTACCATGAGAAAAGCAATTTATAAATCTCAAAGTACTTTAATTGAGTTATTATGATTAGTATAATTTACACTGACATATTTCAAAGGACATTCACAGCTATTATTTCATTATATCTTCCCCCGAGTCCTGTAATGTAGAAAAAGCAAATACTGATCTCTCTATTTTACAAATGAAAACCCAGAAAGGTAAGTTACCTTCACAGGGTCTTGCTTAAGATGAGAGTTATAACTATAATTAATATAATCCTAACTTCTGGCTAGTGGTTTGTTGCTCCATACCATGCATCCTTACTACATGTAATCTTATGCATATACAGAGTATCCCAAAAGGCTTAGTGTAGTTTTAAGTTATCACATATTAAAACTGTTTAAGTAAGCTTTACAATTTAAAATGATTTTTTTTATTAATTGACATAGTAACATATTTAGCTTTTGAAAATATCTCTCCTGGATGTCAAACTTTCTAGTTATATATAGCAGTACATTTAAGGATATTTTCCTTAAATGTTATTTTCCCACCATGAACTAAGGAACAAATTTTTAAAAGTATTCTTCTTTAATGCGTTTTTACGAACTTCTAAGTTGCAAGATGATCCACACCTAACTCATAAAAGACTGCATTTAAATCTGCAAGCTGTGAGGTTTTTTTGTTTGTTCGTCCTTTAAGTTCCTGTGGTGGGAATGAAAGGAGTACAGTGTAATGTGGGAGAAAGGGTAAGGAATAATCCATCCATATTTGCATATCAACAAACAAGCCTTTGTAGGATTGTAGGGTGGTGGGTTCACCACAGCAGAAATAGTTTATACATGTCTAGGCAGATTAAACTGTGCGCAATAAACTACTCTCATAATCATTATCCTTCCAACTTTATCTAATATGTACGAGTGAATGTCTTTCTGGTCGTATAAATCAGATTCTCAGTTTCGTTACTGATCAAAGAGAATAGCGATCCACATGTTCACTGTACACCAAAATTTGATACACTATAGTCTAGTTAAAAACTCAATCAAATGAAACCATGATGAAAAACCAAAGATTCCTAGGTAATTGTAAAGGATGCCTAAAGTCTGCATGAACTAGCTGGACAACCACTAAGTACATCAAGTACAGCTGCCCACAGCAAATTAACATCCCATAACCGCTTAGTCATAATGAGACTGCAAGATCTTGCACATAAGCTAAACTAAAGTGAATACAAGTACATGCATTTCTGTTCACCAATAACCTTAACATCTGTCTGTGCTTCTTCAGTATTTTGTTAATGCCTTTTTGGATGGCCAAATTATCCTTGTGTCCCCTGAAAGCATGTACTGTAATTTCTAGAAATTGCTGTTACACCTGGCGAAGAGGGCAGAACTGATCAGCTACAGGCTCCCTGGCTGCTAGGCTGGGCCAGCAAACTGCTTATGAATCCAGCAGATGTTTCTACATTTTAGGCCAAATCATTTCCCTTTTCCATTCAAGTGGGAAAAACAACAGCTAGTCATGGTTTAAATAGTGGACAAGAAGAGCCTATCTAACAAGTACTAAAGAACATGAAATGCAGTCCACAAGAACCAAATGCCTGAAATGCTAGTCTACTGAAAAAACAGCATGAGGGGCATGTGTGTGTGGAGAAGGACACAGATGCCCTCACTCACTGTTTTGTTCTTTGTTGTACAGCATACCTCAGCTGGAAAACAATGAAACCCTTCCTCAATCATTCTAACCAACAGAGATCTCTTACTCCTTCAATTCTGTAGGTAGGCCTATTAATGTTTAAGTACAAGATAATCCCTATGTAGTGTCATTCATGCATGCATACTTTGTTGTCTCTGGACATGCTCCCAAGGGCAAAGACCATTTCTCCAACTTCTCTATGTCTTCCATGGCATCCTGTACAGTCACATCTGACAAGCTGGTGTTCAACAAGTCACTCCATCTACAAACTTTTATCAAATACCAATTATGTGTAAGGATTTGTGTTGGATACCCTGAACCATGGAAAGAAGACACAGTCCCTGATTTCACTACACTTTCAATCATGTTTTGTTTGTTGATCGAATAAGTTAATGATTATGTCTTTACACATATTCAAATGAGTTAAGTCTCTATTTTACTTTTGCCTATTTTGAAGACTGATTTTCATAAGGTCACACTTTTACCTACTTAGAAGGCTTTTGCAATTTTCATATTCACTCCTTCCATGTCTTCATCTAAAGTCACTGAGAAAGTACGGAATTGAACATGTGGCACTCCATTACCTCTCTAGGCTGACCCTATATCATTAAATCGTGTGTGTATATGTGTGTGTTTCTATGAATTGTGCCATCCAATCCATTTAAAAATCTTGCTACTAATAATCAAAATGTCATGAATTCTGAGTGGTATAATGGAGAACTGAATTTAAATCCTACCTGTGGCATTTACTACTAGCTTTATAACCATCAGAGAAATGGTCTTAGCTGGTTTCCTAATCTGTAGTAAAGGGATAATACTTACAATACTTAATTCAGTGTCAGTTGTGAGGATTAAATACAATAGATGAAACATCCAGCCAATTTAAAAGGCAAAGAACAGGAAATTGCAGGGATGCCCATCAATTGGGGAATGGCTGAACAACTTGTGGTGTATGATTGTGATGGAATACTACTGTGCTATAAGAAATGATGAACTCTGTGATTTTAGAAAAACATGGAAAGAGTTGCACGAAATAATGAAGAGAGAAATGAGCAGAACCAAGAGAACCTTATATACAGCGAGAGCAATATTGTTCTAAGAATGACTTTGAGCGAATAAGTTATTTAGACTGCTATAAATCCCTCAATTTACTATAAAGGGCATAGAAGAAAGACACTATCTGCATCCAGAGAAAGAACTGAAAAATAGAAGTATTTATAGAATAATTTTACATATGTATGCATATACATACATATACATACATATATACATATACATATACATATACACAGATTATTTATATATATAAATATACCTGTTTGTGTCTAAGGGTAGACATCTCTAGGGTAGGAGATAGGGAAGAAAAAAAAAAGAAATTTACATGATAATTTAGTTGTATATTTGAAAGGAATAGCAAGTTGTACATAGATTCACAATTTCATAAGCAATAATCTTTTTTTAATGTACTATCTTATGGAAATGCTTGTGTTACTCCATAAATTAAAAATAATTTTAAAAAGGCTATAGGAATGTCTATTACCATTGTTCTTATTAGTCATTTCATTATTCTCTTCCTTTTGGGTAGTGTTCAGCTAGAAACAGTATTGAGTCAAGTCTGGTTATTGTTTTCCTTTTGATCTTTTAGTGACTATTGAACAGATGGATAAAATCACTATTTTTTTGTAACTTAATAAATGTATTAGAACGTAACCTCATTTCTGTATTTGTTTATCATCATCAACATCATCATCTCATTGTCACCTGTTTGATGGAGTTCAGATGAAAATGGTCATTGGACCAACTGCTATCTTGCTATTATTTTTATATTTAATATTCTTTAGTCTATTGCAGAGGTAGATAAATGTTTTTGTTGTTGAATAAAAGCATTCAGATGTAAGCTTATCCTCTAGAGGTATAGATGATGAGTTTTAGTAGTAGTGATTGATATTGCTATCTCATTTTTCACAAATTCTTTGAGAGTTTAGATGAGGTTTAGATAACAATGGTTCTGGACCAATTTGCTATCTTGCTATTATTTTAAATGCTGTATGGATTTGAAGAGGTTTACCTTTGCCCTTTTCCCTTTGTGCCCCTTTTCAAAAGGAATTTGGCTCCTTTGTTTACAATTCCCAGAAAAACCTTAAAACTTTTAGACTCTTTCTTTGAAATCTTATTCAAATGCACTTTCCTTCCTGGCCCCAAAAAGAACCTGGCTTCAGTTTGTCTACCAGTCCCAGGAATACCTTAAAGTCTTAGAAACTGCTTTTATTTCCCTTTGAAAGCAAAATTTCCCTTCCAGCTCCCTTCATTATCTATTCTCATTGTCTGTTCAAATCTCTCAGACATTCCAAAGGGCCCACCTGGGCCCTTTTTCTTTATCACTTCTCCCCTTCAACTGGCCTTGCATTGTGGCTACACCCAATCTTCCTTCCATTATTTCACCTTCCTATGGCCTTTGGTCATTTCTCACCCTTAATCCTAGCTAGGCGCCATGAGGTCCAGGACCCGGAAGTTCTGTTTATCCCAGTTTACTAGCCACTCCCATCCAGATCTCCTTAGACCCCTCCTCCCATCACTCCAAACTGCTTGGCCACTCCTAGACCCCTCCCCCAGTCTTTCTGTACTTAAGACTCATCTTTGCCCCATTCTGATGCTGAGGTGTTCTCAAGCCTAGAGGCTGAGGCTTTCGCCAGCTCATCCTCACGAGCCTCATGTGGCCTATCCACCCCAGGCCCCAGTCAGACGCTGAGCTTTCTTCATGCCCAAGAGGCTGAGACTGCCTCACAGAGCATCACCTGGCCTGACCACCTTAGCCCCCAACCCCAATTCAGATGCTGAGAACCTCTCACGCCCAGAGGCTGAGATTCTCAAGCCCACTTATGAGCATTACCTGACCACCTTAGCCCCCATTTAGATCACTGATGTTTGGGTTCCTTGGGAGTCTGGCCTATATGCTTTATCTTTAATAAACTTTTTCTGTGGCTGAAGAAGATCTGGGTTGAATTCATTCAGGCAGATCTGTGCCGCGATTTGGGATTCAGCACCCCAAAATCTCCTGCTATCTTGGGGTGCCTCTGTGCACCTAGGAGCACCCCAAAACCCCCCTCCTTTTCAGATTGTTATTTAGGTGGATATAATAACTGATTTTGCAGTTGAATAAAAATATTCAGATGTAAGCTCCTTTCTAGGCTCACAGAAAACATGCTGAGCATAATTTCTATAGCAGACACAGGATAATGGAGATTATATAGACTTCATCTTCTTCCCACCTGAAATTGATTGTTTTTTCTGCTAGATCTCTAAATTTTGAAATATTCTTATTCCATGTAGTTTGGAGAGACTGGGTATTTGGTATGATAATATCCATTTAAAATGTCAATATTAAGTTTTTTGGGTTTTTTTTTAACTGTGTCATTTTCCCATCACCATCACTATTAATTTGTAGTAATTACACATATTTGTATTGATCCAGAAACACATTTTACTGAGATCCCCCTTTTAATGACTGGTGGTCATTATATACTTGTCAATATATAACAGCTTTTGAAGATAGGACTAGCCACATAGAAATCAAAATCACAGCATCATTAGGGAATTATAAGGGTCTGCCTGCTCTATTTTTCAAAATGCTGCTCAAAATTCCTGAAGGAAATGTAGTCAGTCTTTACTAGATGGTGCATTATTTATCACAAAGTATGTTATTAACCATTTTTATGAACACCAACATAAAAATCAAGAAAAAGATAAATGTGTATGAATATCTTCATGAATATCCTAGTATAATTTCTTGTTTCTTATTAAAAAAAAAAAAGTGTATATAGAGTAACATGGCAACAACTTTCCCAGAAAGAAAACTCAGCCAGTAGACAGTTCACACGACTTCATTTTCTATTAAATCCCATCTTTTATTAGAAAACAATATACTCATTTATACATTTCCTTTAAAAGTGCCAAAATGTGAGATGTGTCTATTGTATTTAATATTTACTAATCCCAAATGCATTATTAGGCTATTTGTAAATTAACTCAATTTGCATTGCAATTAAATCAGGAAAAATAATCTGTATCCAAGGACACTATGACATTGGGTCTTATTTTTTACAAAAGCGGTCTACTATCTGAAAGTTCTAAGATATTAGATGCATTTGGGGGCACTGAACCACTGAATTGAGATGGTGAAATTTCTGAATTTCTATTCATCCATGATCCCCTCAAAGTTTGGGGCTTTTTAAAGATTCATATAAAAACTTTACCAAAATCTGAATTAAAAATATTTTTGGCAATTTGGCTAATAAATTATTTTTGGTTTTCTCTTACAAAGGAATATAAGGAAGCACTAGACAGTTAAAGAAAATTCAAGTGGTATGTTCATTAGACCAAATTAGAAAGTACATAATTCCTAGAGCCTTGTGTTAACCATCTGATGCTTTACTATGTCATTTAAATCATTCCTGCAAACTGAGGAATTCTCATAATTCATAAGCAGTTGAGAGACTTTGGAAAAGTCACTCATCTTTTCTGGGCTTCAATTTCCTCATCTGCAAAATGAAGAGGTTGGAATAGATATCCTTTCAGGTCCCTTCCAGTACTGTATCTATGAGTCTATACATATAAGGATTCATGACAAATGAATTAGATAATTACATTAGATAAGATATTTAGAAGACTCTTGGAGTAGGGCTTTCAAGTAATAGAAAGTCGGCACAATATTGAGCCAAGGATACAGGACTGGAACTCAGGAGATCCTGTTTTGTCATCATTGTTTAACTTGACTCTCTAAAAGAGAAATAGGAGGCATATACTATAGATATACTAAGTAGATAAAATCACACCCCCTACCCACACACACCACACATTACTGCCTTTTCCCAGACTCTAGGTATCCCAAGCCCAAAGCCTTTGAATAGCAAAGCACCCCAGACCACTGGCCCAGCTTCTATCTTGGCCTTCATATCCACCATGGAGTGGGTCATCAAATCCTGTTAAGAAGGAATCTACCTTCCTTGCTACCACCAAAACTAACCATTACACAACTGCAGTTAAGCCCAACAGACCTGGGAATGGGACTGTTCTACCCTCCCCACCAAACCCTGACCTCTGGTCCTACATCAGGCCCAGTTCCATAACCAATAATACAGAGAAACAATAACTTTGTAGAAGGGACCTGCCATCTCCACTAAGTGCAGGCTGGCTAGTACCTACAGGGCAGGCAAGTCAGCCTTGTTGAACTGTCCTGGCACAATGAGGGAAAGACAGGAGGTAACAAGTGTCAGGCAAGTCAAACCACTATATCACTTTGTCTACCACTTCTCCCCCAACCCTGATGCATATGTTCTTTGCAATATCATGAAGCCCAAAGCCCCAGATCACTAGTCTTGTTTCCAGTCCAGCCTCCACAGACATTATTCCAGAGAGCAGATCCTGTGACCAGACAACTGCTTCTAGAGGTCCTGCGGGATCTGTCTTCTAAGTAACCATAGCTCCAGAAGACCCAGAAAAGAAAGTTCTCAAGTCAAAGTGCTTGGCACTCTCTAATGGTTCAAAATCACAATCAGATATAATTTTATCAATGGAAATTACATTAATGAAGATAGACACATTACTATCTATTTTGCTTCTATACCTGAAGGGACCTTTCCATCTGACTTGTAACTGAATTCTGTTATATATGAGCTCCTTGAGAACAGGGACTGTGTCCACTTCTCAATTTGCATCTCTAATACTTAGCACCATTCTTTGAAGCACATAGTGTTTTGTAGACAGTAAATGCTTAACACATGCTTTTTTGTTCATCCATTCAATTTCCTCATCAATTAATAAGCATTTATTAAATACTATGTTCCAGGTATTGGATTTTTTTTTGAGGGGGGTTAGGCAATGGGGTTAAGTGACTTGCCCAGGGTCATATGCAGCTGGTAAGTATTATGTGTCTGAAGGAGGTTTTGAACTCAAGTCCTCCTGAATCCAGGGTCGGTGCTCTATCCACTGTGCCACCTAGCTGCCCCCAGGTATTGGATTTTTTAAGAGAAAAAACATAAAAATAGTCTCTATACTCAAGCAGCTTGCATCATGGGGGAGGTAATACATAAATAGGTACAAAAAACTACAGAGTAGAAGAAAGATAACTTACAGCAGATGGTTCAAGTAGCTGGGAGAACAAGGAAGGCCTTCTTAAGAAGGTAGAATTTGATATGAGTCTTGAAAGAAACCAAGGATATTGAGTGGCAGAGTTAAGTTGGATGAGCATTCCAGGTATGAGGAAGAGTCAATGAAAAGACAAGAGATAGAGATGTGGCTGAGAAACCGCAAATAGATCTGTACTGTGTGACCATAGAGCAAGAGAAATAAAGTATGAGAAGACTGGGAAAGTAGGAAGGGACCAGATTGAGAAGAAATTTGAATGGCAGACGACTTCATATGTGATCCTGAGGGCAATAAAGAGTCACTAGAGTTTATTGAGAGTGTTGGGTGGGGTGCATTATGACCTACATGGTCAGACCTACACTTCATGAAAATCACTTTGGCAGGTAAGTGGAAGATGTATTGGAGTAGGGGAAGTTTTTAAGCAAAGAGATCAAATAGAAATCTGTTGTTGCACTCTGGTGAAGGTCCTCTTCACCTCTAGCCTAGACTTTTACAATGGCCTGCTGGTAGGTGAAACTGCTGCCTGCCTTAAATTTCTCCCCATTGCGATACATTCTGCATTCAACCACCAAAGTCTTTTTTATAAAGCACAGGTCTGACCATGTCACTTTCCACCCTCATATCACAATTGTTAAACTTGAGTAGTTCCCTATCACTTCCAGGATTCAAAATTCTCTGGCCTTCAAAGTCCCTCATAATCTGTTGTTGTTGTTCAGTTATTTCAGTCATGTCTGACTCTTTATGACCCCATCTGGGGTTTTCATGGCAGAGATACTAGAGTGGTTTGCCCTTTCCCTCTCCAACTCATTTTACAGATGAGGAACTGAGGCAGACAGGGTTAAGTGACTTGCCCAGGGTCACACAGCTAAGGAGTGTCTGGGATGAGATTTGAACTCAAGAAGAGGAGTCTTCCTGATTCCAAGCCCAGTGTTCTATCCACTATGCCACCTAGTTACTCCTTTCATAATGCAGTCCTCTCCTATCTTTCCAGTCTTCTTACTTTCTGCCATGTACTCTTTGATTCAGTGACACTGGTTTCCTTGCTGTTTTTGAACAAGTTCTGGACTCTTGGTTCTGGACATTTTCCATGGCTCTCTCCCCTGCCTGGAATGTTCCCCCTCCTCATTTCTGCCTACTGGTTTCCTTGGCATCCTTTAAGTTTCATGTAAAACCTCATCTTCTATAGTAAGCCTTTTCCAAACCCTTTTAATTCTGGTTCCTTCCTTCTTTTAATTATTTCCTATTTATCCTGTATATAGCTTGTTTGAACATATTTGTTTGCTTGTAGTTTCTTCCACCGGACTGTGAACTGCTTGAGGACAAGGGCTGTCTTTTGCCACTTTTTTGTATCCCCAGTGCCTAGCATAGTGTCTGACACTTAGTAGGCATCTAATGAATGTTTATTCACTGATTAATTGTAAGGTCAGGCCAGGTGTGATGAGGAAATTTCAGAAGATGAGAGAATTGGAATGGAGGAATATAGTGAGTTTTCTTTTAAACATTTTGAATTTGAGATGGCTATGAGACCACCAGTTCAAAATGTCCATTAGGTAGTTGGAGATGTGAAATTTCAGTTCATAAGAAAAATTAGGGCTGGAAAATGGATCTGAGATTATTTGCATAGACATGAGAATTGAACTAATGGGAAATGATGAGATCATCCATCAAGATAGTATAGATTGAAAAGAGGAAAGGGCCCAGGCTAGGATCTTGGGGACACTCCCAGTTAGGGCATATGATAAGGAGGAAGATCCAGTAAAGGAGACAGATAGGAGGAGAATCAAAAGAACAATGTAACAAAAATTCAGAGAGTGGAGAGTATTTGGTAGAAGGTGATCAATAGTATCAAATGCTATAGAGAAGCCAAGAAGGACGAAGACTGACCAAAGACCATCAGATTTAGCAATGAATTTCTAAAGACTGATGATATCAGAGGTTAGATTGCTGTGCATTTAGAAGAATGAGATGAGAGGAAGTTGTAATACAGTATATAGATGAGTTTTCAAGGAGTTTAGCAGCTAGCAAGGAGATACAGAGGTCAATATCTTTTGGCAAAGTGAAATCAAGTGAAAGGTTTTTAAGGATGGAAGAAACTTGTTGATCATGCTTGTTTATATGAAACAGGGAAGGTAACAGTAGATAGGTAAAGACTGAAAATTAGAAAGTGGAGATGAAGGCAATCTACTGGAGCAGATGGGAGGAGATAGGATAAAGAGTGCATATGGAAGGGGGCAGAGCCAAGATGGAGGAGTAAAAGCAGTGACTTGCTTGAGATCTCCCCCAAACCCCTCCAAATACCTATTAAAATGGCTCTAAACAAATTCTAAAGCAGCAGAACCCACAAAAAAGACAGAGTGAAACAAATTTCCAGCCCAAGATAACCTGGATGGTTGATCGGAAAGGTATATCGTGCTGGGCTGGGAGAGGAACACAGTTCGGCGTGGGCACGCAGGCTGCAGCGAAACTGGAGCAGGCCTCAGAGGACTGAATCGCAGGCAGCTGTGGTGGTTTCCAGACTTCTCAACCCATGAACGCCAAAGATAACTTAGGTCAGTGGGAAAAGTCTGTTTCTGTGGTGGTGAGAGAGAATCACAGTGGGGTTTCAGCCCCAGTCCCTGAGCTTGGCCCTAGGGCGGCAGCTGCCTCCTGAGCTTCTGGCTCACAGATTGAGGGGGAATCAAGTGGCTGATCAGAGGGAGATGCAGGGATCTCTCTGCTGGTGCAGGATTCTCTTGCTTTGCCCTTGCTTGAATCTGGGTCACAGTTCTGGGTGACTGTCCTGGGGCAAGGAGGAGCGCTGGCATGGTGGAACTTGTATTGGCTGTGGAGAGGAAATCCTCCTCACAGTTCCAAGACAGCAAAGAGTGCTTGTGGTCACTCACAGACCAGAGCACAGTCCAGGAAAGGAGTAAACAACTTGCCCTTAATCATAGCACCTTGGAAGAACCGAAAATTTACAGGTCTCTAGAAGTATCTCTGAAAACAGCTGCACAAAACCGCTAAAGCTTGGGACAGTACATTCTCCACAATGGAAACAGACCCCTACCTTAACAAAGAGTTTATAACTCAAGTAATTGGCCAGGATCATGAGCAAGCAGTGCAAAAAGAGTAAGACTATATTATCTTACTTTGGTGACAAGATCAAACACACAACCAGAAGAAGACAATGAAGCCAATGCTCCTGTATCCAAAGCCTCCAAGAAAAATATGAATTGGTCCCAGGCCAAGGAAGAGCTCAAAAAGTATTTTGAGAAGCAAGTAAGAGAAGTAATGCTAAAGGAGACCCAAAAAAATACTGAAGAAAATAAGACCTTAAAAAATAGCCTAACCCAAATGGCAAAAGAGGTCCAAAAAGCCAATGAGGAGAAGAATGCCCTAAAAAACCAAATTGGCCAAATGGAAAAGGAAGTCCAAAAGCTTACTGAAGAAAATACTTCCTTAAAAATTAGAATGGAACAATTGGAAGCTAATGACAATTTGAGAAATCAAGGCACTGTAACACTAATCCAAAAGAATGAAAAAATAGAAGAGAATATGAAATATCTTATTGGAAAAACAACTGACCTGGAAAATGGATCCAGGAGAGAGAACTTAAAAATAATTGGACTATCTGAAAAACATGATCAAAAAAGAGCCTAGACATCATCTTTCAAGAAATTATCAAGGAAAACTGCCCTAATGTTTTAGAACCATAGGGCAAAATAGAAATGGAAAGAATCCACTGATCACCTCCTGAAAGAGATCCCCAAAGGAAAACTCCTAGGAATATTGTAGCCAAATTCCAGAATCCCCAGGTCAAGGAAAAAATATTGCAAGCAGCCAGAAAGAAATAATTCCAGTATTGTGGAAACACAATCAGGATAATACAAGATTTAGCAGCTTCTACATTAAGGGTCCAGAGGGCATAGAATATAATATTCCAGAGGGCAAAGGAGATAGGATTACAACCAAGAATCACCTACCCAGAAAAACTGAGTATAATCCTTCAGGGTAAAAAATGGTTATTCAATGAAATGGGGAACTTTCAAGCATTCCTGATGAAAAGAAAATAGAAAATTTGACTTTCAAATAGAAGACTCAAGTGAAACATGGAAGAGGTAAACAGGAAAGAGAAATCATTAGAGACTTACTAAGGTTGAACTGTTTACATTCCTGCAGGGAAAGATGATATTTGTAACTCATGAGTCCTTTATCAGTATTAGGGTAGTGGGAGGGAAAAATTATATGTATGTATAGATAGATAGATAGATAGATAGATAGATAGATAGATAGATAGATA
>NW_020954569.1:31332098-31340937 GCF_900497805.2 Vombatus ursinus | reverse complement strand
ATAGATAGATAGATAGATAGATAGATAGATAGATAGATAGATAGATAGATAGATATAGATAGATAGATAGATAGATAGATAGATAGATAGATAGATAGATAGATAGATAGATAGAGGGCACAGGGTGAGTTGAAGATGAAGGGGCAATATCTGGAAAATAAAATTAAGGGGTGAGAGAGGATTATACTAGGAGAAGAAGAAAGGGAGAAGTAGAATGGGGTAAATTATCTCACATGAAATAGACAAGAAAAGACTTTTACAGTGGAGGGGAAATGGGGGAAGGTGAGAGGGAATGACTGAATCTTATTCTCATAGGATTTGACTTAAGGAGGGAATAACATACACAATGGGGTATGGAAATCTATCTTACCCTACAGGAAAATAAGGAGGGAAGGGGACAAGAGAGCAGGGGGTTGATAGAGGGGAGGGCAGATTGGGGGAGGCAATAATCAAAAGCAAACACTTCTGAGGAGGGACAGGGTCAAAGGAGAGAGTAGAATAAATGGGGTGTAAGATAGGATGAAAGGAAATATACTTAGTTTTTCACAGCATGTCTACTATGGAAGTGTTTTGCATGACTACCCATCTATAACCTGTATTGAGATGCTTGCCTTTTCAATGAGGGTGGGTGGGGAGGGAGGAAGGGAGAAAATTTGTAACCCAAAGTTTTAAAAACACATGTTAAAAACTATAATAATAATAATAAAAAGATCAGAATGAGGAAAAAAAAAGAGTACATATGGAAGGGTTGGCCTTGGCAAAGAGGATTGTTGTTCATTGTAGTTTAGTCATTTTTCAGTTGTTTCTGACTCTTCCCAACACTATTTGGGATTTTCTTGGCAAAGATACTCGAGTGGTTTGCCATTTTGATCTCCAGCCCATTTTACAGTTGAGAAACTATGGCAAATGGGGCTCAGTGACTTGCCCAGGGTCATATAAGTGTCCAAGGCTGGATTTGAACTCATGAAGATGAGTATTCTTCATTCTAGGCTTGACACTCCATCCATTGCACCACCTAGCTGTTCGAAATATTGGAAGATGATGTCAGAGGGATGGATGTGAAATAACAAGGAGAGATGAGTGAGCTGTCATCTTATGGCTTCATTTTTTCAATGTATCTAGGCCCCCAGTTGAGACAGTGGGGAAGAGAATAGCATGGGAAGTCTGAAGAGAGATGAGAATGCTTGAGATAACAATTTGAATACCATGGATTGAGAATGTGGGGGGAAGTAAACAGAAATTGTAGATGGAATAGAGCAAGCAATATTCAACTCATGCCTTCACCAGAAATGTAAATTTAACTTTTAAAAAAAAAGGCTCCTATGTCTCTATCACAGTGTAACACGTATTTTCTTCCACAGGACCCCATAAGGTCATACCTCTGTAGGCTGGTAGAAAAAGTAGCACCTTTGGTAAGGTCTGGCTGAAAAGCAGAGAGATATATTTGAAAGGCAATATAGGTATACTGCTATACATAGGTGTTTCTGTTATCTGCAGTGTCCTAGGTTTATTTAAAAATATTAAAAGTTCTTTTCAGACAGAGATAAGCCTGAGTGTGAATTGACAGTAGATAAGACTAAGATGCTGAGATATCAATGGTAAATCATACTAAAGTCTAGATTATTAATGTCTTGCTTTTTTAAAAATCATGAACAGTTCAATATTTTACTCTGTACCCATGAGAATCAGGCCACTTAAAACTGATAAATGAAATACATTACAGCCTGAAAAAAAATTGGTTTTTCCTAAGTGATATCCATAGGAAAGATGACTCATTGTGACTGACCCGTTGTGACTCATAAATATGATGATGGGATAGTATCTCTAGGTTTCTATTCAGTAAAGAAACTATAGTACTTATTCTCTCTCTCTCTCTTTTATACACACACACACACACACACACACACACACAGAGCCTAGTAGAATAAACAAAATAATTTTAGACACAATTTAACCATGATTGTATATACTGATAGTCTCATGACAAACTAAAAGTCTTTCTCCCCCCTCCCTCACCTCCTATTTATGTATTTAATATATGGCAGAAATTCTCCATAATAATGTTGGTGCAGTTAATTCTTACTCTCTGTAACTAAATTTAATTTCATATAACATTTCAAGAATCTCCGACATAGGCTCTATTAACGTTAATGAAAATTCCTGGAGTTAGTTCTTAAGAGCATAAGGGCTTAAAATGAACTGAAGCAGATGAGATTCACAAAGAAGGAAAGTATGATTAATGTAGATGTTATGCAATAAATAATCATGTGTGGGATTACTCTGGTTAGATGAACAATTACATTCAAATGAAACACAATATTTGAAAAATTGTAGCCATGTGTTTATACAATGAATAATTTATGGGGCAACCTATTCATCTTGAACTCAAACAACCAGATGTGCTAGCAATAATTTTGTGTTTCTTCGGAAAAAAAAATTAAGGCTGGATTTGGTGGATATCACTAAAAGTATATCTTTCTTCTTCCTAGAGTAATGTCATATCTCATTCATACATACATACATACATGTTTGTGTGTATGTATGTATATATGCATGTGTATGTATCTAAGCTTAATAAAAATTGGAAAAGGGCACCACATGATTAGCTAGAATATAGTATTTATTACTAAGAGTGAAATATTTATTAATTATGCACCAAGAGTTTGTATAGTGTATTATTTTCAAAATAACTTCTCCAGGCTCTTGATGAGTTATATTCTATATAAAATGAAATAGATGAGATATAGGTACATTGATTCAGAAAAGAAAAACATAAACATTTTTTGTTGTTTGTTACTTATACCTTTGTGTGTAAAGGGCACCTGAGAGAGATCTACTTAACATGTTTTGTTTTGTTTTGTTTTTGTAATTTTTAGGCTTTTGAGAATTTATTTCTCAATTTGAGTAGGATGGTTTGAGTAGGATTTATCCAAACAAACACCCTCTGACTAAAAATAATAACAAAATTTTTTCATTAAATCAGTTTTTCTTATTAACAATTCTGAAGCTGGAAGTTACTGTTTTTAACCATTGAAAATTCTATTAATTTATTTAGTTATGTTTTCAAGACACTATAAGGACTCACAGATGTTTTTACAAAGGATATAATTATAGCGAACTTGCTGTTAAAACATAGACATTTAACTTAAGAAGAGATCTAAGAGATGAGCTATCTAATCTGAGTCATTCCCTCAATGTTCTCTTACCCATTCAATTTTATTGAGCCACCATTTGGAAGTTCTAAGACTTACCCAAAGTCACTCAGTGAGTTAGCGAAAGAACTTATGGTTTCTCTAATCCCCTTCTCTTTTCACTAGACCACATAGCAGGATCTTGCTACAATGATTCAGAGAACAAGGTTACTAGGCTTGTAAAGGCTTTCTTGTGCCTTATTCTACTACCTAGAAAAATCCAATTCAATTCAATACAAAGCAGTTACTAGTAGGGTTTGCCATGCACCAGACACTTCTACACTCGTTGCTGAAAGTGTGCTTGTATGTGAGGCCTACACAACCTGTGGCCCGCAGCCTCCTTGCAGCATGCCAAAGGATTTCCTCTCCATACAAAGGATGTTTTCTCTGCATTTTTCACAGGCCACTGGAAATCCTTTGGCATTCTGCAAGTGACCTGCAGGCTGCAGGTTGTGCAAGCCTGTTGTATATATTCAATAACTGGCTTTGTAAAACATGAGATACTTTTAAATTTAATCTGCAGTATTAACATCTGCCCATCATTTTCTTAAATCTAGCAAAAACCATAAATCAAGCCAAGATTTGTGTCATTTGATGATTTCTCAAGTATAAATGTTCACATTGAAAATTTAGCAATCTGGTAAAATTGGTTCTGGGACACCCCTGTCTAGGTTACTAAGATAATAATGAAATGGGCAACAAGGTGCCAAATTCAGTCTAGTGCAGCTTAATCAAATGAAAAAATAATTGGTAAATGTTTAACAAAATAATAAAAAAAAATACAACACAACATTTTTGTTGCTATTGTTTAGTCATGTCCAACTCTATGTGACCTCGCGGACTATAGCACGCCAATACTACCCATGAGGTTTTCTTGGCAAAGATGCTGGAGTAGTTTGCCATTTCCTTCTCCAATAGATTAAGGCAAGCACAGGTTAAGTGACTTGCCCAGGGCCACACAGCAATTAAGTATCTGAGGCCAGATATGAATTCTGGTCTTCTTGGCCACAGGCTCAATGCTCTATCCACTGAGCCACCTAGCTGCCTCCATTTTTTAAGTCAACATGAGGCCAATAGAGAACTACTTCCATTTGAGTATTGCACTACTAGTAGTAGATAGAAAGCTGGTTTCTGAGGTGTTATGGGTGTTATGGATACAGGTTATGCACACATCCTGTGTGGACCCACCACATATTACTGCTCAGTGTCCCAGGCAACTCTCTGAGGCTATAAATTACAGGTGACGATTTGTATTAGTAAACGGAGACTTATAGGAGCAGCTAGGTGGTGCAGTGGAAAGAGCACTTGCCCTGGATTCAGGAGGACCTGAGTTCAAATCCAGCCTCAGGCACATAACACACACTAGCTGTGTGACCCTGTGCAAGTCACTTAACCCCATTGCCTAGCCAAAAAATAAGTAAATTAATTAATATAAAAAAGAGACCCATCATCTGAAATTCCCTATACTAATGAAATCACAGGTCTATTTTTTGTTGTTTTTTTTTTAAACTTCCTTGCCTTCAGTAGCCTTATAACCTACTGGAGGGAATAGCATGTGCACTGATCACTAAATGCAAAATAAATACCATATTTTAAAATTTCTTTTCTGTAGGGTTAAGGGAAGCACTAACAAATAGGAGAATTACCAAAGGCCTTTTAAAGGAGATGGCAACTGAGTTTCTTTAGAAGAGCTAGAAATTCCAAGGGATAAAAGGGAGAGAAAGCATTCCAGGCAAGAGGGACAGCTTGTGCAGAGGCTTGGAGGTGGGAGATGGCATGTGGCATGTGTGAAGTATAAAAAAGCCAGTTTGGTTTTATCATAGAATGTATAAATTGAAACTGACTAAGAAAGTTTCTACTTCTGCATGCATATAAGAGTTATGATAATATGATTAATCACATTTTAATTATTTATTCTACATGAATGGAAATATCCATGTGATAAACATTTAAAGAAAATGTCAAAAACTAATTCTATCTCAATTCACCTCTGGATGACAACCTATGTTACTATGGAGACAAATTATCATATGATCAAAAGCCTTGGTGATAGAAAGGCTTTTATTGCTCATCTGGTACAATCCCCTCATTTTACAGATGAGGAAATTGAGGCTAAGGGAGATTAAGTGACTTGCCTAAGGGCATACATGTGTAGGTAATAGAAATCAGATTTAATTCTGGATTCTCTGACTCTTTTGGATGATTGACTTAATTAATTTGGTAGTCAATTAAAGTATATATATATATGTGTGTGTGTGTGTGTGTGTATGTGTGTGTGTATACATAATTTTAATATTTATGATTCCAGAAAGAACTTTTTATATTTCCTAAAAGATAATGTAACTTATTCATACTGAAAACACTTTGGGCAATATCTGAAGTAATCTTATAAGGATGCCCAATTTTCAAATAATATTAACTACATGGCAATGTTGTTCAGCTATTGTCATATATATTGAAAGTTATTTTCTACCAAACATTGTTTTCTCTATTTTACCATTAATGATCTGATCCATTTGGAAATAGCCCTAACTTTTGAAATGACCTCCCACAATCTTGTAGAGAAGTTTCATTTATTTCATTCACGCAATACTATACTAATTATGGATAACTTAAAACTATATAATGATCTAAAAATAAATTTCACCAAGAAAATTATCATAACTATGGTACAATCAGTCTACCAAAAGTAGATTTTGTGATTACTATGGCAATCCCTGTGAAATTTATGAGGTCAAACTCATATTCTTTCAACTAACATTCTCTACTGTTGCTTGAATGAATTACATTATGTAAATAAAGTCTGGTTGAAAATCTTATATCTTAAGGGCTTTCCATAATTATATGATCTGAATATCTCATTGTACCTGAACAAATTGTATTCACAAAAACATACAATTACTTTGCTGACATACAATGATATTCAATGGCAATGAAAAGTATTTCAGTAGGAAAAACAATGTAAAGCAATGAGTTTAAAATTCAAAATATTGCACTGAAAGTACATTTTGCACTTCTAAGATAATTCAGTGATTGTTCTATTTATTTGACTAAAAAGAGCTTTTTTTTTCTTTCTTTCTATGTCGGTTTACTGATCTAGTCCTGTATTAGCAAAATGAACAAAAACATATTTTTAAAATAAAATTTTCTTTTCAAGTTTTGAATCAAGATTGGGTTATAAATTATCAAGACTTTTATTCAGTCTAAAACTATGTTTAAAGACCAATTTTGAAGCTCACGATTTTTTTATTTCACAATTTATTACAACTAAAAAGTTGTTACAATTGATCTGCTTATTTTTATCATCTGTGTACACATATATAAATAGCTTTTAACATTTTAAGTTTTGAAAAACTATCTAGAGTGAATTGTAAAAAGACCCCCTGTGAACTGAGTTTTTAACTATAGTTTACTCAATGAAATTATTGCCTTGAAGTTAAAAAAACCAAAACTTTAGCCCAAATTATAATCCCCCACAAATTTTATACCAAAAACATTTAAAAATAGACATTTAATTTTCACTTTTTTTTTTTACCTTTGTTGCACCGTTTGCAAATAAATGGTCCTTAAACACTTCCCAAAATGTAGACTAGGCAAACAAGACGACTAATCAGCAAAGCTGCAAGGTTAGTTTTCCCTCCTTTCCAAAGCAGTAGTGCAAGCAGTTGTAGTCACTCCCAGCTCCCTCCCCTCTCCCTTTACCAAACAGAAAAAGAAACTTAGATGATTTTTTAAAAGAGAAAGCAATGGAATATCCTTAAAGGGGGGGAAAAAGTCAAGATGCCAAATCCTCATACTCTGGTTTCAGCATAGAATCATTTTGATTTAAAGAAGAAAGAAAGCAATATTCATTAGAGACACCACAAGCCTAGTGGTTGCAGCCTTAAAACAGAAAAGAATAGAATTCAGTCAGGCACAAAGGTCTCCATGGCAACAGTGAATTTATACCCCCATTGGCATTATTTATGCAACATTTCATCACAAAAGGACCCTCCCACTAGTCTGCCAGGCAAATTCTACAGTTCTCTAATCTCCGTTCCTTTTCCTTTAATTTGTATCTGCCCCTAAAGCTATGAGTATCTCTACATAAAATATCCCAGAGTAGCATAAAATAATTCCAGCCTCCCTTTTGACATTGTTACCCCATATTTCAGAGGTAGGAAATAGATTTAAAATCCTTTGGAACTCATATTTAAAAATATTTTTTATTTTCAGTCCAAAGATGAAGTGTTGGTAGACAAATTTAAGTTTAAATCAAACCTTATCCTTTTTTTAAAGAAAATTGTAATTTCACAGAAGCCTAAAAGGTGATGCATGCAATCAGTGACAAATTAGAGTTCAGATTATATAATAGGTAGCTCAGTATGTAAGACACATATTTCTTATACATTGGTTCTAAAGCAAAGTTTTTATGTTGCATCCCTCCAAGGGACTTAATAACATAACAATAAATATGTGGTCCTTTGGTAAAATATTACATCTCGAGGTAATTTTGTGCAATGTAGCGAACCTTTAAAAAACACTTTTAATGTTATGAAATAGTAAAGAAAAATAACACTAACATCTGAAATAAATTTACTAATTATTCCAAAATAAATTGCCATTGAATAATATTGGGATCAAGTTATTGGAATACTATATTAAATATATTTGGAAATAATATTGCAATTGAAAATTCCCCAAATTATAGTGAAAATCCCTAAACTAGAGGCAGTGAGATAGTGAACTGGCTCAGACACTGGACCTTGAGTTAAGAAGACTGGAATTAAAATCTGGCTTTAAACACAGTCTAAACATTTGATTCCATAGCATTTTATATTCAAGGTAGATCTTCAGTACTCTTTTTTTCTCCCCATCTGCAACCTGAAATGAGCTAGGACAACAACTAAATATGAGGACAGGAAAAAGTAAGATTCTATTTGGGAAAGTAGTTAGTGCTTTTAAAAATTCCAAAATTCTCCATGAAACAAATTCCTATTGTTACAATGTCCATGTTCTTCTGATGATGCTATATGTCTATAAATAATGTAAAATCAAAATCCTTGAAGAATCTAAACTACTGGTCACCCAAAGAGAAAAGAACAGATTGTGATAAGCATAAATAGTTTGATGCAAATCATTAACTCCATAAAATATATCAGAGAAGAGATTTATGATGCATTTTTTAAAAAAAGGTTGACTGATCAAATAGCAAGAGCAGGAATTACATATCATCATCAATCAATCAACAACAATAATTTATTTAGTGCTTACTATACAACAGGCACTGTGCTAGGCACTGGAGATACAAAAACAAAAAGAAAAAAAATCCTCTCAACAACCTTACATTTTACTGAAAAAAAAAAGGATACACACAGGTAAAAATATACAGACAGTAATTTGGGATGTGTTGGTGTGGACTGGGAGTGGCTGGCTTTAGTTGGGAAGACACTAGGAATTGAAAATCAGAAATGGCCTTCTTGAGGAGGTAACTCTTGAGTTAAGTTTTGAAGGGAGCTAGATATTCCAAGAGAAGAACGGGAAGAAAGAGTACACTTCAGGGAGCGATGAGATGCCTGGATTCAGACATAATAATTAAGTCAGTGTGGTTAGAATGATGTTTGTGTGTGTGTGTGTGTGTGTGTGTGTGTGTGTGTGTGTGTGTGTGT
>NW_020954569.1:31326567-31332088 GCF_900497805.2 Vombatus ursinus | reverse complement strand
TGTGTGTGTGTGTGTGTGTGTGTGTGTGTGTGTGTGTGTGTGTGTGTAGGGAAGAAACGCATAAGAAGCCTAGGAGGCAGGCTATTGCCAGGTTGTAAAAAGGCTTTAAATGCCAAACACAGGAGTTTATATTTCATCCATGGGCAAGAAGAGTCACAGAAGCCACAGGCTTGATCAGGTTTGTCCATTAGGAAGATTATTGGCCGTTGTGTATACAGCCTATTTGCTTTGCTGACATCTATGTAACTTTAAGAGGCATAAAGGGAGCTAGCTGCCCAATACATTGTGAAGATCCACTGGAGAGAATTTATAGGATGACAAGAATGACAAGAAAAGGAGATGAGAAATGAAAGGGCTGGTTGCTATCTATCTATACCACTGGAGGAACTATGTGCACTGATGAAATCCCAAACCCATAGGAGTACTGAAATACATGTTTTGTGTTTTCATTATTTACTTGCAGGAGGCACCAATGCATAGTAGACAGAGAAGTGGCCTTGTAGTTAGGAAAACTTAGGTTCTGAAACATAACGACTTTGTGATACCAGGCAAGTTTAACTTCTCAGTGCCACAGGTACCTCTTTACAACTAAATTGCATTAGGCAAGCACATTTCTTCACCAGGCATTCTTGCCACAAATGAAATCACAGGTCATTATCAATTATTACCACCCTTAAAGTAACTATGGGGCAGTTACATGGGAACTTTAGTTTAGATAAGTTTTAGATAACTAAAGATAACTTTAGTTTGGATAAGTAAATAGATAGATAAGATAAATGAATAGATAAGTAATAAACTTTAGTTTAGATAAGTAAATAGATAGATAACTTTAGATTTATAGATAGATAGCTTTAGTTTAGATAACTAAAGAAAACTTTAGTTTAGATAAGTCTTCCTGATTTCCAGCACAGTGCTCTATCTATGACAGAGCTGGAAATCAGGAAGACTTATCTTACTGAGTTCAAATCTTGCCTCAGACACTTATTAGATATGTGACCCTGGGCAAGTCTCTTAACCCTGTTTGCCTCAGTTTCCTTATCTGTAAAATGAGTTGGAGAAGGAAAGGACAAACTACTCCAGTATCTTTGCCAAGAAAACCTCAAATGGTGTTATGAAGAGACAGACATAACTGAATAACAAACAACAAAGTAACTATGGCAGATACCAGTAAATTCAAGGAGGACCCAGAAAGGAAGGGTTTTGGACAGCTATCTCTCCAGGCATTTCAATTTTATCAAAGGTGGGGGAATGAATATAGGCAGAAAAATCTCTACCAAAGAATACATACACTCATCTGTATGTGTGTACACAATAAAGGTACATGTACATATGCATAATATGGATATATATTACATATATGTATAATGCATAAATATATGTATCTTCATGTTTTTCAATATTTCTGGTGAAATTATGTTTTAGACATGATATACATATATTAAATACCATGGTTATACCCATTCATTGGGTATATGGGCATTATTATAAAGATATACTGCTTACTTATGCCAAGAAATTGAAATCTGCATGATATTTTATGATGTATATACTATAAAATCTGCCTATATGCATACAGCTACGACTCCTCTCAGTGGAAATAAACAAAATAAAATGCCTCTTATAAAAAATGACTATTAGCAATGTTGGTGTTGAATTACCTCGGATAGGTGGTAAACAAAAATATATTTTAATACTTTCATATCTATAAGTATAGGATATATTTTTAATGAAACAAGCAATAGAGGCAAACAAAAAATTAAAGAGACAACTTGGATTTCATGAAACAAGTTTTTGCACAATCAAAACTGATATGTGTAAGATAAGGAAAGCTGTTTAATGATTAAAATATTTGTATCAAATTTTCAGATGTTTTATATATATGTATATGTAATATATACACATTATACATATGTAAATTACATACATATATAATTTAAGACTAAAAAGTATTTCCCAGTATGTAAGTAATCAAAGGATCTGAACAAACTGTTTTTGAAACAAAAATTGCAAACCATTAACAATCATGTGCAAAAAAGGTCCAAATACTGGATAAAAAGGGAAACGCAAATCAAAATAACCCTGAGGTGTTTCACACCAAAGAAAATGAAAAATATAATAAATGATGAGAATAGTCAAGGTGGAGGTATTGTGGGAAGATAGATACACTAGCACATTGCTGATGGAGCTGTGAATCATTTATAACTATTAAGGTACTATAAGGTAGAAGTCCACTTGAAACAGAAAAGTTGTAAATCTATATGAAATAAAGCAGGTAACCATTTTAATTCCAAATGTTCCCAAGAATAGCTCTGATCTCCTTTTAAAAGGAAAATAAAGTTTACTGACTAAATTTTTCAATCTACAACCCCCTCCACAAAAAACAAAACAAAACAAAACAAAAAAAGAAAAAAACAAGAAAAACCAGCACCAACAACACACAAACAATAGTCCAAAGGTTATAGAAATATAATACATTGTTAGTTGGGAAAAGATTCAATGCTTTGAGTTAGAAAAATCATTTTATTGTATCATATAATTCTAGTTTTGGGGGAAAAAAGTAACATGACAAGTTGTCCAGAAGGAGACATCAGAAACAAAAGTGTACTTTTTCCTAGGCCTTGTTAATATGCTCACAATGATGCATGTGCTTAACCACTGAAGAAACGGACACCTTCATTGTAGGAATAAGTTAAGTTTAAATAAATTGCAAAGTTTATAAAATTTTCTTTTCCTAGTCAATTGAATAGGATCTTGGCCTTTTTCTTTCACTTGAAATAAACTTTGAGAATATATGCCTGAAATCTTTAGAGTGGAAGAGAAAGAGATAATACACTTTTCCCCAAATTCAGCTTTTTATTTCTTTAGAATTAGTGCCCAAATATAAAGCACTATAATTCTATTTCTCATCATTAGGTATGATGAGTCACAAAAGTCCAAATAATTGACAACCTGATTACTGAGTTTGCTGTCTCAGGGATATTATGAATCTTGAATGCTACTATTCTTTTGCATTCACATTGTCACAGAATGAGGTTTTCTCATTCTAAAATAAGATGCTGACTCAACATTTCATTTCTAGGCTACCATTATCCAGGCTCTCCCTTGCAGAAACAGACTTCAGTGACAATAGTGGCATAATGAAAGGAAAAGGACACATGAGTTTAAAAGAAAAGAGTATGCCTTGTTTTCTGGACAACAACAACAACAACACAAAATTTCATATTTTGAGTTCTAGTCTGGGTTCTGCTTTTTAGGCCAAAAATTCTAAAGGAGAAAAAAATACAACCTCTTTTCCCCTCAACTACGAAAAGAAAAGAAAGACTTACATAAAAGTCTCTACGTTATCTTCATGGTAAGAGGAAGAGGAATTCTTTTGGGGCTCCTTGTATGTACTAGAAATGACAACCAAATATTTGAATAAAAGAGCAGAGCCATATTGTTCCCTCACAGGGTTAACTTCATATTGCCTGTAGTGAGGATAGGTTGTAGGGAATGATTATTCCTTTCTTCATTCTTGGTTTCAGTACTATAATTGACTATAAATGGTTTATATTCTTTGACTAATATGCCTAATTTCAGAGCAGTTTCCACAATAATCTATACTAGTTAATCATAGAGGCAGAAGTATGACAGAATCTTGGCCTCTATAACATAATAACTATTTTGATGCCTCCTCTCCCTCCAGGTTATCACAAAATTACATTCTGGATTTTTAAATAGCCTTAACTATAATGCCTACAACACATAAGCAGGTTGGGTTTCTGAAGGTGGCTGACTACTTCCTCAATAGGGGTTTGAGGATAATCCTGAAATTGGGGTAGTTTCGTTAGTAATATTGCTCATATCATTCCACTGGGATGCTACCCATTGATGATCAATTGAACAGTTCTAGTTAATTAGTTTTTAGAAATGAACGTATACTAAGAAAGCATAGCTTACTATGTAACCAACTGTAATTGGCATAAAACATCGCCTCAAAAGTCTGGGGCACACTACTCACCAGTAAATACAGTTTCCACTGGAAAGTGGACTCAGACTGAGATATCACACGTAGCAAAGGAATATCACCACTACCTAGGTTTTTTTTTTTATCCCTTTATGAAGTCTTCCTAATATTCCCCTGAGGTGTTCATAGCCCTCTCTTGATCCCTAAGGGTTAAGGTTCTCTACTTTTCTTTGCTCTAAATAAGTCTTGCTCCTTGAAATGACTTTTCCTCAGTCCTTAGCACATCTAGTTTGCTCAGTGACATTTTTAACACTTAGTATAAAGCCTATGACTGAGATTTTCCTTTTGTTAAGGCATCAAGGCTAAAATGAAGTAAGGTGGGTTTGACATTGCCCATTCATATAGAGTATATTCCAAACAATTTGATGTATGGAATATTGTATACCTGTAACCACTTTTATTAGGAATACCAATGTTTTTCAGTATCTGTCACAATGCTCAGAGAAGAGGAAGAGTTGAGTTATGAGAGCAGGAAGGCATCGTCTTGAAAATTGTCTAAGGCTATCATTAATCTTTCTCACTATAAGACAACCATATTAACAAACAACAACAAAAAAAAGACACTTCTTATGTCTCAGGTTGATCTTCTTAAAAGCTGGTTTTCACACCAAGGCTTATTATAATGAAAAGAAGATACAGGTGAAACCTCTTTGTGTAAGGTTTGACTAGATGATTTTTCCCTAGGTGTTTGTATAAGTCTAAGGATTGTATTGGTCACACTTGGAAGGAGGAATCTTGTGCTTGGATCTGTGCATCTGTGCTTGGCACTGTGCTATTAAACATTTTAATCAGTAATTTGGATGAATCATATTTTTTGTTTTTTTTAAAATTAATTTATTTTAATTATCAACAATCACTTCCACAAGCTTTTGAGTTTTAAATTTTTTCTCCCTCTCCCTTCCCACCTCCCTCCCCAAGACGGCACACAATCTGATAAAGCCTATACATATACATTCCTATTAAACATATTTTCACATTAGTCATGTTGTAAGGAAGAATTAGAACCAATAGAAGGAACTACAAGAAAGAGAAAATAAAACAAAATAGGAGAAAAAAAGAGCAAATAGTATGCTTCAATCTTCATTCAAACTCCAAAGTTCTTTCTTTTTATATGGATAGCATTTTCCATCATGAGGCCTTTGGAGACATCTTAGATCCTTGTATTGCTGAGAAGAGTTAAGTCTATCAATGTTAGTCATTGCACAATGTGGCTATTACTGTGTACAATGTTCTCCTGGTTCTGCTCATTTCTCTTAGCATCAGACCGTACAAGCCTTTCCAGGTTTTTCTGAAGTCCACCTGCTCATCATTTCTTACAGAGCAACAATATTCAATTACATTCATATACCACAACTTGTTCAGCCATTCCCCAGTTGATGGGCATCCTCTCAATTTCCAATTCTTTGCCACCACAAAAAGAGCTGCTACAAATATTTTTGTACATGTGGGTCCTTTTCCCATTTGCATTTCTCTCTCTCTCTCTCTCTCTCTCTCTCTCTCTCTCTCTCTCTCTCT
>NW_020954569.1:31307348-31326557 GCF_900497805.2 Vombatus ursinus | reverse complement strand
TCTCTCTCTCTCTCTCTCTCTCTCTCTCTCTCTCTCTCTCTCTCTCTGGCTAGGCAATGGGGTTAAATGACTTGCCCAGGGTCACACAGCTGGGCACAGACACAGTGTCAAGTGTCTGAGGCCAGATTTGAACTCAGGTCCTCCTGACTCCAAGGCCAGTGCTCTATCCACTGTGCCACGTAGTTGCAACAAATCATATTTTTTTTCAAAATTTCATGTAACACAAAGCTAAGAAGGATAATTAATACATTGAATGATAAAGACAGATTCCAAATATGACTTGACAAGATAAAATGTTGGTATCTAACAAAATGATAGTAGAGATAAATGTAATGTCATACATTTGGGTTCAAAAAATCAACTTCACAAATACTAGATGGAGGAGGTACGGATAGATAAGAATTCATCTGAAGAGTATTTAGTTTGTTTTGTTTTTTTATTTTTCTTTTTTTAGTGGATTGCAAACTCAACATAAGTAAGAGGATAACATAAGAGTCTTGGGGTTATAAAGGACCATTGGGACCATATAACACAACCTGTGATTGAACAAGAATTCCATCTATAACATACCAGTTAAACATTCATGCAACCTCTGTGTGAAGGCCCCTAATGAGGTAGAATGCACTACCTCTTTAAGGCAGTTCATGTTTTTTAGATTGTTCTGTAAGGTTAAAGTTTTTCTTTATATCAGGTCTAAATCCCTCTTTTTCAATGAGACTGTCTATAGTTTGAATTGCATCCTCCTCTATCTTGAATCTATCTCCAGTATGAGGAGTCAATAGTAAGAGACAGCACCCAACAAAGCTAATGTCATCTTAGACTTCAGTAATAAATGAATAGAGATGAGAAAAAAAAATCTGTTGAACTCTGTCCTGGGCAGACTACTCCTGGAGGATTGTATTTGTTTTGGGGCTCTGCAATTTATAAATGGCACTGACAGGTTGGAGTGTGTGATCACACTGGACATCTGGCCTAATGGTGCAGGAAAACAAAAATGAAAACTATCTACAATTTTATGGAACACCTGATAATGATTCCTCACCCAGAACAAGTAAAGAGGGGTGGGTCTCAGATCTCTTTCACCAACTCTAAATTCTACTATAATGTGACTCTACTGGAATAGCAGGAGCCTAATTCCAAGGTCCCTTGGGGTTAGTTGAGAGGACAAGGCCTCAAAGTGCCAAAATTCAAAGAAGAGTATGAGGTGGTTTCAAGAGGATAAGAATTTCCCAAACAATGCTGGAGGTGGGAGGAGGGGATGGCAACAAAGGTCTTTGTGTAAGCAGGTGAGGAAAAAAAAACAACAACAAAACACCAAATTCCTAGTGACAGAGACTTTTAACTTCACACCTTTATATTACGTGTAGAAACCCTGGCAAGACAAACAGGTACAGAAGCTAACTGATCACTCTTCTGGACAAAATCTGAAAGTACAAAGAAAGCAAAAGGTCTAAATGAAATAGTCTAACATATTTCTAAATCACAACTCATGTCTTTTAGAAAGAGCCCAAAAGGATAACCATAGAAAGATAGTGCTGATATTGGTGAACAGAAGAATACCGAGATACAGAGCATTTCCAAAAGCTAACATTTGAGACATCCAATCAATAGCAGCCTATTATAGGGATAACCTGACAACCATTCCTGCCTGCAATAGAAAGAAGTCATTATGAGTCAATTCCTCCCATGTACATGTATAGAGGTCACATAGAGCAGTAAGGTAGAAGTCAGTGCTTAAAGCCTTAAAGATGGCAATAGTCTCCATGCAATTCTGAAGTTGCCTGCAGAAAGAAAATAGAAGGAGGAAGAGTCCAGGTCACCATTAAACCCAATCTTATAAGGAGAGACGTAGAGCTTAGTGTGTTGAAAAGAGGGAGACACCGAGATCTAGGTGAGACATCATCATGGCAGATACTTGAGAAAATGATTACATGCACACACATACACACACACACACACACATTATACATACATACACACACACACGTACATGTTTTTTTCCCTATGTATCTGTGTTTATGTTTCCTTGTGTAGTTTGTGTCCCCGGGAAAGTCTTATGCATCAAGGTGAAGTACATGCTATCTATGAAAGGTGCACCAAAGGGCTAAATTATGCTCACTGTCCCACAAGGTCAGTGACTTTGGCTTTGACAGCATCTTCTGTGCCCTTGCCTATTCTTTCTGCTGTCTTATTATCAGTGACTGTAATACCCTGTCCAATGTCTTCCCAGCTCTTCCCTCCAGTCCCCTTCCCTCCCCTGGCCATGTTTAATCTCTTAAAGAATCCCAACATGAAAAAGTACATGACCAAACATCTTTAATCTCTTTAACAATGCAACAGGGCTGTGTAAATTTAACAGCAGATTCCTAAAATAAATCTCTACCCAAATAACTGTTGTGTCTCAAACTGAAACCATTAGTTTCTCTCCCTTAGACTTCCTCTTCTCTCAACTTCTGTTTTTTTTGTTGATAACAACAGCGCCATTCCAACTCACCCATGCTCAAGATTTCAGTTATTTTTGATCCTACCATTCCTCTCCCTTTCCGTTTTCCATTTCTCTTTCATTTTCCTTTCCTTTTTTTCCCCCTTCCCTGCTCACAGATAAAGCAAAAAAATGTAACATTTTAAGTTTCAAGGGAGCTGTTACTTTGTAGTGTTTTGCCACTTGCAACTAAACTATAAGATCCACAAAGGTTCCACTCTAAATCGCACTATCTTTTTTGTATCCCTCACGTAGTAGGTCCTCAATAAGTATTTGTTGAATGAACATTGACAGCTTTTTCTTATTTCATTCTGTTAAATATAATAAGGAAGATAGCAAAAATAACTAAATGCTAGGATAGAATACAAAACTTTTAATCTCAGTATGAGGAGTGACATTTGTTTGAATTTCAGCATAACTGGCTCATTTCCTTCTTTGTTGCTCTTTAACATTTAAATAAAGCAAGGGTCAAGAATAATACTGTCAAAACACACACACACACAGCCCTGTTTCTTTTGCCATAGCTGGACATTGTTTCACTTGCCTGGTTCTTAATCCCTTAAAGAATCCCAACAGGAAAAAGTACATGACCAAATATCTGTAATCTCTTTAACAATGCAGCAGGGCTAATTGTAAATTTAACAGCACATTCCTAAAACAAATTTCTACCCAAATATCTCTCTGGTATCTCAAACTGAAAACATTAGCTTCTCTCCCTTACACTCCCTCTTTTCTCAGTTTCTTTCTGTTGATAACAACACCACATCAAGTCACCGAAGCTCAAGTTTTCAGAATTATCTTTGATTCTTCCTTCTCCCTTAACCAACATATCCAATCAGTTGACAAACCCTGCTAATTATAGTTCCAAAATATATTATGCATCTGTTTCCCTCTTTCCACTCACTCTGCCAACACTAGTTCAATCTATCATCATTTTTCACTTGAACTATTGTAAAATCCTTTAACCAAGCACACTTTTATATATAGATCATCACTAGAAATATGCTACAGCTTCCCTTGGCTCACCAGATGTCATTTCATTTTTCTGAGATCATGCACAAGTTTGATTCTTCAGAGACTGTGATGCTGCAAGACATATAGTCATCCAACATCAAAGAGGGAACTGTGGTAGGAAAAAGAAAGTCTTTAGTGTGGAGCAGCTTGGAATTATTGAAAGAATGATACAGATTACCAAATGTAACCCAACCCACTCTCCTCCTCCTAGTCCTCTCCAGGCCTGACTCACTATGCATTTGCAGTGCCTGTCCTAGGAATATATAATGATTTTACTAACTTGGGATGGTTGTGACTTTATGTCACAATCTAAAAATGAAACAATTTCCCTCCAATTAATCTTTTCTGCATGGATTATTTGGTCAATCTCTTCAGACTATTTGTGGATTTCATTGTGTAGGTCCTATTACAGGATTCAAAGTAGTCAGCACAATATCATCTTTTTAAAATAATGTTTTTGTTATTTTTAACTTGATAAATAATAATAGTATGAACATCTCTACATACAAAGAATAGAGAAGAGAATTACATCTGAAAATTTTATATATGAAATCACAGCTCTCCATTATGTACAACTTTTTCTTTTTAAACTTTAGAATTCAACAAGTTAGTTTCAAAGTTGTGCTGCTTATCTGTCTCCCTCTGAACTTCTTTATATTTCTTCGTGCATTTAAAAAAAAACTTCAACGACCCTTTTTTCTTTTTCTTTTGGTACCATTATCACTAACTCCTTTTCCCTGACAAATTCACTTTAAATTTGAGGGGGAAAATAAATACTTTCTCTTGTAACAAATAGGCATAGCCAGGTAAAACAAATGCAAACATGGCCATGTTTGATACACACACACACACACACACACATTTATATCATCTATCTATGTGTGTATCCATATCCATCCACATATGTGTGTATATTACATATACTTATATTATATTATATCACATTATGCTACCATTACATTACATTATCTTGTATTGTATTGTATTGTATTGTATCATTATATATATCTAGTCAAACTCCACATTGTCAGGAGGTGAGTAGCACTCTTCTTCAGGTGTTTGGAGTCATACAATCATAGATTTAGAGATTAAAAGGCTCTTAGAGGTCATCAAATGCAACATCCTCTTTGATAGATAAAGAAAATGAGGCACCAAGAGGTTAAATGACTTGGCCAGAGTCACATAGACAGTAAATGTCTGAGGCAGGAGTTGAACACAGGTGTTTCTAACTCTAGGGGTGGTTGATGCTATATCATGCTACATTTCATGATTGGTCATTGCACTGATCAAAATTCTTATCTTTCAAAGGCATTTTTCTTTATAATATTGTAGTCACTGAATAAATTGTCCTGATCACTTCACTCCATATCAGTTTATACAAATGTCCCCAAGTTTGTTAGATTCAACCTCTTTTGTCATTTATAGCACAATTCCATTAACCTTATATGCCATAATTTATTCAGCCATATCCTAATTCCAGTTCCAACAGAAAGTGCTGTTTTAAATACTGTGTTTATATTAGTCATTTTCCTCTGGTGTTTAACCTAGCAGTAGAATGGCTGGCTCAAAAACTATACACAGTTCAGGTACTTCTTGAGTATAACTTTAAATTGCTTCTCCTATTGGTAGAACCAATTTGGAGATCCACCAACATTATACTAGTGTACCTAGAGTACTACAACCCTTCCGATAATTTTTATTTTCCTTTTTAATTGGGTTTTATTTTTGTGACTATAATGAGTAAGCAGAACCTTAGAACCATTGTTGTTGGTGTTTTAAATTTTCTATTATCATGGAGATTAAGTTTTGGGGAAAGTTTTGCGGCCCATCATCCTTGCCAGTACCAATACCAGTACTGAGATAAGAAGCCTTCTCATCCTTCATGCCACTGGACCTGCTTCCAGCCAGGTTCTTAAAACCACAGTCCAGGGTAGCAACCTCTGAGAACATACAATTTGGCAACACCCTTATCAGGTGCTTCTCTCTAATCCTTACCCTTCTTCAGCAGCCATAGTTACTAAAGACCCAGAAAAGAAATGTGGCTTTATGCATCAAATGACAATAAAGAAGATGTAAATACTATTAGCTTAGTTACTGCAATCTTAATGGGCTTCTCTATCTGCCTTGAAGCTGAAATCATGTCTGTTGTTTCCCGTTACTGGAATTTAAACTACTTAGTGATCTTTTTTTCCCCTTTTGTATTTGTATTCCCAGCACTGAATGAAGTGCTTTGCACATAATAAGTATATGTAAATATATATTCTTTCATTAATTTGTTCATTCATTCATTTTTTATGATTAAGGCTTCTGTTTTCATGTAATTGTTGACAACTTGCTTTTCTTCTTTTGAAAATTGCTTATTTGTAATCACTTAGTGGACAATGGACATGTGTGAGTGTGTGTGTATGAATGTTTGTGTGTGTGTGAGCGTACACACCCACATACCCACAAACATCCCCACATATATTCATAAGTACCCCCATACATATTAGATATCAGACCTTCATTAGATAAAATTCCTGCAAAGATTTTTTTTTCATAGTTGACTATTTCACTTCTAGTTTTAAGTGCACTGTTTTATTTTTGCAGAAACTTTTCATTTTCTGGTAAAAAAAAATTGTCCATTTTACATTCTTTGATTTTCTTTCTCCTTTATTTGGTCAAGAGCCCTTCCTTTAGCCAGAGTTGTAAAATATATTTCTTTCCCTGTATTTCCTTTCTCCCATTTATGGTGTAATTTTTCGTATCTAGGTTGTATATACATTTAGAGTTCATTTGTAGTATGAAGTGTGAAAAGTTAGTCAGTAAGTCATTAGCCGAATAGCTGGAATCTTTTGGTTTATCAAAGATTATGCTACTATGATGATTATATCTGTTGTGGTTGTTGTTGTCATTGTTCAGTTGTGTCCAACTCTTTGTGACCCTATTTGTTGTTTTCTTGGTAAAGATACTGGAGTCATTTGCCATTTCCTTCTCCAGCTCATTTTGCAGACAATGAAACCGGGGTAAACAGGATTAAATGATTTGCCCAGGGTGACATAGCTAGTAACTGGTGGAGGCTGGATTTGAATTGGAAGATGAGTCTTCCTGACTTTAAGCCCAGTACTCTATCTACTATGCCATCTACCTGAATATTACTTCTGTATATTATACCTACCTCTTCCACTATTCAACTTTTCTATTTTTAATTAATAAAGCTAGGTCCTGTTTAATGTGAATAATGAATCCCCTAAAGAGGTTACATTGTTTAAATTCACACTACCTATTTCCATTAACCTGGAAACAATGACCATATTGTGAATTTAAATACATGTAAATATTTCAGTGGATTAATTATTCACACAAATCAAGATCTAGCTGTACTAAGTACTTTTGATGATTATTGTTTTGAAGCATGGTTGAATCATTATTTCCCTTAATATTCTTAATTGTTCTTCCAAATAAATTTTATTATTTTATCATTGTTTTTTTCTACCCCTATAAAATAACCCTTCCATAGTTTGATTGGCATGCCAACAAATAAGTAAATTAGTTCAGGTAATATTATCATTTGTTTTATATTGATATGGCCCAACCGTAAGTAATATCTTTTCAATTATTAGTACTGTTTCATTTATTTAGACCTCTCTTTCTATAAAGTGTTTACAGTTGTATTAATGCAGTTCTTATAAGTGGCCTACCAGGTGGACTCCTGAATATTTTATATATTTTGTAGTTATTTATTTTCAATGGAATTTAATTCTTCCTGCTTGATTTTGTTAATACACAGAAAAGCTCTTAATTCATGTGGCTTAATTTATGTTCTGTTACATTGCTGATTTTGTTAATTATTTGAGTTAATTTTAGTTAAATCTCTGAGTTTCTTTTGGCAGACCATCATATCATCTGCAAAAAGCAATAATTTAATTTTCTATTTGGATATGCTTGTTCCTTTCATTTTTTTTTCTTTTCTCATTGATATGGCTAAGCTTTCTAGCAAGATATTAATCAGTAGAGATTATAATAGATATCTTTGCTTTATCCCTGATATTATTGAAAAAAATCTTCATTTTTTTCCAATTTTATATATGATGCTGCCTTATGATTTTATTTAGATTAGTGCTATTCACCATATTAAGATCCTTTTTTTCCTATGTTTTTACTTTTTTAAAAATTGAAACAGGTGTTGTATTTTGTCAAAAGCTTTTTTTTAAAAAACATATTGATGCAATCACATTATTTTATTGTTTTTATTGGTGTATTATATTATCTTCATAATTTTCCTAATATTAAACTAACCCTACATTACAGGTATATCTTATTCAATCACAATATTATCTTTAAAAAAAGGCACATGTGCAATACTTGACTATTAAGAATAAGAGTTCTTAACTTTTTGGCCTCATGGATGTTTTGGCAGGCTTGTAGACCCATTTATATCCTTTTCTCAGAATAATATTTTTAAATGGATAAAGTAAAATTATAATATTGCATAGTTATCATTAGTTTAAAAACATTTCTCGGACTGCATGTTAGGAACCTCTGAACTCAGAGGAATCCCTCTTCTTTTTGGATTTTGTTTAGGCATCTTCCATGACTCTGACATAGTTGAATATACACCTACCTATTTTATGTCTCCATTTACATTTTTAATCAGAAGGCTGTTAGATAGAAATCTCATTGTGGTTCCTTTTATTATTACCTATGAGAGAGTTTGCATTGAACTAGCCTTTAAGGCTATATTTTATTCTACTGAGTCAAATGCTTTTTTGGTCATCAACAAATACTAAATATGACTGAAAAATGTGGTATATTATCATTTTTTATGGAGGCCTTCCTTCCACACTGTCCATGTCCAAAAAATTGCCTCCTATTTTGTATCTTGAATCCATCACTTCTCTGTCAGGAGGTGGGTAGCATAGTTTCTCATCAGTCTTATCACACTTGTTCTTTCTATTGGTTAGCTTTGTTTAATATATTTTTTTCAATTAGGAAATCTATTTTCTCTTTTCCCCATTTCTCTACCTTTTTCACTGAATAACATGTTTTCCTGCTCATTGCAACCTATTACTTGATAGGATACTATTGGTCATTCACCATTGGGATAAGGGATTGCAAATGGCTTAAGCTCTTGAAGCATAATTACTAGGTCATTAAATTGAATGCCTAGTATATTCTAGTCACTGTGTGAAGCATAAAAATCATCTATATAGAAAATTAAATACAAATTATATTTTGCATCTATAAAATCGGTACAAATTATGTTTGGTGTTTGTGTGTGTGTAGAGAGGAAGTTCAGGGTGAGGAAGTACCAGAAAATAGGGAGATCAAAATAGGCTTCGAGTGACAAGTGGCATGGGGTCACTTACTTGAGCTGAACTTTGAACAAAGAATTCTCCCAGGAGGAGTTGAGTGCATTGTGCATTCCAATTACAGGGGATACCCTGCCCAAAAACATCAATATGGGAGATAAAAAGGTATATATGTGGAATAAAAAAAAAAAGGCCAATTTGACTAGAATATGGTGGGAAAAAGTTGACTAAGGTAAAATGAGCCTGGAAGAGTAGGATGAAGCCAGTTTGTGAAGGGCTATTTAAAAAGAGTTTATTTTTATTCCAGAGTCACAAGAGGCCACTGAAGCATCTTGATCTTCTTGAGTAGGTAAGTAACATCTTCAGGGTTCCTATACTTGTCCCTCCCACTTTTTCCCTCCCACTGAACAATATCTTGTCAATTTCTTAAAACTTCCCAAAGGCTGTTTTACATAGCAAATTCCATTTCCACTTGAAATGACCCTGGGTTATAATTTTCCATGAATTATCAGCTCTCCAAGATTTCTTTATCTTGGTCTTGAGAACTGACAAGTGTTTTCTTTCCTTCCGAGCTAAAAACATGGATTAAGGGAACTCTGTCATGCTGTTCCCATCATATGAAAGATGGTAACTGTGATCATACCATTAAAAAAAAAAGTAAAACATAATAATTAAAAAAAATATATTGCCTATGTTCAGGATAACATATATTAATATTTCAATTTTGGATCTGATCTGGATTATTGGTATTATATTCTATTTAAGACTTGCTTTTTTATTTTGTTACTATGAATAAGTCTAGTTTAATGTATGTAATATATAATGAAGGGAAGAATAAGTCAGAGATACTTTCTTGACAAGGGCACATCCATACTAATTATAATTTGAAAATAAGATAAAAAATTTATGTATATTTCAAACTTTAATAATGATGTTTTCAAAATCTTTTTGTTGTGGTTCAGTCATGTCTGACTCTTTGTGGCCCCTTTTGGGGTTTTCTTGGCAAAGATACTGGAATTGATGGGGTATGGGCCTAATCCAAGACTTTTGTCCCTTGCCCCAAAAAGAATCTGGGTCCCATTCATCTAGGGCCTCAGAAAACCCTTAAACTTTCTTTGACCTCACTCTGGTCTCAAACCTGAGTTACCTGAGGCTATACTCCACTCAACCAGCCTTTCCCCATCTCTTATTCTTATTCTGACCTCTGCCTATATCTCTAAGAAGTCTGATCTGAAATTCTAATGAAGAAGCCTAGTCTTTGATCTTATCAACCTTTTCCTTCCAATTCTTTGTTCCATTGTCTATTCCCATTGTCTATTCAACCTCCCAGATATTCCCATCAGAATTCTCCCTAAACTTACTCCAGCTTCAGGATCTTTCTCCCAGCCACTCCTCTGAACACCCAAAATTATTTGAGTGTATATCAGATCCACCTTGGCCCCTATTTAAATGCTGAGATTTCCTCATGCCTGCTCATCCTTATGGACATCACTAATGTTCAGATTCCTTAAGAGTCTGGCCTGTATGGTTTATCTCTAATAAAAACTTTGTCTCTAAATGAATAAAGATTTGGGTCTAATTCATACAGGCAGGGCTTGCTGTGCCATGGGGTCCCAGAACCCCAAGAATCTAGACCTCATTAGAATGGTTTGCCATTTCCTTCTCTATCTCATTTTGCAGATAAGGAAAGTAAGGCTAGAAAGATTAAATGAACTGCCCAAGGTCACACAGCTCATAAGTGTCTGAGGCCAGATTTGAACTCAGGAAGATGAGTTTCCCTGACTCCAGACCCAGCACTTTATCCACTTTGCTGCTTTTGAAAATTTATACTAATATACAAGTAGGTGAATATTAGTATATTGAAATTACTTTATTAATCTATGATTAAGAATATTTCTTTCTATAAAAGCTAATACCTTTAAAGGACAAAAGGATTTTTAATCATACATCCTTTTTCGAAAAAATATAACTTATTTGATTTTTATCTCTTCGGAAAATTTAACCCACAGTGGGCCTAACACTAATTCAGAGACAGGAACCCTCTATGATCATCATCATCATAACTGACAATTATGTAACACTTTAAAGGTTGCAAAGAGCTTTCCAAATACTATGTCTTTGAGCCTTACTGGAAGGGAGAAAATTTACTTTTTAATCTTGTTTGTTCCCAAAATATGGCTCTAGAAAATATGCTATTGCCTTTTGGATAAAAAAAATATGGTGAGGATTGAGTAACAATTAAATATATTTTTGGAGCATGCAAAATTCTAAAGATACAGAAAGCACAGTAAGATCACATTTTATTTTTGTAGGAGTTAATGATGTATTTTTTTTTGCCATTTTATCATTGTAAAATATTCCAAAGTGATAAATATAATTTTTAATATTGCTAACAATCCATAACAATATTTATCATTATCATTCCTTTGTTATTGATAGCCCCATAATTAAGAAATTATAGGGTAGATAGATTATAGTACTTTTAGTCTATACAATGTATTTTGCCATTCTTTACTCTAGTAATATTGAAGATTTTTGTAACTTGAGAGGTTTTCAAGACTAGTAGGTAGGTCTAGTAGGGGTAGTTTGATGGTATACTAGTCAAAACCCAACCTCAGAGTCAGAAGAACTGGGTTCAAGTTCTGCCTCTGATTTGTTTGACCTTAAGCAAGTTTCTCTCTTAAACCTTACTTTTCTACCTTTACAACATCTCATCTACCTCCTTTGTCTCTGCTCAAATAACTACCACCTTAGTTCAGGGCTCTCAACATGTTTCACCTAGATTATTGCAACAGCCTTATAATTGGTCGCCCTAATTCATGTCTCTCACCACCCCTGTTCATCCTACACACTGGTGCCAAAATAATTTTCTTTAAGTAAACATCTGACCATGTGACTCCCCTATTCAATCAACTCTAGCGGCTTCTGATAAATTCTAGGATGAAGTATAAACCCCTCTGTTCAAAGCTCAACAAAGACTTCCAGCCAAGATGGATGAATGAATGGGAGACAGATTGCCCAGCTCCCACTTACTTACCCTAATAAAATCCTCTAGTCAGCCCAAGACTGAATAATGATCAAGAAATTGAATGTGAAACTATAACAACTTTGTCCATCTCAGAACTGCACAAAAAAGCAACCAGAAGCCTACAGGCATTAGGAAATGAGGTCTTCCAGCAAAGCCACATTATCATTAGCTTTGCGTGACCAGGAATAGGTCAGGGCTGCATAGAACTTGCAAGGCTCTATGTACAAAAGGCAGTAAGAATGGCTCTCAGGAGTCCCTTGAGAAACCCTATGGTGGTCAGAAAATGTCAAGGAAGTAACACTAGATGTCCTGAGGAACAACTGAGGCCAAGGAGCTCAAAGGTCACTAATATTCCGAGACACTGAAGAAGGTCTTGAAGATTTAGTTCTCTGAGATGAATAAATCAAAGACCAACCATTAAGAGAATACCTCTATTTCAAATCTAAGGACTCCCTAAAAGAAGAATTGACTAACTGCATAACAACTACAAACAGAGACTCAAATAGACAAACAAACATTCCACAGGATCACATTAATAGGTAAGAGAAATTAAGCAAGATAGACAAATAAAATAAAATCACTAGAGGAAAGAACTAAAAAAAGCTTATAAGTGCCAAACTTTACTCAAGAAAAAAAAAACTCTAAAAACCCAAATGGAACAAAAAGAAAGTGATATTCCCATGAGACAGCAATATAACCAAACACAATTTTCTAAAAAAATGAAAAAAATATGATATCAAGGGGCAGCTAGGTGGCGCAGTGGATAGAGCACCAGCCCTAAAGTCAGGAGGACCTGACTTCAAATCTGGACTCAGACCAAACACTTGACACTTACTAGCTGTGTGACCTTGGGCAAGTCGCTTAACCTCAATTGCCTAAAAATATATATATATATATGATATCAAAAAGCTGACTTAGGAAACACATCAAGGATAGTTAATTTCAGAATCATTAGACAGCTTGAAAATTGTGATTTTAAGAAAGCCTGCACATTATATTTTAAGAAATCATAAATTAAAATAGCCTAAGTCTATTGTAACCAGAAGGCAGAGTGAAGCTAGAATCTTCTAGTCACCTCCTGACAGAAAGTTCAAAAGAAAAAGTACCACCACCATACATAAAACTCAAATGTTCCAGATCAAAGAAAAAAAATATATTGCAAGTATACAGAAAGAAAGAAGTACCAAACAAGTACATTCAGGATCACATAAGATACAGCAGCTTTTATCATAAATGAGAGGAGATACAATATTCCATAAGCTTAAAAAGACAGGCTTATTACCTATAACTTGGTCTGCAAAGCTAAGAATAATCTTACACAGAGAATAGATTAAAGGATTTTAGAACAATTCTAATGAGAAGGGCAAAACTGAGTATGAACTTTGAAATGCAAAAGTAAGAATTCAGAGAAATGAAGAAAGTTAAATTTATTTGAGCAATTCAAAGGAGTTGTATGATGATGTAGTGCTAACATTCTAATAGGGGTAGAAGAAACAAAAGTCCCTCCAGAGCTTTGATATCTGTAAAGGTTACTGAAGAAATGACCTTAGAAAGACAAGTTCTGGTGATAAATTAGTTCTGTATGAGCATTTGAAGAGAGGAAAAAGAAGGGAGTGTGAAAAAAATACAGTGATGGAGAATGGAGGGAAAAGGAAGGTAGAACCTCAAAGTAAGGTTAATTCTCTTTTGAAAAAAGTCTGAGATGCTTCTAACACATTTACATTGACTCCTTAAGATTTACTCTCTGAGTCCCATCCAATGAATTGGTTCTGTATCCATCTGAATGCATCATTTTCTAATCCATGTTTCAACAACTTTCCCACAAGAATAGCATATGGTATTTTATCAAAAGCTTTGTGAAAATCTAGGTGATTTATATCCATAGCATTTTCCTCATCTACAGCTATAGTAATGTTTTTTAAAAAATAGGTTAGTCTGCCATAAACTGTTCCTGATGAAACCATATAACCACTTGGTGAAAGTCTTTGTAATCACTGCTTCTCTGCCTAGATGTTTGCTAACTATCTTTTTTGATAAGCCATTCTAGAATTTCCCTAGGAATTAAAGTTAAATTTGCTTGCTTATAGTTTGAATTGTTGCTCTTTCCTTTTTTTTGAGGAGGAAATTGAGACATCTACCCTTCGATTTTGTGGTACTTCTCAAATTTTCTATTGTCTTTCAAATATTACTGACTCAGTAATCATGCTTAGCTGTTCTTTTAAGGCTTCAAAATGTAGAGGCATGGAAGATTTTAAGAAAGAAGGGAAGAATCTGGAACTGAGTCTGTTCATAGTGAGATATGGACTCAATTAGGGAGGAATAAAAAGACTGCCTTATTGCAGTGAAGCAAGGAAATCTTTTTATTACTCCCAAACTGAAGTGCAACAACATAAATTTGTAGTGTATTCGAGTATTCAGCTCAGTTGTACAATTTTCCCAGCTCTGTTCTGGGTCATACTATAATAAATAATAGTACATAGTAAGTATATCAGATAATGGAATGCCTTGAATGATAGTATAAAGTACTACCCCTTTTTTATGTAAACATTTTGGTTGCTGAAAGGGGAAGACTTTTTAAATAAATCAAATTTTAACTAAAATCAGCTTATGAAACCTCCTCTGAGATAAAAATGCTCAAGGAGTGATACAAATTATTCTTATGCCCTAAGAGAAAACTGTCACTCAGATAAATGACTGAAGAAGAGATTTTTGAAAGCAGAGCCCTGACTGAGATAAAGTTGGCTACAGTGTATTTGATGTCTATCAGGGCCATTTTCAGAGGTCTCAAGGTTTTAACAGTTAGGTAATAAGGTGGATACAGGGCTGAATGTGTAGTCATGAAGACCTGAGTTCATATCTGCCCTCAGACACTTACAAGCTGTGTGACCCAGGGCAAATAACTTGACCTCTGTCTGCCTCAGTTGCATCATCTTTAAATTGGAGATAATAATAGCACATAATCCCCCCCCAACCTAGTTGTTGTGAGGATCAATTGAGATACTGATGGGGTATGGGCCCTGGCCAAGATCTTCACCTCTTGCCCCAAGAAGAGTCTGGCTCCCATTTGTCTATGGGCCCAGCTCCTTATCTCCCTTTGAAAGCCCTTGCCCCACCTTTTGATCTTATGCAGATGGCTTTCAAACTTCTTCCTTCCAGTTCCCTTCATTATCTATTCCCATTGTCTATTCAATCTCTCACCTAGACCCTTTTCCCAGCCCCTCCTCTGGCCACCCAAAGTCACTTAGTGTATATAAGATCCACCCTGGCCCCCATTCAAACACTGAGACTCTCTCATGCCCAAAAGGCTAAGACTTTCTCATGTCAGCTCATCCCTATGGGTGTTACTAATGTTTAGATTCCTTAAGAGTCTGGCCTGTATGGTTTATCTCTAATAAACTTTTTCTCCTGAAAGAAGATTTGGGTTGAATTCAATCACGCAGGTCCCTGTGTCACGATCTCAGGGGTTCCAGCACCCCCAAACCTCTAGACCTCATCAATACTATTTATAAAATTTTGCAATCTTAAAGCATCATAAATGCTAGCTATCATCATTGCCATCATTGTCATTGTTATCATCGCCAATGTCATCATTATCATTATTATCATTCACAAAAAAGGATTTCAGACTACAGGATAATTATATAAGAATTGTTGGCAACATACCAGACTGAAAGCTGAATTAATTTATTTATTAATTTATTCTCTTATTTATTTGAGTTTTATTTCATTATAGAGAGGCAGGTCACTGTCTGAGAGGAGGTCCTGTTTTGAGAAGACAGAAAGAGAGAAAGAGAAGGAGAAAGTTGATCAGAAATACAAAATAGGTGTTAAGAAGAAGCTGTGTGTTGGAGGAGTCAGAAAAAGCTTAAGAAAGAAGATACAGAAAACATTAAGAAAAGCTGCATCCAGAAGTCAAACTGCAGAAAATGAGCAAAGTTCTCAGGTAGGTTTTGCAGCTGATATGAGCAGATGTTAGATGGGTAGTGAATACCGTAACTCCTGGAATCAAATTGGTATTTGAGGAACTGCTATTTGAGGAACTGTCTTGGCTTATTGCCTTCTAGTGTCTTGTACAATTATGGAGACAGAGAACCTCTCAGTTTTATTTTAGTGGGAGCTATGCTGTCATACTTTTGCTAAAAGAGTGTAATACCTTTTCAGCACTTTGTCAAGCATACCTGTATGCTTAAAGTAATTCAGTGGCCCAAGAATGGCAGAGAAGAGACTTTTACCAGCAAGAGAGCTGTGAGACCAGAACGTAGCTTTATGAGAAAGTAGCTTTGTTCAGGAAATAATGTGAGATTCCTATTGTTCTCTAAAAGACAAGGGACATTAAGGACTATGAATTGACACCTCATTTGCTTTCTTGCTAGGTTTTTCTAAGTGTGTGCCCATTCTCTCCAGTGGACACACTATGCATTGGTGAGAGAATGTAACCCAAGTTTATGGGCATATTATATTTTTATGATTCCTCCTTTTGCCTTATGTTGTATAAATGTTATGTGTTTTTTTTTTTTTTGGCTTTTGACGCAATGGTCTTATCATGGATCAAATACAAAATGCTCTGATTGGCATTCAAAGTCTTTCATAACCTAGCTTCTCCCTACTTTTTCAATCTTGTATTATACTTCCAAACATGTATTTTTAATCCAGTGACACTGCCAACCTGGCTGTTTCATGAACTAGACACTCTGTCCCTTGGCTCTGGGCATTTTCTCTGGCTGTTTCTCGTGCTTGGAACACTATTCCTTCTCTACTCTGAGTGCTGACAACCCTGGCTTCCTTTAAGTCCCAGGTAAAATTGTGTCTTTTACAAGAAGCCTCCCCAACAGTTCTTAATTCCACTGCCTTTCCTCTGTTCATTGTTTCCCATTTATCCTGTTTATAGCTTGCTGTGAATGTATTTGTTTGCATTCTATTTCCTCCTTCAGATGGATTATAAGCTCCTTGAGGGCAAGGGCTGTCCTTTACCTCTTTTTGTAACCCTAGCACTTAGTTTAGTACTTGGTACATAGGTGCTTAACCAATGCTTATTGGTTGATTGATTTTGTGTAAAAGGGAGCACACTGGTGACAGTTCAGGTGCTTTAGTGATCATTAATAAGATTACATAGCTGCTAGATAAAATCCTTACTAAAAGGATTTGTTCTGTGAAGTTTGGATTCAGTCAAAGGGCCACACTGGAGAACCTCAAGGACCACAACTGACCTCAAGGCCACAAGTTCCCCAACCCTGATCTAGAATGTAGTCATGCTGCTGGATAGTTAAAGCAAGGTTGAAAGTGACTGTTTGAAAGAAGTAGATTGAGGAATTCAATGGTTGCTATGTTAACAGAATCATGACATCACATGATTGTAGGACGTGGAATACATATGACTGTAATTCATGGAAGTTCACATGAAAAATGTCATCCCAAACAGAGACAGCTTTAACCAACCTGATTACTATTCACAAAGGGAGGAGGAGAACAATTTCTAGCAATAAAATCCTTGGTGTGCAGCCTCCACATCTTCAGTGGGTAGCACATGTGAGAGAGAGTAGGAACACTTCTATTGAAGATCTAAAGTCCCTCAGGGCCAAAATATATCATTTGAGACAAAGAGCCTTTATGATATAATGGCAGATTGCCCTGTTATATATAGAATCAGTAAAGTGAGAGTATTTTCTAAATTATCTAATAAGGAGTGAGAAATGATAAATGGACAAGTAGGAATGAGAAAAGGGGAAGAAGTGAACCAACAAGATGGTGAAAAGGGTTGATGCCCAGTCTCTGACCCTTGACATACTTGCTTCCTGGGGGTTGAGGTGATACCAGTCAAACTGATTTTAAGTGGTTGACAATGATCATGAGAGAAGTACTACAGTTACTGAGAGAATTACAAAAGCAGTCTCAAAGTTGATATCCTAGAGTAACAGTTATGAGGAAGAAAATAATTGGAAAGACAATTAATACCAAAGAAGAAAATTGGGATAGTGGTAGAAGAATGATCTGAAATCCACAGGGGGTCTTAAACTGTCTAAAATGCCTACAACGTGGCTTTAGGCAAAAGTGCAATTTAGTTATTTAGCCTTCAGGGTCCTTCTACTTCATTTAATAACACTCCCCATGCCCAGCCCCTCATTGGTCCCTCTCCTATTTCACCCTGAAAAGTCCAATGATCATTTTGTTCTCTAATAGTACAAAGTCACCAGGTACTATCAACCAGCTCTGCCTATCCAATGTTCCAAAATCACCATTTTCCTCTTCATCTAACCTCTCATTTTATACATTTCAGGCTGTTTTCCTTATTTCATTTAAGTAGTACACACTATGGTGTCATTATCTAATATGTTTTATACTCCTGAGGAGTATATTTATTTTAAAGTGGCTTTATAACCTATAATGAATCCTTAGTCTATTGCAGGGGTGGGGTATCTGAGGCCTTGAGGCCACATGTGGCTTCTAGGTCCTTGGGTGTGGCCTTTTAACTGAGTCCAAGTTTTACAGAACAAATCCTTTTATTAAGGGGATTTGTTCTGTGAAGTTTGGATTCAGTCAAAAGGCCACACTTGAGGACCTAGAGGGCCACATATGGTCTTGAGATATCAGGTTCCCCACCCCTGCCTATGGAATATGTGAGGGAGATTTAAAAAAAAAAAAGGACTTTTTTTTTGAGTGTGAGAATTGACTAGAAATGGGCAGAAGTTGTGGAGGGATGGATTTAGGTTGGAAGTATAAATTTGTTGGGCAGGTTGTACAGAGGATTTTTGTCTAGGTGTATGGTGTTCTAGAATATCTCTGATGTTTCTTTCAATTCAAAGATTCTGTGGCTCTGTATGTACAAGGATAATAAACACCTCATATTTGATATCCCCTTTTGTAACTCTTAGAGCAAGAGATCCGTAAACTCCAAATGTTCTTTGAACTGCATTGAATTTTTACTTTTCATTTTAGCCTACAGGTGTAATGGGAATGGGAATGGCAATGGCAATGGGAAGGACAGAAGCTCTTCTCCCGAACTATTTTCTGAAGCAGAAACGTCGTTTGCTTTCTGAGATTCAGGAGGAGGGAAAGGAGACAGGCCTCCCAATTTCATGAACTTGGCTGTATCCAAAACAGGAGCAGTAGCAGGAGTGGGAAGTTGTTGACAGCTGGAATTCACAGGCAGAAGTTCAATGGCAACAAGGCTGTCCTCAAATGCTGGACATTAAAGGTGTAACAGGATGATGGCTGCAATGAATGCATTAAATTGGGAAGAATGCCCTTTGGATGGGCTCCAATCTACTTGATACCTAGTTTCCTGCCCATTTTGCTGGCCCTTGACAGTACTTGCTTGGTTTGAACTTTGGATTTCAGTACTTTTGCATTAGCAACTTGTGTGTGTGTGTGTGTGTGTGTGTGTGTGTGTGTGTGTG
>NW_020954569.1:31299722-31307248 GCF_900497805.2 Vombatus ursinus | reverse complement strand
TGTATGTATGTGTGTGTGCATGCATTCATGTGTACATGTGTGTGTATAGAGTTACAGAGACAGAGAGATAAAAAGACAGAGAGAAACAAAGACAGAGAGAGACAGAGAGAAAATGCTTTAAGACGTATACCACATAAAGCTCGTAGGATAGACAAGTCCAATATTATTTTCATCATACTGCAGATGAGGAAATTAGGGTACTGCCAAGGTTTCTAAAGTGCTGATCCATTATTACAAATCACGGGCATATACTCTGGATTCCTGTTTACTAACTGATGATGAAGAAAAGAGCTTAATGATATTTTATTGGCCCAAGATTTTACCATTGTAGAAAGCACATATCACAGGTCATTTGCAACTCTGAAGAACTTATACCATTGGATCTCAAGTTGTTTGGGTTCTCTGACACTTGCTAGATGTTTTATTTTATGTCTTTTGCCCTTAAATTTCCAACCCATAGTTTTAAAAGTACTTCATTGCTAGGCATGATTGATTTTTATAGCAAAGGAAAGGACATATTAAAACACTTACTGTAACCATAGTAATGGGATTTCAATTCTTTAGCAAATAAGAAATGTCAAAAAGTATTGTGTTGTATTGAAATGTGACTAAAATACTTTAAAATATATTTTATTGGAGAATCCCAAATTCCTTTGCAAGCTTTAATTGGGGATATTTGCTGCCAATCTTAACTGTTTTATTTTTATTTTTATTTTTAACTCTCTACTCCCTGTTTGAAAGGTTCAACATGAAGAACAAGGTGCCTAAACTTTTGAGCTAAAAACTTACTTTTACAATTTGCTTATTTTATTTGCCAAACATTGTTTTCTTTACATCAAACCTTGTAAGCTTCTTAACCCTTTTTCTATCCCCAAGTGGCCTGAACTCAGAAACATGAGCATTTGGGATAGATGCTGCATGTCAGTTAGGCTTTGGCTCCCCACAAGCTATAATAGGTGCCTGCCATTTGTTATGAGCAGAGATTTATAGATAATTAGGCCCCATGCGAGGAATATCTTCCAGGCTGACACTGCATATGAGAAATTCTCAAGTTCATTATCAAGCATAAAGAAACAAGACCAAAAAGATTCCCATGTGAATGCAATTCCTGTGCTTTTATTCCATAGTCTATGAAATCTCAAGAGGAAAAGGAACTGCGGGATGAAGGATATGCATTGAACTTAAAGCAAGCCTGAGTGAGACATATGAACAGCTACTATAGAGGAAATAAAAAAAAAAGTGGGAGAAAATAAAGTTCACAGAAACTCAGAGCCAAAGGAACTTAAGAAGAGAAATGAATCACAATTCCAGAGGTGGCAGACAGTTCAAAGAGGATATTTATTGTTGAATTTCAAGCATGTCAGCTCTTAGAGAAAAAAGAATGCTGTAGTGTTTGAGAGAACTAACTGAATCCAGTCAGAGGTGATCACCTAACCCAAACACAAGTGTGCATTATTTGAATTCAAGCAATCCTCAAAAATTCCCAGTAAGCAATGAGGCTAACAACTTGACAATTCTTAGATCTATCATGCTTGTCTAACATTGCCACACTCTTTGGTAATCAATTCCTCTATATGTCCCACTTCCTCCACAATGACTTCCTTAACAATTGCAGTTGTCCCTTCTTCGAACTAACCTGCAATATGCACATAGTTTGTGGCACAAAATCCAGTACCTTGTTGGATCCTGTTTTCCATTGTCTTGTTGTCTTAGATACAGCCATATCCAGACTAGTGGGAATCACAACCCTATGAAGTGGCTGAATGCATTCAAATTTACATTTTTCTGAAGATAGAGTTATATAAGATATTGTTTGGCTGAAGCCCAATGTGAGACATTATGTTTATACAGTTTATATAGCTCAAAAAATTAAGCACCTTGTTCTTCATGCTGAACCTTTCAAACAGGGAATAGAGAGTTAAAAAAAAATAAAAATAAAGCGGTTAAGATTGGCAGCAAATATCCCCAATTAAAGCTTGCAAAAGAATTTGGGTTCTCCAATAAAATATATTTTAAAGTATTTTAGTCACATTTCAATACAACACAATACTTTTTGACATTTCTTATTTGCTAAAGAAATGAAATCCCATTACTATGGTTACAGTAAATGTTTTAATATGTCCTTTCCCTTGCTATAATTTATATTTAATAGAGTGTGAATTTTAATAATGTGACAACATCAGGGGATACATTTTTGCACTGACAGAGACTTATGAAACTGTGAGCTCCCTGAGGTCAGGGAACACGGACATAGTATTCTCTTGTATCATCCAAAGAATTTAGCATGGTTCTAGATACATATTGAATCACAGCATTATATATTTAGAAATGAAAAGCACCTTCACCATTATATAATCCAATCCAATCTCTATTCAATAACTATTTATTAACTAATATAAGTTATCTCAGAGTAAGGGAGTTATCTCAATTAACTTGGACAGTCCTATCTAGATCAGTGTAAAGGACTGCAAGAGATTTTTAGTTAAGGGATCATTGTCATTTTGAAGAATCATACCTAAGACAACAAGACCTATCAGTCTTTTGCTATTGATAAATGACATTAGGGAAGATAAATACTAAGGTACTAGAATATATCTGTTCATGGAATGATTATCACCACAGCTGGTAGATATAATGATACCCAATTTGTCCTTGTCAATTGGCATCCTTCACCTGCATTAAGTTGATCCAATGATCTTGGGAATTAAAGAGCAAAATGAGTTCCAACTCTGTAGGTTTTAATTATCTATTTTTTTACCTGAAATTGATTTATACTTATTGAAATGTTGCTTTCCACAATTTCTTCAATTATTTTACATTTTCTGCAATTATTTTGTATTTATATGTGTGCTACATGTCTTTAATATCTTCTTAGTTTTTCCTACTCCCTAAGTGTGCAGAATCCATTCTCAGGGTCTTAATTTTGGAATGCAACTGGGTGGCTTAGGAGATAAAAAGTTGGTCCTGTAGTTAGGAAGACCTGAGTTCAAATCCACCCTTAGACACTTATTAGCTATGTGACCCTGGGCAAGCCACTTAACCTCTGGCAAACCACTCCAATATCTTTGCCAAGAAAACCCCTTGGATAGCATTGTTGTACTATGATCCTTGGGGTCACCAAGTTGGACATGACTGAATGATTGAACAATATGCAGAGGACTCCAAAATCTCTTTCCTTGAATCCACTCCCATCTTTCACCTGAGTTCCATTCATTCATTTCCATCTGCTTGCCTGATATCTCCACCCAATTGTTCTGCCAGGCTTCACACTCAATATGTTTCACACCCATCTTCTCCTCAAAACCTACCTTTCCTCCAAGATTCTTTATTTCTGTCTAAGACAATCATACTCCCACTCACCCAAACCTCAGTGGGCTTTGACTCTTTCCTTTCCTTCCACATCCAATTTATTGCAAAGTCCTACCACATGTCCCTCTACAGCATCTCTCAGTTGTCTCTGCTTTACTCATATCATGCTAATTCAGGACCTTCATCACCTCTAATTCAGACTACCATAATAGACTCTGAACTAGTCTCCCTTCTTCTAGGCTATGCTTTCTTTAATTCATCCTTGACATTCCATTCAGGTTTATTTCCTAAAGCATGGATCTGATCATATCACCCCACTGCTCAAAACATGTTAGTGATTTCTAATTGCTAATAGTTAAATATAGCCTGGCTTTTAAAGTCCTCAACAAAATCTTCCAAACTTACCTTTCCAGTCATATTTTACTCTCCTCTCATCCATTATCTCTACATTCCAGCCAAACTAGACTGCTAGTTATTGTTGTATCTGGTCCCCCACCACACACACACACACACACACACACACACACACACACACACACACATACTCCTCCCTTCATGCATCCACCTAGGCTATCCCCCAAGGCTACAATGAATCTCTTCCCCAATTTAAACCTTTCTCTTCCTTTAAGGCCCTGTTCAGATAGCTCTGTAAAGTCTTCCTTGATGCACTGTCTTCCCTTTTCCCTAGCTGAAAATCAACTCACTCAATATTTATTAAATACCTGTTATTTGTAAAGCACAGAGTTAAGTCCCTAGGATACAGAAAAATAAAATAAAATAAAGCATTGATTACTTCTTAATTTTTCCTAGAACAACGTTGTCACAAGTCTATTGCTCCATTTCATTCTACCTAGTTTTTTGTTTATATAATACAATTTCTCCTTCCCTCTTTGCATTAGAATAAATTCTCCTATGACATAAATCAAAAACTATCATTTTCCATGTTTGCCTTCACAGTGTCTTGTAATAGTAGGCACATGATAAATGCTAACCTGATCAGATGGCAAGGGTTTCTTTATTTCTTCTCCTTCAAAGCTCATACTTCTCTACATAGTGTGTGTTCAGTAATTGAATTTGAGGGAATCTTGATCCATTGGCTGCCCAAGGGATGTTTTGGAACCAAGGGAGATCAGAAAGTCCCAGAGATATGTCTTCGTTCACTTTAGGTCTGGGAAAGATCCCAGGATAGCTGTATCCCAGAGACCTTATTGATGATCCTAAAGATTTCTTTTAAGCCATATCATTCTATAGTATGAATTAGAAACTATTCTAAGTCATTATCGTTCTAAAATAATATGCTTTATTCAGAATCTAGAGGAAATCTATGTCTTTTGCCAAGTAATGGGCAGCTGCTTCAACGATCCCATTTTTCACCAAATACAAATATTTCCTACCAAAACTGAAGTCCACTTCTGTACCTTATAACAACTGTAGGTGATCTTTGGGGTAATAACATTAAGCAATGCCAATATGGCTTGTTGGGAGAATGACTTGTATAGGGTGGTTTGGAGAGTTGACACCAGTCTTGATATTTCAGGAGGTTGATGGAAATTAGTGACATAAGAGATCACCAAGCACTCCAAAAAAGCAAATTCTACTATTTATGAACAGTAATTGATAACAATATGATGTTAGTAAAGAATCTTAAATCATCTTCCACTAATATAGCATTGGGTATGGAGTTTAGAAAAAATTTCGCTCATGTTATCTAGCCAATAATAATTTCTCTTAATTCAATATCATTCTACATCTACTATCTACATCTGTATCTACATCTACTATCAAATAATATGCTGCTTCTAGAATGCTCCCATTTCTTATTTTTCAGTTTTCATTGAACATACACATTTTCTAGCAAATTAGCTGTTCATTTCTGTATGTCAGGTTGAGGAGTCCAAAGGGAGTGATGAAGGGTTGTAGAATAGGATTAGTTTTGGTCTTATGGAGCTTTTATTTACAATGGGAAAGGACATCCATTCAAAGTTTTGATCAAAGCATCCAAAAGACATTATTAAAGTGGCCATTAGGGGATAATGGGATCATTTCTTGTCATCCATACATTTTTTAATATCCTCCAGCATTTTAGTCAAGTTTAGAATATCATTGTCTAGAACCAGCTATCTCCCAGGCACATTGAGTATAAATCCAAGCTGCAGTATTCTACTCTTTTTTTTTTTTGCAGGTCTTATTCTATTCATTAGACTATAAGCTCCTCAAGAATAGGGATATAGTTGCTTTTTTCAAAGTCACTTGTATTCCTCTTGTCTAAAAGAGCCACTGAAAATTAAAGCCCAGATTGATGGATGCCTAACATTGGGAATTGGTACCCAGTCTATTCTAGATTGATTTTGAATATCATAAAATATCTTAATCTCATAGTAGAATGAATAAATTTCAGGGAAAATGAACTTTATTTTAGAGGCCTTCTTATGAAGAAAATTATAGTAAAATTACAAGAAACTCTTCCTTCCTCCCTTATCATAATCCAAGGTTCTTTTCCAGGATAGCCATCTCTAATTCCTTTTTTTTTTTTCACTCCTTCATGGTGTGGTTTTAAGTCCCTTTGCCAAACTGGTTTTCCTTTGGACACATTCCAATTTGTCAACATCTTTCCTAAAATGTCAGAACTGAACCAAATACTTCAAATATGGTCTGGCTATGTCAAAATATAATTGGACTATTATCATCTTTGTTTTAGACACTATGCTATACTTCTCAGTGGGGCAGCATGGTGCAATGGAACAATCACTGGCTTTGCTGTCAAGGCACCTAATTATACCTTTGATACTTGCCATTTTTGTAATTCTGGGCAAGTTACAACCTCTATGGACCTAATTTTCATTGTCTATAAAATAAAACGTTGGAGTTGGTAGGTTCTGAGGATGTTCACATCTCTAGAACTATGTCCCTAAGATAGCATTAGCTTTTGTGGCTGCTACATCACACTATTTACTACTTTGAATTTGCAGTCCACTAAAACCTCAAATCTTTTTTCCCCATAAACTATTCTCTAACCAAATCTCCTACATCCTTTGCTTATCAAGTTCTATTTCTGAACCTGTGTGCTTTTATATTCATGCATACTAATATTTCATCTTATTACCTTTGGCCTCTCAAGTACTATTTCTTAAATTTGATAAATGCATTGATTAACTTAATAAAAGCGTGTGGTTGAATTATTAGCATTTTGCTAAACTACTGAGAATAGCAATCTAAGTGATTTTGACAGGAAACACTGATGTTTATCCATGAAACACAGTTTAAAATCTCCATGTGGTATCATACCTCTCCACAATAGGGATCATAGTGCCAATTTCCCTGGGTACTGGAGGTAAATACAATGGTCTAATCACTGGGTAGAAATCATCTCTTCCCACAAGTGATATGTGAGAAAAAATGGTAAGCTTTATGTTGAGAAGGGAAAACATATAATTTAGATCAGTTAGTGAATATCACCTAAAAGCTTTATCTAAGAGTTCATCATGAATAATACTGAAGGCTGGCACATAATGCCTCAATATCAGTGACAATGATGACCTATTTAGCTCATAGATTTATGTCAGGCAATGTAGGATTCTTATTTCTCTTCCACTTCTAACCATTGGTCTTAGCTGACTCTTCAACTGCAAAAATATCTTTGCTCATTAATCCACCAATATTATATCTGCTTTTAAAACTCAAAATAATAACCAAATAGTTCTGAATAAAAATTACATGAAGTAGCTTTATTTCTATTGCTCACTGGATTTCTGAATAGGTCATTTTATATTTAGGAAAAGGACACTGGTTCAGATTCACAGAAGAGAAACTTATTGGCAAAAAAACAAAACAAAACAAAGACAAAACCCCTCCTCTACATATTTTATACAGAACAAATATAGCAGATGGACTATAATTCCCAGAATGCTACAGACTAAGTAGAAATAAATACACAAGTCTAGACAGTGGGGAAAATACAAAGTGGATTTCTTCATTAGCATTAATATGTTTCTAAGAGAAAACATTAAACCTGCTTGAAAAGAATGTCAAAATGAAAATGTTCTTAATTTTTCTCCTATTACCTCTCTGGCTGCTCCTTTTCCATTTCCTTTGCTTGACCATCATCTACTTCCAGGTCTTTAACTAGGTGTACATTCTAAAGCTCTATCCTGGGCCTTCTTCTCTTCTTTGTTCTCTCTCTCTCTCTCTCTCTCTCTCTCTCTCTCTCTCTCTCTCTC
>NW_020954569.1:31298835-31299712 GCF_900497805.2 Vombatus ursinus | reverse complement strand
TCTCTCTCTCTCTCTCTCTCTCTCTCTCTCTCTCTCTCTCTCTCTCCCTCCCTCTTTCTTTCTCTCTCTCTCTCTTTCTCTCTCCTGGTCAGTTTTCAAGGATTCAATTGGAATATCTATGCAAATGGTTCCCAAATCGATTTATTTTAACCTAAATATCTTTCCTGAATTCTAGACTTAAATCACCAGCAGTCAGATAGACTTCTCTACCTTGATTTCCTATAGGAATATCAAATTTAGGTCCCAAACTTAATTGTCTTAATCTGTAAACCATTCCCGTACCACACCCATTCACTCTTCTCAAAACTTCTTTGTGTTTAAGATATAACTATCTTTCAAATTACTCAGGTTCAAGTACTCTCAGCTCTTGATTTTCCCTCACTTCTAATTATCATTCAGTTGTCAAGCCTAATCAATTCTTGTAGGCACCACTCACATCCATTCCCTTCTTCCCACATGGCCCCCCTCATTTAATTCACCATTCCTTATTTCTCAGATGCCTTCTGTGGCACCCTATGGCATCTAGAATAATAATAAAAAAAAACAACAAAACTTTTGTTTGTTATTGTTGATATTCAAATCTCTTCACAATCTGGCTCCTGCTTACCTTTCCTGAAATTTCATATTGCTTCATGCATTGTGTATTATAAATTGGCCTACTTGGTATGCAGAGAATTCAATATTTTCTCTCCCAGTTCTTTGTCTTATTTCCTCCTCTCAGACTCCTTACTTTCCTTTAAGTACCACATGCTCCATGAGGCCTTTTTTGACCTCATTAATTATTAGTATTCTCTACCTTGTCAAAATATCTTACATTTAATTATGTGTTTATATATATATATCCCCTTGTAAACTCTTGGAGGTCAAGGATCATTTA
>NW_020954569.1:31255587-31298825 GCF_900497805.2 Vombatus ursinus | reverse complement strand
GAGTAAGCAGATTTGCACAAGAAACCAAAGACCCTAGGGACATAACTGGGCTTTTTAATCCAAACTACCAACTGAAGAATAGGGGATTTAGAAGAAAGAGGTAGATTTGGGAAGTGAGTAACTGGCTGAGAAGATGATTTCTGAGGATGGGATTTGGATTTTTAGTTCATGACTTAAAATATAGAAATAATTATTTCTTTCTTGGTTAGAGATTTAACGAACATAAGAAGGGCATATCTATATATCTATATCTATATCTATATATGTATATGAGATATGTAAACATATATATATATATTTATATTTGTAGAAGTTTCTGATTCTTATCTAAAGGTGTTTAAATTTGAAAAGTCTCTTAAAATCTCAATCCCCCAGTCCAGATGTGTCAAACACACAGCCTGATGGCTGGAGACATGGAGCCTACAACACTGTGCAGTATAGCTAGAAACTGGCTGAAGTGCATATGGGAACTATTTAACAAAATAAATAAAAATACAACTATATATATGTGTGTATACACACACACATGTATTATTTAAAAAAAAAACAAGTCATTAAGTAGCTCACAAGAATCTTGTGAACATTGGTGACCCCATTTCTATTTGAGCTTGACAACAATGCCCTGGGCCACTCTTAACAATTACAAGTTGAAGAGCAGCTCTCAATCAACCTTGGTAGAGGACATTTCTCAGCAGAAGCTTTGTGAGTAAGATGAAATCATTAGTTTGGTTAAAAGTAAATGAGAAAAGGTAATTGCATTCATAGGTATCACTGAGCTTTGGTAAGATGGGACTCATGACTCAAACAGTGCTTTACAAGGGTATATACAATCATTTTAAAGAAACAGAATAAATGAAAGGATTGGTAGGACAGTATATGAGGAAATCCAGGAACATGATTGGGGAAATATGTTGGAGAACATTGGGGTGACAATGAATGGAGTTAGAAAGAGAAACATAATGTCTGAGGACTGTATTTATTGATCACTTAAAGAGAAGCAATGAGATGTAGAGTCTGGGAAAACAGTTAAAAAATCTAGCATAAAATCATGATATTATAGTTAAGAGGTACCTCATCCATGTAAATGTAATGAAACATTAGAGGCAATGCCTAATGATTGACAGAGGGTGTTAGTGTCTTCACCTGTCCCCCTTGAGTCCCTGGAGAATGTAAGAATATGACTGATGAGATTGCTTCCTTCTAATAGAGTCAGGAAGGGAAGAATTAAAATCTTGTGAGAGTTAATAAATGGGGGTAAGTATGCTGAAGAGTGGTTGTTGACAAGTATGCTGAAAGTTGCTGGTGCAGTAGGGAAGAGAATGGGGTGTGGAAGAATTCTGTCACCTGGCCCAGCTGACTTGGCTTCTGCTCCCAAAAACTTAAACCACGGTAACACAGGCTCCAAATGTAGGGGTGTCAATTATGAAGGTGACTAGAAGGAGAATGACAGAGAATGCTGCTTTGATCCAGGAAAGACTCTGGGAAGAGACTGTAGTAAGCACTTAATAAAAAAAATTATCATTCAAACGTCCATTTCATTAAGAAATATTTGTTCACTTTCTGAGACTTGCCATTTATTCCCAAAAGAAACCAGTTTCTCTAAGATATTGTTCAATGTGTATGCGTGGCCTTGGGAAGGTGATTAACAACAGCCAAGTGAGGTCACTGCACACCCAGACAGAGGTTCTCCTTCTAATTGCTAGGATTGCCAGGTGAGGCCTGGAGACCACCCAAAGAGATTTTATTGAAATGTGCTATAGTTTCCCAAAAGTAGAAAAAAGGCTAAATGAATAAGGACTATCCTAGAACCTGTTGGACAAAAATGAGTTAGCCATGGAAGGAACACTGGTAAGAGTACCCCCATCCCCATGAGTGTGGGGGCCAGATAAAGGAAGTAGCTTGCTTTTTCAGCCAAACAACTTCTGTCTCCAAACCATCACCATACCTGTTGGCGTTTTCTCAAAAGAAGAGCGGCTGATAAATTTAGGATAAATCTCGATAATAATTTCATTCAATAAAATGTAGCAGAAAGGACAAAAGGAATTATTATTGCTGCCATGATTCTAACCAGTGATAAGAACTGATTGTTGAAACAAATAATTGGAAGCTGAGGGGTAAGTAATTATTCTGTCCCAGAGCTCATAATATACCAACTAATCAATAGAATTTGTTAAGTGATCAGGGCATAGTTTCACATGCATACTTGACACTAAAAGAGTAAATTTCAAAAAGTTCATAGAAGCAATTAACATGGTCCATTGGGCTAATATTCTGTAGGCTAAGTCAGACCAAGAGGCATGATAAACTTTCAAAAATGAAATTTTTAAGCTACAAATAGAAATCATCTCAATTTAAGTTAAAAATCTAAAGAAGTTAAAAGAAAATGATGAATATTACAGTCTTAATAAAGAGTATAATCAGAGCACTAAAGCATTATCAAGGAGTTCTAAGGACAATACAGAGGACTTTTATTTTTTTCTTTATTTTTTATTTTTTTAGGCAACTGGGGGTAAGTGACTTGCCCAGGGTCACACAGCTAGTAAGTGTCTAGTGTTTGGTCTGAGGCCGGATTTAAACTCAGGTCCTCTTGACTACAGGGCCAGTGCTCTACCCACTGCGCCACCTAGCTGCCCCTTAATATAAAGGACTTTTAAAAGTTATGTTGTTGCATAAGATCACTGAAAGGCTTAGGATGACTGCTAAGGATGGCTGGGATGATCAAAGTGGATGAGAGTAAAAAAGCTTAAATTACTCACCTCCTATCTTTTTTGATTTATCTCTAAGAGAACAGTTTTTGTCCGGGAAAGGATATATCAAAAATGGGTGGCACAAAGTTGAAATTGAAGACAAGTGTGAGGGGACAGTGTGAGAGTTCCTAAAGATCATCATGGATTCAAATCATTAGGTTTGAATAGAACTTACTCCATGCAGTAGAAATGCCAGGTGGGACTGGTAACCACAGAAAATGGTCTGTGAGTAGTGAAGAATAATTGGTGTAAGTTTTATATTGTTCATGTAGTTTATGTGTGTGGGTATGTCAAAATGTGAATTGCAGGGAGATCTGAATACATATATCTTTCAAATCACAACCACCTCACTTCCAAGGCAAACTTTAATTTCCATTTGGAAGAGCATAGGAGATGAAGCCTGGTTCACTCTGTTTTCCTCAGAGAGTACTATATGAGAATTATATCTGTCTCTCCCCCTCCCCATAATATTGCTAGTCTCAGCGAAATTATTTTTAGGTTCTATCTACTCTCCTGGTCATTATTTGTCAATTGGGAAGGAGTATCCCAAGCTATATCTGAAAATTTGGTCTTTTCCCACCAAATGGTGGCTAAAAATTGCAAATATTCAACAGTGAATTGTATCTATTCATCTAAGATGATAGCAAATAGAAATCAGAAAAGTTATATTTATTAGACTATAACAAAAGAAAAAAAATAATGAACTCTAACCATGGCAGGTGGGAAGAGGGAGAGAGGGAGAGAGAGAGAGAGAGAGAGAGAGAGAGAGAGAGAGAGAGAGAGAGACTAACCCAGTGAGGAATTCCCTGTAATCACTAGTGTATCAAATTGGAAATAATTGAGGTGTCAGCTCCTTACATATCAACCTCTTCCCAAATTCTCTCCTCTTCCAGGGACATATCCCTGAATAGAACTCAGCAAATTAATAACTCTTTTTTCCCAAACTAGAGCCAATTCTGCTACTCACATATGCATGGAGTGTCCAGTAATCATTCTCTCCACCAATGAGGAGGGTCTTATGCAAATACCTAGCTGAAGACCTGAGGTCTATTTGGAATCAAAGAAGTGTTATACGCCATAATATCCTGATTTTTTTAAAAAAAAGATGATGTACACTGTAAAGTACAAGACAGTGAACTTGACTGTTATTACTGGCAACATTTTAGAACATTTAAGTTTGCTTTGAGAGCATAAAGAGAGTGAAATAATGCTTACTATATATAGTTCTAATAAAATAGTTTTATAGTTCTATTAAAAATAGCTCATACCAAATGAACGTCACTTGGTGTTTTGACAAGATACCTAATTCAGAGAGATGCCCAAGATAAAATACACCTAGATTTCAGCAAATTAACTGAAGATTTTTCTTATGCTATAGTGGTAGATGTAATGGAAAGATACAGGCAATATGATAGGACAGATATGGGGGATCAGATATGCTTGAATGGAGTCCAGTAGTACTCACTAATGGGTCAGTGTTAACTTGGAAGGAGATCCTTAGTGGAATATCTTGGCCCTATGGAGTTCAGAATTTTTGCCAATTATTTGTATGAAGGCATAGAAGGCATGCTTTTCAAATTTGGTGATGAAATTAAGTTTGAAATTAATAATTTTAATTAAGAAATTAACCTGCTGGATAATGCAGTTTGAATGTCCAAAAGAATTTGATAGTGTAGAGTGATGAGATGAATCAAGTAATATGAAAGTTAGTAGAAATAAATGTGAAGTTGTACAGTTAAGTTGAAAAAAAAATCTGTTTCAGAAGTAAAAGATGTTGATGATATGGCTAACTAGTTCATTTGGAAAAAAGACCTACAGGTCTAATAAGACTCTAAGCTCAATTAATGTATATATTACAGTGTGACAGCTAAAAACCATAATACTATCCTGGGCTGCATTTAAAATGGATTAGTGTCTAAAATATATTGGTGGTCATAGCATCCATACTCTGCTCTTATCAGATCATAGCCTGAGGACTTTGTTCAGTTCTGGTCCTATATCTTAGTAAGGTCATTAATGTGTTCAGAAAAGAATAACAACAATAGATAAAGGAAAGGAAATGTGGAAGCTTAATCTGGAGAAAGGATTTAGGGAAATGTTAAGTGTCTAAGTATTTGGAAAATAGTCATGTGGGAGAGGAATTAGATGGATCCAGCCTGAATTCAGAGGGAAGAATTGGGAGGTTGGGCAGGATTGATGGAATGAAAATATTGTTAATAATTACATCTGTCTAAAAATAGAATATGTTGTTTCAGGAATGAGCAAAATACATTTGGCAAAACTCTTTCCTCTTAACAACCCTAGAAGAAAGGTAGTGCAAAAGTGATACTCATTTTATAGATGAATAATCTGAAACTCTGAGAGATTAAATACACTCTTCATGAGCACACAACCATAAATACCTATAGTTATTAAATCCATATCTCTGGATACCAAATATTGCACACTAGCTGCTATGGCATAATGGATAGTATTTTTTGAATTTCTCCTCAAGGGAGGCTTTCAAGGATTAGATAAGGCACTGGTCAGAAAGGCTTTGGAAAGAATTCCTGTTCTAATACAGAGCTAACAGAGAAAATAGATTTAGGAATCTAGTGCAACCCACCTCACTTTTACAGATAAGGAAACTGAGATCCAGAAAGGTTCAGTGATTTGCATAAAGTCACACAGCGATTCAGGGACAGAGCTGGGATTTGAATTCAAATCATCTGACTCAAAATGTCTAGGCTCCTTCAAACTTTAGCCACATCCCTACATCAGGAATTTCCTTATCTCCTCTGCTATTATTGTTTTCTGGCTCTTAGAAGTGATTTTCCTAACCTTCAAAAATTATCTTGTATTTGCTTTTCATTTGTGGCAACTATTTATAGGGGAAGGGAAGGGAATAAGCATGTATAAAGTGTCTACTATGTGCCAGACATTTATACAGATACATATTGTTTTTGAAGCTAGACTATAAACTCCTTGATGGCAGGGGCTGTTTTGTTTTCATCTTCGTATGGTACCTAGCACATAACAATTGCTTAATACATGTATTTTGGTTGATGATTGTACCAAATTGCCACTCATGTTTTATTTCTTGGTTTTCTTTTCAATGCTGAGATTCTGAGGTTTTTTTGAGATGATCATTAAAATGAAGAGCCCAACAAAAGGTCATGTGTGTCAAGTATATGGTACAAAGAGATGCTATTATATGAAAAATAGATGGACTACAAAATTTATAGACTAGATTGCATGGTACCACAAATGGCTGAATGTAAGTCAATAATTCACAGTGGGAAAGATCTTTGACACATCACCTGATGATTGTTGTCAGAGATTTATGAAACAGGATCAATTCTGTTATGAGATCTTTAAAAGAATTTGAATAATATTGATGTATGGATGAGAGAGGCTTTGTTTTAAAAGAACTTGTAAGGTGGTGTTTTGCTCTACTTAGTTAAATGCTTTTTTGTGACCAACAAGCAATAAATATGATAGGATCTTATATTTTCTATGTCTCTAAGTTAATTGTCAAATGGTAAAGATATGGTCAGTTGTTGAATATTGTTCACAAAAGCCTGCTTGTTTTCTACTGATAACACTCATTGAGGAATTTCTGGGAGGCTTGAGGAGTGATGAAAAAGGTTTCAAAAAACCACTGTGGTGAATGAGATAGTGAATCAGTTAGGCTGACTTAATTGGTGCCCCTGATACATGTTGATCCTTTGGACCCTTAAATTCTCTAAAACATACACTTTACTGTCAAACTATGGATTTTGTTTGGAATTTTACACAGCAGCGATTCTGAGCATTTGGACTTTCTGCTAATGATATGCAGTTGTTGCCCATGCTTCACTTCTGTCAGACAAGAGCTGAAATGTTTTTAGTTTTGGCTTGTTGAGTATCAGACAGATAGAGGGGGAGAACAAGATAGTGAGAGACTGAGAGAGACAGAGACAGAGAGACAGAGAAAGGAAGACATACAGAGACACAGAAAGACAAAGAGAGAATTTATTAAGCAACTAACATGTGCCAGGGCACTGGGCTGAGGTTTGGGAATACAAATAAAAGTAAAAAGAAAGATAGTCTCTACCCTCAAGGAGCTCACTTTCTCTCTTTAAAAGAATATTTTTATTTATTTAGTTATTTCCCTATTACACGTAAAAAAATTAACATTCATTTAAAAATTAGTTTCAAATTATTTCCTTCCCTTCTTCTTTCCCTGCTCTCATTCCTTGAGAATTGAAAGCAATATATCAGTTATACATGTGAGTCATACAAAACATATTTCCATATTAGCCACATTGAAAAAGAAAACACACACACAGACACACACACAAACCCAAGAAAATAAAGAAACTAAAAATATATATACTACAATCTGCACTCAAGTGTTCATGAATTCTTTCTCTGGAGGTCTGGAGGTAGATAGCATTTTTCGTCATGGGTCCTTTGGAATTATCTTGGATCATTGTCTTGATCAGAGTAGATAAGTCTCTCATAGTTGATTATCCTTTCAATATTAGTCACTTTGTACAATGTTCTCTTGGTTCTACTCACTTCACTTTGCATCAGTTCATATATGTCTTCCCAGGTTTTTCTGAAACCATCCTGCTCATCATTTTGCCTAACACAATAGTATTCCATCACAGTCATATATCACAACTTGTTCAGCCATTCTCCAATTGATGGGCATCTCCTAAATTTCCAATTCTTTCCCACCACAACAAGAGCTGCTATAAATATTTTTGTACATATAGATCCTTTTCCCTTTTCTTTGATCTCTTTTGGATATAGATATAGCAGTGGTATTGCTGGGTCAATATGCATAATTTTATAGCCCTTTGGGCATAGTTTCAAATTATTCTTCAGCATGGTCGGAGCAGTTCAAAACTCTACCTAAAAAGTGTCCCAATTTTTCTACATCACCTCCAGCATTTGTCACTTTCCTTTTCTGTCATGTTAGCCGATCTGATAGGTGTGACATAGTATCTCAGAGTTTTTTTAATTTGCATTTCTCTAATCAATAGTGATGCAGAGAATTTTTTTCATGTGACTATTTATAGCTTTGATTTATTCTTCTGAAAACTGCCTGTTCATATCCTTTGACCGTTGATCAACTGGGGAATGGCTCTTATTTATTTTTGTTTTACAAATTTGGCTCTATTCCCAATATATTTGAGAAATGAGGCCTTTATCAGAGAAAACTGGCTGTAAAATCTCCCCCTCCCCCAGTATCCTGTCTTCCTTCTGATTTTGGCTGCATCAATTTTGTTTGTGTAAGGAGCTCACAATCTAAAGAGAGAAGACATCTAAAAGGTAGCTGAAAAGCAGCAGTAAGTAAGAAAGGGAGGGGCCCTGCTGGGGGTGGTGGTGGAGAAGTCTGAAGATTTAGAAGTAAAAGAGCCAGGAATGGTGTGGCAATCTTCACTTCACATTGGAGTGATTATCCTGGGGGCAGGGGACAGTCAGTCTGCAACCATGCTGAATTTGCTGAATTGAAAGCTTCTCAAGTTATGCTTGGCCTAGAAGTCAATTTTGGACATCTACTTTAAAACATAAAAGACTGATTTTACATTATAGCATAATGCTTTGTTACAGAGGCGGTATAGAGTTATACTCTCATTAGTTCTTATTATTAGCTTTAGTTCTATGAAAACTGTCAAACAACACAATTTGGGGTCAACTCATTATATGATTGTATTACCCATGAGATTATACCAACTATAGGAATAGATCAGAGATACGAGCATTATTCTTCCATTTAAGTCTTATTTCAAACTCTTACTGTGTTATAGAAAACCCTATGTTCTCAAAGGATATGCTATGAGAACATAAGCTCTACTAAGACTTAACAAGTCAGAAAGAATTCTAACAGGAGCTCATTAATAAACTGTCACTCACATACTACCCTCTCTAAGATAATTGAGACTCATTACCAGGTTATAAACAGGGTGAATTTTGGGGCCCAACAACTTGTGAAAGTCATTAGACATAGGCATGCCTAAGAGAATAGCAAAAGGCTCAGAAAAAAGTGCTGTCTTTAAAAAAAATGTGCTGTCAAGGAGAAAATTATCACTGTCCTGAGACACTGTTATTATCAACCAAACCCTTGGATGTTATTTGCTTTTAAGACTTCAGGGAGCTCACTACAGAACCCAGAACACAAAACTTCCCCAGGGAAAAAACGCATACATTAGGAAACATGTCCAGGTGTAATACTCCTTGAAGCCACATTGAATTGCCTCATAGGGTTCTCACCTGACTCTCTTTCCTTTAAGGATATGATCTTCCCAACCACATTATTGTGAAGTAAACTAAAGTATCAGTCCAAAGGTTTTTACTTCACTCTGTATTATCTATTGCTAACAGTCAGTTTCAGAGAAAGCTGATGTAGTCTTCCAGACTACTGAACATTGCTCCTTCTAGCTGACTAAACAGTTTAGTTACCAAGCCTTTTGCTGATTATGAATCTACTCTAAAACTTTGTTTTACATAAGAAAAAAAATCCCTGAGGTCTAAAGAATAGTAATGATCTGAGCAAACTATCCAACCTAGTTAGTTATTCACCAGGACTATAACCGAGGTCCTTGACTGCCTACTCTATCACACAGTCTCTCTATTTTTTACAGCACATGAAATGGCAGATTACATTTCCACAGACCTGGATGAAGATAAAATTGGTATCAAATAGTGATTATTTTATCATGCCACCAAACATTTTTAAATAGCGAAAATTCAAAGACAAAATTTGTTTTCATAACATCAAAACAAAATATGTTAGAGTTAATGCAAAAACTGTCCACCATCACAAATGAAAAGAAGTTGCTAATTTTTGAACTTTATAAGAGTTTTGACAGAAAATTATTAATGTCTTTACAGACTTCCTTTATAGCAAAACCTTAAGAATCAACTAAACTCAGAAGATTCTTTCAGAGGTAAATTCCTATAAGAGGATAAATTAAAATTTTTCAGAATACACATTTTGCACCAGAAATCTCATTAGGTATCTCTTCTAATTCCTTCATTTATAGACAAGGCAACTGAGAATAAGATAATTCACATAGGTCAGGCAGGTAATAATCAGGAGAGAAGGATCTAAACCTATGTCTTCTCCCTCCATATCCAGTACTCTCATGAAGATGAGTATTCAGTCTATAAATGCAAATCACAATTTGTTCAGTGTCATCTGATTCTATTTAATTCTCATCCATATTTCCCCATAAATCCTGCCACAAATTCTTGAGTCCTTGCTCTATGTTTCTTTAAATTTCAAAAGCACTAGTACATTATTTGTATTTCATTTGCTATCCCTTGCTCTTGTTTCATGACCAACTGGTTTTCTTTTTCTAATAATACTGCAACACCATCTACCCCTACTCCATTCATACAGCCTAGAGGTAAGTAAGGCCCTTTTCACTGGGCCTTCCCTACTAAAAAACCATTTGCAGACTGTAAGCATTATAATGTATCTGTGACCTTTTTAACTAGCAAATTCTTTCCACTGGTTACTCTCCCCAAACCTATGTGTCAGCTATCCCATCTATCTATCTCTCATTCTCATCCTACTCAGCCCCACCCAATCCATGTTTGTGTTTCCCACTCATTCCACTGTGCCCTCAAGATTTCCTGTTCCACAGTAAACAAATTTCTTTTCATTCTGAATTTCTTCCTTTCATACTTCTTTCATGTACTTGCTGTCACTGACACTTGGTTGCCTCAGATGATAAGTCATCCCTAGTTATTCTCCCCAGCACTTACTGTATTTTAATTTATGCCTCTACTTACTGATCATAGAGTAGGAACATTTTGTTTATACTTTCAGATTCTCCTTTCACTATTACCAACTCCTCCTGACCCCCAATAGTTTTTTTCTTTATTTCCAAGGAAGTTAGCACCTGACTCACTGTTTTCCTCACCTCCCTATCTCCTGCACCCATACTAGGGGAATTTCATCATTTATTTTTATGCTCCCTCAAACTCTTTAAACTCCAAATTGACTAATCTTCCTCAAATCCCATGATTAATCCCTTTACTTTACCTGGATTCACTTTCTTAATGAAAAACTCTAATATTCTTTTATCTCAGCATAGCCTTCCTATAACGTCACATAAGTGATGCAGTGGATAGAATGCTGGACCTAGAGTCAGAAAGACTCCAGTTCAAATCTGTCCTTACTAGCTGTGTGACTCACAGCAAGTCACTTAACCTCTGTTTGCCTTAGTTTTTCCATCTGTAAAACTGGGATAATGATAGCACCTCCCTCCCAGGGTTGCTGTGAGGATAAAATGGGATTTGTAAAGTATTTGTACCTGGCGCATAGTAGGTACTACAAAAATGTTAACTATTATTATTACGCCTATCACTCTATTACTTCTTCTGAGGTAATCCTGAAAAATCTGATCTATGCCTTTATTATGACCTCCAATCTCTCAATCCCTTACTACTTTCTCAGATTATTGCTCCATACTCTCACTTCACTTTCCTACTTTTACAATCTCAATCTTACAGTTAATCATTCAACTTATACTGTTCTTTACTTTTAAACCCTTTGTCCCCTTGGCCTAAACCTTTTGTTTTATCCCTTTCCAAACTCTAGCCTTGGATTTCCACTTCTTCTACTTATTCTCATTTGCTGCTGGACAGTACTGAAGGAAGTCACACAGATGTCCTGACTGAATAAATTGTAAATTTGTGTAACCCAACTGCTACCTCACTGCAGCAAGGCAATTCTTTGTTTATCCTTAATCCATTCTCTAGAACACTGACCACAGATGCTATTCAAAAATCTCTTCTCTCCTCAAGACACCCCACATCTCCATTCCCCACACAATCAGCAAAGAAGAGGTCCTTTGGCTTTAACGAAAAAACAATTGAGGCCATTGCTGTGAATTCTCCCTTCTTCCCTTCTCTTCATCTCAAAACTCCTTTATAGCATTCCTCAGTTTTTCTCCTTTCCCTTAGCATCTGAAAAAGAAATAAACTTTCTGCTTGCCAAGGCCAGCTCTTCTGCATGGACCCTTGTTATCATTCCCTCTTATGTGTTCAAGCAGATTGAAATTTCAATTCTCCCATGTCTCATTAATCTTCAACCTCCTCCTTTCTACTAGTTCCTGTTCTACTGTCTTCAAACATGTCCAATCGACCTGAATCTTAAAAAAAAAATCTTCACTAAGTTCTACCTTCTCTGTAAGCTATTAGTCTTTATTTTTCCTTCCTTTCTCAGCCAAATTCCTAGGAAACCTGACCACACTCCCTGCTTCTACTTCCTTTCCATCTCACTTAACCCTTCACAACTTGGCTCCTGACTTTATTATTCAACTGAAACTGTTCTTCTCAAAGTTACAAATCACCTCTTAATATCCAAATCCAATTATCTTTTTCTAACACCCTATCTTTCTGGACTTCTCAGCAGCATTTGATGTCTCTACTGACCATCCTCCTCTCTTGGATACTCTGTTTTCCTCCCTGGTTTTTGTGACACTGTTTTCTTCTAGATCTCCTTATTGTCTGACTGTTCCTTCTTAGTATCCTTTGCCAGGTCACCATCCAAATCATAACCCTAAATGTGGTTGTTCTCCGAGGCCCTCTTATTTTTACTCTCTATAATCTTTGTAACCTAATTGTCTTCAATAGGTTTTAATATCATCTATATGCAGATGACCCACAGATCTATCTATATATATGTATATTCAGAGATATGTACACACACACACACACACAATTTCCAGTCTCTAATCTGAGTTCAAATTCTACATCATAAATCACTTTCAAACTGGAAATCTTTGAAATGTTGCCGATCCTACATGTTTAAAACAGAACTCATCATTGTTCTTTTAAAACCTACCCCTGTTCCAAACTTCCCTTTTTTCTGTCAAAGATACCACATGCCAAAATGAGATCAGTTATGACTTCAAGGAGTTTATATTATATTGGGAGGATATAATACATTAACTGGTAAGGATATACATGATTATTTGAAGAGAAAGTTAAGAACACTAACTACTAAGAGGATTGAGAAAGACTGCCCATAGGATATGGCCATGAACTAAATCTTCAAGAAGACAGGATTCTAAGAGGGAGAGATGTGAAAGAAAATAACTTTAGGCATAGAAGATAGACATAGAGAAAAGAATGCTATATGTGATGGACAGAGAAAGGGCTGGTTTCACTGTATCAGAGAGTTTTGAAAGGAGAGTAATGTAAAATTAGGTTGATAAGATAGGTTGTAAACAAGTTGGTACCTTGAGGCAAGATTTGGAGCATTAGAAACACCAGACATGCCAGTTTGGCTATAATAAAAAATATTTGAAAGGCAGTAATATGCAATAAGCCTGGAAAAGTGGTAGGAGTCAGACTGATAAGGGGTTGAAATTGAGAGGACATCCATTGTACTATATGTGTGTGGGAGAAAGGCTTGAGATGAAGGAGGAGGAAAAGGAAATATTCTTGATAACTAGGCACTCAAGTTGGATGTCCATATGCTGTTAAAGGGATGCAGCTGTTGTAACTGCCTTCTAAATCTGAAGTCCTGGTCTCTCTCTCTATTATGGATCAATTTATACTGAGTCTCCAAACTCCAAGAGTTCTACCAAAGGGGCGTCTAGCCCCGCTTACAATTGTTTTATGAAATACCTAACAATATCATTTGGATAACATCTAGTGATTTGGGCAGAAGTTACTTAACCCTCAAAATAGGTCCCTATTAGTATAAATAATGTATCCCATGAAGTGGTTGCATTATTCAAATTCACATTGCATATTTCCATTGAGCTGGGAAAAAATAACCATATTTTATATGATTATAACTTCAAATACTATAAATTTGAATACATTTTACATGAATGCTTTAATTGACATTCAAATATGAAGAAAAAAAAATCATTTAAAAACCAATAACGGATTTCTCCAGAATTATGACTCCTGAGGCCTAGCTGAGACAAGGTCATTATATATGTATCTATAAGTACATATTTACAGAACAGAGCCTTATACCTCACTACCAAAATATAAATGATTAGGTAACACTGATTTTGCCAAGGATACAGAAGTGGTTTCTCAGAAACAAAGCTACCTTTTGTTTCCTGCAGTAATCTTGTGCCAATTAGATGCCATTTACATATACTAGGGATTTCCCCAAATGGAAAGCCAACACAAATTTCACTGATACTCTTTCCAATTTAAAGACAAGCACTTATTAAAATTGGTGAGACCTGAATGGCAAGTTGGATGTTTCTAACACCCACAGGTTAGATGTTTCTGACAAATAATAAACAAATGCCCTAAACCTTTTTTTTTTTTCAATGACACAATATTTCCATATGTTAGTGTTGACTATTTGTATGGTAAATTGACTGAAGAACAAGTTCATGTCTGAAGTATAACTAATTCAGATTGTGTCAATATGTGGTCACAGAATTAATAGATTCTCAGGGGATTCATTCCTTCCCCATCTCACTCTCTTACTCTCAACCATCTTAAATCTCACAATTGATTGGATAGACTATGCAGTTAAGATGATTGAAATGACCAAACTAACTACTTCTCGGTCTGGTGCTTGTCTGAAAACCCAGACTCAGAGAACCTTAACATACTGCAACTATGTGCTCCTTAAATTACAAGAAATCCTGATTCCTAGTCATGTATATAACTCAGGAAACAAAGCATTATCCATATTTAGCACTAGAGACATCATTTCTTTTAAAGAGTAAGGGATGGGATATTAGGGGAAAGTATACTCTCCAAACCTTATCATTGATATCTTTAGGCACCATTCATTTTGTCTAAGCCTTGGGCCTGAAAGAGCTGATTAGTGGAATGGCAAATTAAAATGTATGCATAGCCCTTAGTAATAGAAAAGTAGAATGAAATAAATGAATTAAGACCTGTTTTTTGGTGAATCATGTGAAAACCAGTATTGAGAAGGAAATGTAGTTCTTCAGACTTGGCAACATTTTATTCTAGAGAGTGCTGTTATGCTCTAACTTACTGTATTCCCATTAGCAGGGATCTAGAGAGATGAACCTGTCATCATATGCCCTTAGTAAATTACTCATTCATGTTTTATGCAATGGACATGAGCAGGAAATCCCACCCATCTCCAAAATGCACTTTGTCTGAAATACACCACATGGAACATCCTTGAAGCTGGACCCCTTTTGGTGACATGCATGCTGTTCTTATAGCTTGACCCCTTTGGGTATAATATTTTCCTTGGCACTTTGAGGTGAGGTAATGACCCCTGGACCCCTCTGAAGGCAGTAGATCAAGGAGGCTTCTTCAAAGAGGATTGGCCACTGAGGCAAGAATTATTGCCCACTCAGTAGAACTGCAAAGGAGTGACTCTGACCTCTGGTGTCTTTTTCCTGTCTCCTAAATATTTGATATGGGACAATCTTTTCAGGACTTCACATGATGTCATGGAAAATTTGAACACATGTACTGTCCAGGCAGACCTGAGGCTGGTCATCAGTCCTCTGGCTACCCTTTCTGCTTTTTTTTGTTCTCTGAGTAAAAGTGTCTGAACAGCAGTTCTGAGAGATCTTCTTTTAGGAAGTGGATACCTCAGCAGTTATTGGATTCCTCAGTTGATGCCAGCTACACAAAAATTACTATACCATTTTTCAAAAGAATTGATCACAGATAGGAGGAAGGACCTATCCATAGCTTGGCTTGTGAAATATTTAACTGATGGAAAGTACAATGACAAGGTGAAAGTCATGGGTTGATTCAGAAGTTTCTTAAAATGTCTTGTTTATTGTTGTTCAGTCATTTTCTAGTCATGTTCTACTCTTTGTGACCCCATCTGGGCTTTTCTTGTTAAAGATGCTGGAGTGGTTTGCCATTTCATTCTCCAGTTTATTTTGTAGCTGAGGAAACTGAGGCAAACATGGTTAAATGACTTGCCCAGAGTTACACAACTAGTAAAAGTCTGAGGCCTGAACTCAGGAAGATTAGTTTTCCTGATTTCAGGATTGGCACTCTATTCATAGAGCCATCTACTTGTCCTAAAATTTCTCATATTTTGATGCTTCAAGTATCACTCTCCCAGGAGAATATAATGGGAATCATAAATCATCTGTCAATGACACACTTTTGTGTCTTTTGTGATTTTAGTGTTTCTTTTGTATGGAGGAGATGAATATTTATTTGTTCAATGCCTGATCTACCTTGAATTAAGTAATTTGTTTCTCCTTTTGGAAAAAAAAAACAGTCTACACAAGGGTCAAACCTCAGCTTCAAAAGACTCTCCCTAATACTTTAGGGGTAGTGTAGACACAAAATTCTTTAAAAAGCCTGTGTTTTGTCCTCTGAGGATACGACATCCAGGACTGAACCTAGTCTATTCATGTTGGTCTAGAAGTAGGCACCGCTTTAAAAGGAGAGGGAAAGCTCCCAGTGCTTGATATATTTTGATTTGTTACATTGGAAAAAAGAGGCGTTGTGACAGTTGTCATTACTATCATCGCCGTCACCATCATCATTATCATCCTATCTGCTGGATTGGCTAAATCATGATCCACAACTTGCATTTGAGGCCATTGTACAACTGGCCTCAGAATTGCAACAGAGCCTGTTTCCTGGTTACTTCCATATGCTCCAGCGTCTTCCTGAAGAGGATGGTTAGCCAGAGCTTCTTTATTAGTCTCCTTGGTTACTATGACTTGTAGGAGATTGCTATGCCAAAGCAGATTGGCTCCTGAGACAATTAATGAATCACTCTGTGCTCTCTCTGTCTCTCTTCTGTCTCTGTCTCTGTTTCTCTTTTTCTCTCCCCTCTCCCCTGCTCTCATTTCCCTATTCTGTCAAATTAATTGGGAAACTTTACACTCTCCATCGGACTTAAAGACTAGGAAGGAAGTCCTCTCCTGTCTGTGATGTGGCAGCAATGGCAACTATGAGCATATGACAGGGAGAACTTGTGATGCTCATCTAGATGAGACTGAGATTGGCTTTCAAGTCCCTAACTGTATTTTTCACTTTGTGTTTCTTTCACAGAGCACAATTAACCTAAGAGTGATTCTAATATGAATGTTGCTAACCTTGGTAGCAACCATTTGATTTTGAGAGGTCAAAGAGTACCTGGGTCTAGGTGCTGGTTTCTCAAAAGGAGGTGAACTCCACACCACTACAGTTTCTCAGAGAAGATGAGCAGTGACCGGAAGATAAGCTATGCACACGACTTGCGAGAAGATATGCCTTTAGTGAATTACTCAGATAGTGCAGCCAGTATTTCACTTTTACCTTCAATTGGCATTTTCTGAGTAACTCACTCAAAGATCATTGTTTGGGTAGATCCTCTGTCCTACTTTCCAGAAGTCTGAGAGTCTCAACATAATAAATGGAAAGAGAGAAAGCACAAGAGGGTAGAATCAATTTTGTTTTAGTCTACTGAGTGGGTGGCTTCTCATGACTCAAGTGGCCAATCTTCTTTGGCAGAGCTACTCTCCTTATCACAGGGACCAAGGGACCAACCCGAGATCTGGTTACATGTCCTTTAGCAAGAGGTCAGTGGACATGTGTTGCCAGAAAGGGTTAGGGTGAAGGTTCAGCTCCATGGGAAGCATTCCAGACAGAATACTTGTTACAATAAGTAATTAGGATATAGGCAAAGCTTAATGCATGTCTAATGGGATAGCCTCTGCAGGTCCATCCCCACGTAATTTCACAGCATGTGTTCCAATCCATGTCTCACTAAATTAAGTAAATGAGGATTTCTTTAAGAATCCTACTATTGCTTCATTTTTTTCTGTATGTATTTGCTTTGCTGTTGATCATGAGGGTGAGGTATACTGCGTTTGTCTTTACCAACACTAACACTTACGATCATGATATCATCAGTTTAAAGCTGAAAGCGATCTTAGAAGACAATTAGTCTGCATTCCTTATTTTACAAGAGAGGAAACTAAGGCAGTGAGAAGTTAAGTGACTTGTCCAGGACCACACAGTTAGTGTCTGAAGTGGAAATGGAACCCAGGTCTTCCAGACTTCCAGTCCAGCATGTATCCCCATATATTAGACTGCCTCGGTAGAAACCTATTGGGGAAACACTTGAATGTTCATCTTTATTAGGAAAGCATTCATTAATTCTCTAACTCCTTTTACATTAAGTACCTGAACACACAATGGAGAAAGTAATATTGGATATTTTTAATGAATATAAATTTCTCCTATGAGCTTTGTATTTCCTTGTGGTCTTATAGAAAGACATTAAATCCATGGGGATCAAGGGAGAGGGAAAAACTTTCACATCAGTTTTAGAAAACACTTTAAAAAAATCTTTCCCCAAAAATGTATAATGAGAAGCCCACAATTCCTTAAAGTATTTCTGTTTGATTTATATAACTTTATTCTTTTATAATTACCTCATTTGGTGTAGGACTAAATAGAAAGACAAATTCATTTTTTAGTACCACAGGAAAATTGTTTACCAGAATCATTATTTATTTCTTCCTGTTAATATTGAATGAGACTAAGACTTATTGTGTTAGCTTTTGAAGATATTCCAGTGGGAATATTTTTTATTGTAACCAGTGTAGGAGACTTCTCATCCCTTCACCCACTCCTACCTGCTAAACTGCTCTTTACTTTCCATAAGAAACACACAAAAAAATTAAAAAGAACAAGAAAACAGTGCACAAGCAGAAAATTCCAAATCTGTTGAATGGTTTTTATGTCCTCATTTTAGAGGGAAATTTAGAGGGAAAAGCTCGTTTATCCTATGGAAACAGTCCACATAGTTTTGCTTACAGTTTGTCAGATAGATAAAGTAAGGAGTCTGATTTCTCAGTCCTCATCCTTCCAGACCTGTATAGAATGTTTAACTCTTCTGATCACCTACCTTCTCCTCATATTTTTTTGGTGCTTTTTGTTCAGTTGTTTTCAGTCATGTCTGATTCTTTGTGACCCCATTTGGGGTTTTCTTGGCAAAGATACTGGAGCTGTTTGCCATTTGCTTCGCCAGTTCACTTTACAGATGAGAAAACTGAGGCAAGCAATGTAAAGGGACTTGCCCAGTGTCATGCAGCTAGTAAATGTCTAAGCCTAGATTAGAACTCAGAAAGATGAATCTTCATGACTCTATGCCCAGCACTCTATCCACTGTACCACCTATCTAGTGTTCTGTTGTCATTGTCCTCCTACTTGTCTTTCAGGTCCTTCTCCATGTCCAACCCACTATGCATAGATATATCTCAGAACTCTATTCTACCTTATTTCTCTGTATTTTTTTCCTTTGGCGGACTCATCAGATCCAATGGATTCAATCCTTATTCTGATGGCTCCCAAACCTATGTATCTAGCTCTTACCTCTCTATTAAATGTTAGTTCCACATCTGCAACTGCCTAATAGACATTTACACCTAGATATTTCATATATTCCTCATACTCAATATATCCAAAGCAGAACTTCTTATCTTTCTACTTTCCCTTCTAAATACATCCTAACTTTTAAATTTCTTATTTCTGTTGAAGGTTACATCACCCTTCTATTCACCTAGATTGTAACTTTGGAGTCATCCTCTATACTTCATACTCCCTCATCCATTATATACAAATATTTGTCTTATTTTGTTGATCTCTATTTATATAATATTTCTTGTTACCATGACCTTCTTTCCAATCCCATAGCAAGTATCCTACTTCAGGACCTCCTAACCTTTTTAACTGGACAATTGCAATAGCTTCCTAATCATTTTTCCTACTACATCCTTAAAAACTACAACTGATATTTCTAAACAGCAGAACTGACCATGTCACTCCCCTGCTCAAGGAGCTTCAATGATTTCCCAATGCTTCTAGAATATAACATAAACTACTCTGGCACTTAAAGATCTTTACAATTTGGTTCAAACCTATCTTCCCAGAATGATTATACATCATCCTTTCTACATAATCTATGACTCAGGGGTGGGGAACCTGAGGCCTTGATGCCACATGTGGCCTTCTAGGTCCTTGGGTGCAGCCTTTTGACTGAGTCCAAGTTTTACAGAACAAATTTGTTCTGTAAAACTTGGACTCAGTCAAAAGGCCTCACCTCCCTACCCTGTACGTTCTATTTGGTCATTTCCAATACAAGATATATCCTCCTCCACATCTGTATCTTTCCAGGCTTTCCCCAATGCCTATGATGCTCTCTCACTTTAACTCTTTTTTGGAATCCCTAAAGTTTTTTCAAGGCTTTATTCAAGGATAAACTTCAAGAAACCTTTTGTAAAGCCCCAATTTATTAGTGCCTTTCCCTCCCCATTATTTTTTATTTATTTTGTATGTGTGCTATAAGTGCTAATTGCTGTTAATTCTTTCAGTTGTGTCTGACTCTCTGTGATCCTATATGAGGTTTATTTGTCAAAGAAGTGGTTTCCCATTTCCTTCTCCAGCTCATTTTGCAGATCAGGAAACTAAAGCAAACAGGATTATGTGACTAGCTAGGAAATGTTTGAGGCTGCATTTGAACTCAGGTCTTCCTGACTCTAGGCCCCATGCTGTATCCATTGCAAACCTAGCTGCTCTGTAATTACTTATCTCCGAAATGTGTAATCTTTGAGTAGAATGCAAACTTCTTAAGGGCAAAGGCTGTCTTACTTTTGTATTTGTAGCCCTAGTGCCTTGCATAGTGCTGGGCACATAATAGGAGTCTACTAAGTTCTTACTGATTGATTTTATTTATTTTTATAATATTTTATATATAATAATATAATTATTTTATAATAATTAGAACAAGTAGCCATTGAATTCCTTATAACACTTTGGTCACAAAATTATTACATTTACTGACAAAATCAGTCCAAAATACACATTGAATTAAATGACATTGAATTCCTTATAACACTTTGGTCACAAAATTATTACATTTACTGACAAAATCAGTCCAAAATATACAAAATTTGCTTTGTCACTTCAGAGGGTGGTGCAAGAGAACTTGAAGCAAATGGAGAAATACATTTCAGTAAATTCTGCCTGACTATTAATCTAGTTTAAAGAGGGGGCAATAACCTATGCATTTACTGTATTGATACATAAAACAATGATATAAAGTGACAAGCAAAATATTAATATATTTGCAAAAGTCTTTACAGTTACAAAGTGCTTTATGTGTATTTTTTAAAATTTAACTCTCAATAACCCCATAGGAAGCAGAGCACATTCCATCAGCCCAATTTTACAGAAGAGAAAACTGAGGTTGGGAGAAGTTCAATGAATTATTCAAATTCACACATGTGCTAAGGAGCAAAGCTTAAGACTTGAGCCTATGTCTCCCGTGCTGATTCAAGTGAAGTCCAGTGTACTGCCCTCTATATTGCTGGAAGTGCTATATGTAGTTTTTTGCTGTAGACTGAAACCATGCTTTATGCCAAGATATGTTCCAAATACCCTAGATATTAAAGGTCACATTTTGGAAAAAATTACCTATTAGATGTATGGATAGAAGAAACTGTCATGACCAAACAAGGGTTTACAGATTAGGATTACAGAAAACACAATGAATAATTTTGATTACATAAAATTAAAAAGCTTTTATTTCACAAGCAAGTGAAATAAAAGATTAAAAGGGAAAGAATTAACTTGGGAAAATATTTGCAGCAAATTTCTCTGAAAAACATTTAATTTATAATATATGTAAAAAACCAATTCAAATTTATAAGAATAAGAACTATTCCCATTGATAAATGATTTAAAGAGATGAACAAACAGTTCTCAAAAAAAGTAACCTACATAATCAGTAGTCACATTAAAGAGTTCTAATTCACTAATAATTAGAGGAATGCAAATTAAGGCAATTTTGAGTCTCTACCTCACACATATAAGACTATCAAAGATGAAAAAGAAATTAAAATACTAAAGGTTGGAAAGGGAAAACAGGTACATTGATATACTCTTGGTGGACCTGTGAATAGGTACAATCATTCTGGAAACCAATTTGGAAATACACATAAATCACTATCATATAGTTATACTACTGTCAGGCTCAGACCCAAAATACCCAAAAGGGATCAAGAAAGGGAAAAAAAGGTCCTTTTTGTAACTAAAAAAAATGTGAAACTAAGGGGATACCTGTCAACAGGGAAAAGGTCAAGCAAATTTTGTATGTGAATGTGATGTATGTTATTGAGTTGAAATAAATGAGGAAATATATGATTTCAACAAGAAATGGAAAGACTTTTATGAACTGATACAGGGTAAAATAAGCTGAACCAGAAGAGTGATTCATATGATAATATCAATATTACAAAAGCAAACATTTTTAAAACAATAACACTCCAAAGAAAACAACTTTGAAAGCTCTAAGAGGATCAATGCAATAGCCATCTATGAATTCAGAAGATGGATGATGAAATATGCTATCTACTTTCTGAGAGAAAGGTGATGCCTTCAAGGTGAAGAATGAGACATATTTTTTCCAATATGCTCAATAAATCAATTTGTTTTGGATGATTATGCATTTTTGTTATAAGAATTTTTTAAAAATTTCTTTTCAATGTGGTAGGGGTGTGTTTACTTCCTAAATGGTCTGCAGTTTACACAGTTGAATTTATCACTTTTAATCAAATAAAAGAATGTGCTGATATTTATAGAAACTTTTCAGTATAACCATGATTAAAGAAAAATGGCAACAAAACAAAAATAGTGATGACACAAAGATTCAGTTTTTACCCTAAACACAGAAAATCATCAATAAAAATAAACCTCATAACCCATTAAGAAAAAAGTCTTATGTAATGTGATTTTGTGGCTGATGTAAATGATGCATCATGACAGACATTTTTCCCCCTTTCTGAGTATTTCTTAGAAACTTTAAGGCACAAAGCAAAATATCAGTGGGGCATGGTTTCAGGCACAGGTAAATTGTTAACTCAAGCTTATAGTTACTTTCTTAAATGATTGACAGGTTTAATAATTACAAAAAGCAGCTTCTGAAATATACAATTTGCAAGCATTTTTCTTTCTTAATTTAAGAGAACAATTTAACATGAATATAGACCCTTGGGCTTTTCCTTTAACATATCACATCCTTTTTTTTTTTTCTTGTAGCACTTGCCTTTTGGTTAGGATACTTTAAAATTTCTATTAGGATTGGATTTCATATTTAAAGAACTGCTATTTCCCATCCCCTTCAAACTTCAGCAAATGGAAATTTAATGGCTCATCACCTATATAGAGGAAAATGGTCATATTCATTTAGCTAATCATTAAGCCCACAAATATTTAAGTCCCTACTATGTGCAATGCACATGAAAGAGTAGTGTTATTTCAACTATGTGATAAAGATTAAAAGAAGAAACATAGTGTTGCATAGAGTGTCAATGGAGATATAGGGCAAATGAATAACTTGCTCTTTCAATGAAGAGTAGTATTGATTTGAGCATGAGGGAAGGAGTGTGGGGAAGTTCTTTCTAGGTGACATGGCAGAAAGATGGTAAGAGTGGAGCATAGTTTATCTGGGCCTGGTTACATATGGTGAAAGCTCAGCAGTCAGGAAACCAGATGCACAGGGCAGAAGTCACAGAACCTAATCAGAGCTAGAGGGTAAAGTAGTGATAAAAAACCTTAGTTGTCAGCCTACTTCTCATAGACACTATGCATACAGTCATTTTGCAAGTCACTTAACCTATCAATATACTATGCATCTCTCAAAGACTATAAATGACAGATGAATTACTTGTTTGCATTGGTGGAAGGATCTTCCAGACTGTGAGTCTCTATGCAAATGAGACCATCAGTGAATCAAAATAAATAAATAATGTAATGAATTAAAAGTGGAAAAATGAACAGGTATATAAATATATCAATAATACTGATACTCAAATTCACAGACAATCTGGAAAATAAAGGAACACAGTAATATTTCAAATTCTCTGAATAACTATCAATCATATTTTTATCATAATCTTTATGATCAAAGCCTTTGACATATCAGTGGTACCAATTCAACAATCATGATATTCAACAGCACAGTCCCATTCTGCCAATGATTGTGGCAGAATAATTTGAGATATAATCATACTGAAAATTATCAGAGATTTAGCTTTTGGTACCAAGTTCATAGATACAACTAATGCATAAATTCTTCATTTTTAAAACATAAATTTAAGCCACATGCCTTTAGCCTTTAAAATGCTCATACAGAGAAAACTACATATTTGTGAAATTTCTTTTTCAGTTGTTCTGCCTAGTATGGTGCCATTTAATGCATTTCAAATAATACAATTCCTTCCATTTTATGTAACTACAAATCCTATGCATAACCCTCTGTGGGGCACACTCTAACTCTGGGAGTTCCTTAACGTGGGAGTTAGCAGGGACACAGTATTCACTAAACCTAGAGAGAGAGAACATTACAAATGACTCTCATGGCCAAGAGTGCTTTTGTGTGCTAGAGTCCAATGCTGTATGTCATTTTGGCCTACTCTGAGAGGAACAAGTATTACAAGTACTCTCTGGCTACCTTGTTGATAGAGCTGACCAACCCTAAGAGCATACAGACTGAGAAAGTACTCACTCAGATCTTTCAGAGCAGCACAGTCATGATGCTCTATCACATATGAGAATCATACCTGTATCTGTTCCTTACTCATCTTCCTTTTGTAACTCTCCTGTTTAAATAGTCTGATTGCTGGAAGCACCTACTGGATGAACACCAATACTTAGATTTATGGGACCTTAGATTCAGGGCTGGAAGGGACCTCAGGTCACAGTCACACAGGTAATAAGCGTCAGAGGTGTGCCTTGAACCCAGAGTCAGCTTCCTGCTACCCTTATGGCTGCACTCCCTTCTTATTGTACTAGCATTATGCATGATGACTCCAATGCTCCCAGGATATAATTTGGAGTGCATTATCTTTAAAGAGTAAGGTAGATATTTTGGAAAGTTGGTAACCTGAAAAAGTTTATATTCCACATGCTTCTCAGCATACAAAAACTTATTTCTTTGGTAAATCTGTGACTTTCTTTAGAAGCATTTATTCCTTTGGGCCTCCTAAAATCCCAGGTATGCCATTGAAACACTTGAACTTCCCATCTGTTTTCTATTTCTAATGTAACCCATTCTCTGTTTTCTGTAATCATACATATTTCTTGGCAATGTATTTATGGCACCTCTGGAGTTCAAGTTACCAATGGCAACATAATGTAACCTACATACAGTCAGTCTTTAAAATTAGTTTTAAACATTTTTAACATTAGTCTTTAGCTCAAAAGAAATGTGAGATATGCAAATTTAAAGAATCCATCCTAAATGTTCACACAGACTATTTGTGCCCAACCTGTGGTAGAACATTCTGAGCTCATGTTGGTCTGTTCAGCCATAGTCGGACACACTGTAACTTGACTCTAGCATAGTGATATCATTTTGGTCCTCTTCGAGAACTAAGGACAACAACCAACCAACTTAGCATGTTTGAAGTTTGTGTCTTCAAGCATTCGCATGATTTTATTAGTAACCTCATTTTCATTTTCATGTTGGCCACCAAGAAGATTCCCAGCTATGTTCAGTAGAGGAGAGAGAGACAGGGAGAGAGAGAGAGAGAGAGAGAGAGAGAGAGAGAGAGAGAGAGAGAGGTACAACAGGCACAAGTCTGTGGAGTGGCTGGTAGCCTATTAGGTACTTCACTGATCTTGTTCACCCTACCCTTGTAAAGAGCTCCCCATGCATTTGTTGTATATTTTCATTGTTTGTCTTTAAAACCCAAGTTTTGTGTTGTGATTATGCTCCCATAGCAAAATGCAAGTCCTTTGGGCTCTAAGCCTAAGTGCGCAAAGTCAGTGATAGTACTCAGTGAGAAAATAAAGGTATTAGATAAACTTTTTGCCAGAATGTTTGCAAGCTGTTATTGGCTGTGAGCGTGGTGTTAATGAATCAATGATTTGTTATATAGCACAATTCCCTCACATAGTAATCTGACACAGTGGAAGATACAATTCAGGTTAAAATAAGTTCAATTTTAAGAATTTTATTTGTTCTATAGTATTCATGATACTTGTAGATTTCATGTGTAATGAAAAGTAATGTCTGAAATCAATTTTTTTATTGAGATGTTAGCACAAAAATCACAAAATGCCAGGGAAATAACTGGAAGAAAAATGTTTTTCATGTTACCAGTTTTATTTTGTGCACTGTATTTTATGAGTTATTTCACGGTTACTCTGTTAGGAAAAGTGCATATTATCAGAATTAATGTTTTGTTATAAAGAATTATATACAGAAAAGTGTATTTTTAGCAATCTGGGGAAAGATTACAGTTTTTGGTGATCATGGGAACCTAATCTCCATTTCCCATAAATTCAACATATCAACATTTGTGTTTTTGGCTTTCATGCCATTTTCTAGGAATGCTGCCTTAGGACTAACTGTATATCTGTAATGTATCTTTCTACTCTTCTTTGGGTTATTTATAATTTTGGCTCTTTTGAGATTCTCTTCAATGATCTTCAACTACATTGTACCACTGGTACACTGGTGTTAAACAGATGCATTTTGGGCACAAAATGTCCTGCCCCAACTGTGGGCAATTTGGTAACATTTAAATTACTTTATCGTTTTCAAAATGTAATCCAACCCAGTTTCCTCCTAATATTAAATTCTGGGTCTATCTCATTGTCCCTGCTATCTGCAAATACAAAGAAAAATTAATGGGAATTATAATAATGCTTTGATTAATAGAAAATCATTTATCTGAAAACCTCAGCTATCTAGAATAAAGACAAGAACTCAGGAGGAAAACAGACTTCTAAGAAACCAAAATAGATGTCAAAAGGAGGCCATGCACGAAAGGATAGATATATTATCCATTGGAAGAGGGTGCCTTGGACTGGAAAACATTTACTCTTACTTTCAATACAATTCTAATAAAGTTGTTTATCATCTTATGGTATATTAGAAGCATCAAATGAAAGGGTAAGGGAGGGGAGGGGAGTATGGGAAATGCTTCAGGCAGGAAGAAGGGGAATACTCACAAATGAACCCTGAGACCATGGACTAAGGTCTCCTTCCTTCCTAAAGAAGAAGGGCCTGTTTTTCATTTGTTCTTTGCATTCCCAGTGCCTTGCACTTAGGAGTCCTCGATAAATGCTTTCTGAATTGAAATGCAGAGTGCTGCTCCCTCTGTGTTTGCTCCTTCCGGCCCCTGCTGAGCCTCTGAGATTCCCAGCATGTATTAAAAGAGCTTCCGCTGTCCTTTGCCTCTCTCCACCCAAATGCTCTGGAGCATGAACTGCATTAGTGACCAAGGAAATAAATCTCAATTGAGTCTGGGTCTCGGCTGGCTAGGACTTTGAGAGCTGACTATTTAGATTAGGCTGCTGGAGGCAGACACATTGATAACAGCTGGGAATGACAATTGACAGGGAGGAAAAAGAAAAACTATAAATGGCATCCCTACCATCTCAAAAAGTAGAGCCATGGTTCCTAGAATTATAAACTCCTCATGAAAGTTTAAAAAAAAATCCCAAAACATTTTAACATCTTACAAACCAGCATGCAGCAAGATTACAAAGACTTTTTACACAAAGTAATAGGGACATTATGTACATAATATAAAATTAGTAATAAAGAAAGCAGCAAAGGAGATATTTGAAATCATTTTTCAACCTGAGAAACAGCTTGTTCACCTACCCCTAATCTCTTTAAAGTGTTCACCTCTCCTTTTGTTTTTTTTCCTGTGGAAAACAAATTGCTTGTTGTTGTCCACTAATTACCACATTTAAACCTTTTAATTACATTGTTTCCAAAGTAAACAGAAAACCAAGCTACCAGAGTAACATAGTAAGTAAAAACTGGCAAGACTGAGAACGAATATATTAATATTTATGATATTGACATAATATACCCTTAAAGGTATATGGGAAGTTGTTAAGGAATAAAAATGAAATGCTGTATTAGAAATTTAACATTTCACTTCAAAGGTTTTGAGGTTTTTGACTTCTTCCTAGAGAGACTTTTTTAATACCTCCAAGTTCCTCACCACATGTCCGGTAGCTGCTACCAGGTGTTTACTTGCCCATTATTTCGGTAGTCGGAACAATGGACAATGGATTTAGAACTGGAAGGAACTTCAGAGGTCGTCTATAACACACTCTCATTTTATAGGTGGGGAATGGAGGCCCAGGGAGGTCATCTGACTTCAGTAAACACTTGAGTTGAGATTTAGACTAAGTGGCTTCCACATGTAAGTCTCTGCCCCCTACACCATTGCCTCTGTAGTGTTCAGATTTACTCCAAGTTGAGGAAAAGAGAAAGCAGGGATGTTCCATGAAATATAGTCACTTGAAGTTTCTATATAAGGAAATAATTTGTTTAGACACCACCACATGGCTATTTTATTTCACTTTCTATTTATATATTACACAGTACTGAGAGGCAAGCAAAGAGGGAAAACCTACATCCATCCATCCTGGCATCTTGTTTCTAAATTCATTACTATCAGGGTCAGGTTATCTCCTGGCTTCTACTGACCTACATGGACCTACATTCCTTCCCCATTTTACTAGGGAAAGCATGTCTCCTACTCACTAAAAGTTCTTACTAATTTGGATTTTAAGTTTCTTTTGGTTTGAATTATTTCTCTAGCCAATCATGTAGAAGTCCAGTATTGTCATGCTTTCTCTCTCTTTTTATTGGTTGTGGAAGGTGTCAAATAATACTAAAAACAATTATACCTGTCCCAGCTATTTTTATTTTACCTCATCAGGACTTCTTCTTGTCTGTGAATGATACAAACTAACTTTTTAAGGGGGCAAATTCTTTTTTGTTTTGTGAAACAAAAACCAAATATTGACTTAAGCCAGATAAATAGACTATTTCACAAGACTTAATTGTATTTTAGGTAAAAAAAAAAAATTCCTGGAAAGCTAGTAGGCTTCCTGAAAGTTACATAAAAAATCAATTTGAGGTGTTGATTCCTGGATATCACACCATTTTTTTTTTCATTCTCTGGGACTTTCTAGATGACTGATAGCAATAAGAGAATTCCCTTCTGTCTCATGTTTCTATTGTGAAATAATTTCTGATGTACTGAATGATATTTGAAATGATTTATGTTTGTGCTTAGAATCTACATTTACAAGTGTACACAACTTAAGTGGTAGTTTCAATGAAAATGCCAAAACTGGGAATCAGTGACTAACCACATATCTTTTTCTGAAGTCCTCCCTGATTTAACAAAAGTTGCTGGTATCAGTTTTCTGACTTTGAATATTCAAATGATTCTTATTGGTGCCCATAAACCTGGGTATCACTGCTTAATATGAGTTTTCTTCTAATCTACTAATTCATATGGATTGACAATGTCATCTTTGGAATATGAAATAATTCTACAGAAATATCAGGTAAATTTGTCCAAAATATTGTATGAAATATGATGTAGCATAGCACGTCTCCCCCTGCCCCGTCCCATTTAATTACAGTACTGCCCTGATCCCAGGGTACACTCAAATTAATTAACTGTACTTTTCAATGAATATGGGAAAGGCCTATTCCTTCAGTATATTTTTAACAGAATGGCAAAATGATGATAACTATGAACCCAGGGTATATTAGATTCTATCATGTCCAATAGATGGAAAATATTTTTAAATGTTCTTTTTGCCCATGTTGCAATGATTTCACAATTTTACAATCTCAAAATCTCAACTAATCCCAGGGTTAAGTGAAAAAAGTATCCCTATCTTACAGAAAATGGTGGCATTTTAGCTTATCCTGTTGATTTGTATTATTTGGAGATACTAAGTCATCTCTCCGCTGGAAAGCCCTGTCAAGTAAATAGACAGAAGATATTTTCTTAACTTTATGAATGAAACTGGGAAACTTGAGACACTTAGAGTGACACAAGTCATGCAGCAGTTCAGTGATGGAGAAAGAAATATGATTCAATTACTTAGGGTACCAACACTGTGAATTTTCTGGGTACTTCAAAGTCTCTCTTAAAAAAAGAATAATATTATTTTTTGCATATCTTTTGCTGAATAGTACATAGATACTTCCAGGCCTCTCAAATAACAGGGTAGTACTTCTTACAAACATTATCCCCTGTAATAGAGTAGGATAAACTCTATTATGGCAAAGTTGAATGGAAAATGTAATACTCAAACACAGCCATTATGACCTCCATGAATCTTTTCCTGACTAGCCTCAACATCCTGTACTGATTCAGTTGAACTGTATATGACATAGATTCAAGGTCTTTAGCTCCCCTGGTGACCTTGCTTTGGACACACTATCATATTACTGTCTTTCCCAGACTCTGGTGCCCAGAAGTAAACATGATAATCTGGATGTGGTTTGACCAAGAAGAAGTACAGAGGGACTACTACCTTCTTATTCCTAGAAACTGTGCTTTTCTTAATTCAGGCCAATATCACACCAATTTTTTGGCAGTCATAACATACTGCTCACCCAGTAATAGCTTGCAACCCACTAACCCCCCAAAAATACTTCATAGGAGAAATTATTTAACCAGGTAGTTCTCATCAGTAGTTAACTATAAAGGACATATGAAGAAAGACACTATCTGAATCCAGAGAAAGAACTGATAAATAGAAGAATGTATACAATAATTTTATATACATACATATGTGTATATTTGTGTTTGTCTAATGGTAGTTATCTCTAGGGTGGGACGGAGGGAGGAAGAAAAAAAGGAAAAAGAAAGAAAAGAAATTTACATAATTTTATTACATATTTAAAAAGATTAGCAAATTGTATATAATAGGTTTGCAGTTTTGTGTGCAATCAATCAAGATAAAAAAATTAGGATAAAATCAAAGGAAAATGTATATAAAATGCTTTTCTAACCTTAGTGTTATGTTAATTTTAGCTACTACTACTACTACTGCTACTACGGCTATGATTATGACTATTACTACTACTATTATTTCCACTATTGATGAAGTGGATACTTTAACTTAAATTCAAGACTTTCCATTTATCCTTATCAAGAAAATCTATCAAGTTTCATGTTGCTTCTTTTTGTATCCCCACTGCTTAAGCATAGGAGGTGCTTAATAGATGTTTATTGATTGATTGATGAAGAGTCATTTCAATGATCCAATCTGTTAAAATATTATTGGACTATGACTATTGTACAATGAAGTAACTATCTTGCCTTTGTATCATCTACCAAATTTGATGAGCATGTAAGCTATACCTTGTTATTGATTAAAAATGTTAAACATCAAAGGACCCAGAATAGATTTCTGGGTAATTCTATTCCATCATTGAAGATTGTTTTTTGAGTTGGGACATTCAATCAATTCTGAATCCCCCTAATTTTGCTATTGTCTAGCCCCCATTACTGCCGAGTTTTCTGCAAGACTATAGCATAAGAAATTTTTTATTAAATATTTATCTAAATTCTAGGAAAATTATATCTAAAGCATTCCTTTGATGTAGCTGTTTGGCAATAATGTAAAAAAACATGAAAAAAACACAAAAACCCCCCAAAAAACAAAAAAAAAATAAATTTAGCCTGAAATGCTCTGTTATTATTGAAGCCATGGTGCTTCTTTTAGATCACAGGTTCCTTTCTGAGATGACCATTTCAGTCATGAGAGGCAGCCAATGAAAAGGCATGAAACTGTGATATCGGATATCTTGCCTAAGGATCAACAAACAAGGCAGTGAATCTGAATCACAGAGTGAGTACAGGAGGAGTAAAGTGTAAGAAAACTGGAAAGATCTAGGTTATAAAGGGCTTTAAACTTATGAGAATTTTATATCATATCTTGGAAGTAATGGAAAGCTACTGGAAGTGTGTGTGTGTGTGTGTGTGTGTGTGTGTGTGTGTGTGTGTGTGAGTTACATAGTTAAATTTGTGCTATAGGAGAATCACTTTGGCAGCTGAGTAGATGAAGAATTAGAATGAAGAGAGATTGGAGGAAGGAAGACCAATCAGAAGTCTACTGCAAGAGTGCAGGTATGAGAAGACGAGTGTCTATAGGGCTGTGACTGCATGTTTGGAAAGAATGGAACATAAATCAGTAATATCGTGAAAGTAGAAATGACAATATTTAACCAGGCATTGGCTATATGGAACGATTGAGAGCAGTCAAAGATGATACTATGGTTTTGAGGATAGGCAACTGGGAGGATGGTGGTTCTTTTGACAATAATAGGGAATTTACAAAGAGGGAAGAGTTTGTGGGGGGAAATAAGGAGTTGGTTTTGGGTATGTTGAGTTTGAAATGTCTGTGGGACAGTCAGATAAAAAATGCCCAAAATGCAGCTGGCAATATGGAATTGGAGCTCAGGCAGGATATCAGGGCTAGATATATGGATCTGGGAATTATGAACATAAAGTTAATAACTGAACTCATGGGAACTAATGAGATCACCAAGTGACATAATAGAGTGAAAAGAGAAGAGCATCAAGGATGGTTATTTGGCTGGACCTGGGTGAAGAATAGCAAAGGAGACTAGGAACCAGAAAAGAACACTGTCAAGAAAAACCTAGAGAGGAATGAGTATCCAGGAAGAGAATCCTGTCAAATGTTGCAGAAAGTTTAAAAAAAAAGATGGAGACTGAGAAAAGTCAATTTGATTTAGGAATTATGATCTCATTAGTAACTTTGGAGAGAGCAGTTTCTGTTTAATGATGACATTGGAAGAATTGCACAGAATTTAGAAGTGAATGAGAGGAGAGGCAATGGAATCACCTGGTTTAGACAGCTTTCTTAAGTTTAGCAGAGGAAAGGAGAGAGATAAGTTCATAGCTAGCAAGGATAGTGGGATCAAGAATGGGTTGTTTTTAAGCTTGGAGGAGACATGGGAAATTGGGGTGTTTCTAAGCATCAGGGAAGAAGTTTATAGGGAGAGACTAGAGATGAGATAGAACAAGAGATATTAGGGACAATTTGCTTAACAAAGCAGATAGTGATGTGATTGAAGATGCATGTAAAGAGGTTTGCTTTAGTAAGGAAAAAAGCTACCTCTTCATGTGAGATAGGAATAAGGGAAGAATTAGACGGGAGATTTCTGAATAATGTGAGATGAGGAGAAGATAAGAAGAATTCTTGGCAAATACCCTCTCCTTTCCATTTTCCCCTCTTTCCTTCCTTCCTTCCTTCCTTCCTTCCTTCCTTCCTTCCTTCCTTCCTTTCCTTCCCTTCCTTCCCTTCCTTCTATCTTTCCTTCCTTCCTTCCTTGCAAGGTCCCCTGATAAGAATATTGGGGCAAAAGGTGCCATTAGAGGAGTGAGGAGAGATGAAAAGATTTTGAATTGCTCCTGTGGTTAGGATAGTTAATTAACTAAGAAAGTGTAAAAGGATAGCCTTGATATGTTGAAGGCTCAGTTGAGATTATGTAACACACACTTTAGGCAGCTCCATTTAGCATAGTTTTGTAGTTTGATCCAACTCCTTTGTTTAGCAGTACATAAATAAGAAGTGGCCAAAAGGACATGTGATGGGAGTGATGCAAAGTTGGAGTTGGGCAAAACATGACTGCTGGCAAGATAAGGGGCAAGGGATTCAAGTGAAAGGAATGGTGAAGATCTGAAGTGATTTGCCAAGATGTCAAAGTAGGGAAATGAGGTGAGTGTAGTCAGTGCATGGGTGATGGCCTGGGGAAGAACTGAATAATGGAGGGATTAGAAGTCCCAATGAAGATGAAGAGAGTTAGGGTACAAATATAGGGAAAAATGGAAAGATAAAAGATTATGAGCAGATAAAATAATTTCAGAATTCATGAACGTGAGTTGCAAAATATCTGTCTTGTAAGTAAAATATCTGGGTCTTACATTTGTACGGTTTTCTCTTTTTTTTCTCTTCTCTCCATCCTCCAACCCACCTCATTAGTCCTAGTATTTAGAAATATAGGTTCTTTATTAGGACAGCTTAAGAATTTCATATTCATTCTATCTTTACTTCATATCAGGCCTTAGATAACCTAAAAGAGTTTAAAAGCATCCTTTCACTTCACTGTAGCATTATTAAAAATTTAAATATAACATAGAATTTTATTATATGAGTCCATTATAAACCCACACAAGCCCTAGAGTCTAATGATGCATTCAGTTGGAATGTAGTAAAACATTAAGTAAAGGTATCACATGTACACAAGCAACATTTTTGAATAATATTATTCCAACAAGTCTTTGAGGATCAAAAAAGAGGTTAGTCCATAAACTCACACTTGTGCTTAGGCCTTTTTGCGTGAATTTTATTAAAAGCCTTTCCTGCTCAAGATCTCAGCAATGTTATGTAACAGTAATGATACATGAGCTCATTTCTTTGACATCATGTAATACCTAACAAGAGTGATCATAACATCCTGTAATTATGTCAATTTGTCTCTTGGGTGGAATGGAGTTGCTCCAAGATCTTTGGGGACAGCTTTATGCCAATTTCCTCAGGACTGCCTGGCCACTATTTTCATAGAAAGGTTGCTACTTTATGAATGGCATAGAAAAATACAGAGCCAAAAAGTATTTAAGATTAAATATTCTAGGTTTTATTTAATTTGGACTCTCTTGCAAGTTGATAGTGTGATTTATGTGATTTATTTTCTCTGACCTTGTCTGAAATCATCTTAGCATGCAGCAAACATTTCAGTGTAAATCAGCCCCTCAGACTTTCCTTGGAACAGTGAAACATGTCTTACTTCTCTCTGTTAACTTTATGTTTCTTAAAGAAAAGGAAACAGCAATTCCTTCTGTTATTCAGAGGCTAAAAACTAAGAAAAAAATAAATCTCTACCATGATTTTAAACCTAAAGTGTAGCCGCAATTCATTGTCTTCGGAATCAAATGTCTTGGGAATATCTACCCCCCAACCTCTAATACATAAAATGCAAAATTGATCACCAATGACTCAGAAACTAAAGTAACAAAAAAGAAATGCAAATTTACAGCGGCAAACCAAAATATAATCTAATATCAGAGGCTAACTAATAAAAGTAGCAGAGGGGGAACTTAAGTTTGCGTCTCAGTCTTCTTTGAAACAATTTCTCTCTATTCTGCAACATCTGACTCTTGAAATCTTTAGCCTCCTATAGTCCAAATATTTCTTAATACACTAGACCTTTCCTAATGATCCACCCCTCCATAAGTCCTCTTCCCACTCCCTGTGGAATTTAGCTTGTATTTACTTTGAATATATTTCGCATTTACTTATCTATATACACATTGCTTTCTCCAAATAGAATGTAAGCTCCTTGAAGGCAAGGACTCATTTATTTTTCTTTTTGTATACCCAGTATGATGAAGACATGCTTGAATGTTGGATGGATCCCTCCCCATCCTATGAACTTTCTGGAAAACATGAACAATAGCTTATTATAAATAACATTTCAAAAAAAGTACATAATGAAACTCATCTTTGACCTTTGTTCCATGAAGGAATTCCAGTGGAGATAAAAGGAGAATAAACTAGTCAAATGAATCTCTGAATATTTTCTATAAAACCTCTTCTGTATGTGAGATGGATATTTGCAAATTTCAAGTCAAGCTTTCAGACCACTGTGATAGGATCCTCAGCACCACAAAGCTAAGCTCAGACCTAGAGGTTGAGTAGGTGTTTAACACAGGTATGGTGGGATATTTCCTTGTTTGATGGGGGGTGTCTCCCCTCAGACCTCAACTCAGGAAATGGATAATAAAAACTTTTTTTAACTAAATGACTAATCTACCCAGAGGATGTCTTCTCTAAAAAAGCTATATTTACCTTAAGCAGACAGAGATAGACAGAGAGACAGATGGACAGATAGTGCATTTATTGTGTTTACCATGTGCTAGGCACTGTGTTAAGCACTGTGAAATGTAGATTAAACAAGTCAAGCCATCAAGTCAAGTCCACAATCATTTACTAAGTACCTACTTTAGCATTTTTATAAATGTTGGTATAGGAAGAAAGGCAAAAATATTCTTCAAGCATCTGACATAATAATGGAAGAGGACAATATATAAAGGGGAGCTGGAAAGGAGGGGAGTGGAATGAGGGATGGTACACTACATTTTAGCATGGTTTGAGTCATCCAGGAAGTTCAGGTAGAGGCCTAGAATTGAGCAATACAAAATGAAAGTTAACCTGTCAAAGCTCACAGTGACTTCAGGGTCTGCACCCTATTGTCCGGCATGCAGGGCATGGAGATGATGGCCCACAGAGAGTACAGATAGCATGGCTGGAGATATTAAGGATTTGTCAGGGCAAACTAAGTAACTAAGTTTCCCAGGATAATATACCCTCAGGAAACAAGACAAGTTTCCTTTAATTCTGCTCATTGCAACTACTTTTGTACCATGTAATTGCTGGGTTGTCATAACATCATTCTGTCTGACCCGGAATTCTAATTGGTTTTGAATTACTTCTGTGACCAATGCTAATTTATTTGACTAGGACCTATACTAAAGCCATATACCCCTATTCCAATTCCTCACTAACCTTTCTGTTTTCATCCCAAATAATATTGACCTTAATTTGTGAGATTTCATTTTAGGCTCAGGTCTTGCTCAACTTCATCAACTTAAAATTTCTCTACCCCTTCCAGAGCAAAATCGCTTGATCAACAGAAGATATCGTGAGAACAAACTAAATGCAGAAAATTGCTGTCATTATCCAAAGGGTCCTTTTTATTGTATATTTTCTCATCCATTGCATTTCTTTCTCACATCACACATAAGGAGAAAATACATGATCTATTTTTCTTCATTAAGATATTCTCTCTTGTGGGTTTTCACAAAACTGCTATGTGTGTCTGGAGGATCAAGAACTATGGAGACTCCTTAGAAGAAGTTACTGGAGTTCACATTTTCAAAGTTACTATTAATGGTTTAGCGAACTAAATTCCAACCATTCTATAACAAATCCTTATGATAAGATACAACATGGTATAGGTGATAGGACCAGTCAGGAAGACCTGGTTCAAGTCCCACATTTGGCATGTGGAAAGGACACCAGTACCATCTATGTGACTGTGGAGCAAGTCATTTCTTAGTACTCTAAACAACTTTTTAGGACCACATTTTGGAGGAAGTTTGGATTTGCATTTGTAGAAGGAATTCACTCACCTTGAATTTTCCCAGAGGCAGTTAGTTGGTATAGTCAATAGAGTGCTGGACTTTATGTCAGGCAGACCTGAGTTCAAATCTGGCCTCAGACACTTACTAGCTGTGTGACCTTGAGCAAGTCACTTAACCTCTGTCTGTCTACTTCCTCAACTAAAAATATGGATAATAATAACATGACTCCGCAGGGTTGTTATGAGCATCAAATGAGATAATGTGTAAATCACTTAGCACAATGTGTGGCACACAGTAGGTGCTTAATAAATGCTTGTTTAATTCTTTCCTTCAAATGAAAACACAAGTCCAGCCTCAATCCTATAGCAATGTGATTTAAACATTATCCATAAAATGCTAGCTTTGCTACAGTCAGCTTCTACACTTCCAACCCAGGAACCACCCTGGACTTTGAGGAGAACTCTCTTCTTATTTTTTTAATCTAAAAATTGCCTTATATGCCATTTCTCAACCATTTCTATATCATTTGACTCACCCCCTAGCTTCCCAGCTGCTTTTTATGTGTTCTAATCACTCATTAGTAGATAAGCTCATTAAGAGTAGAAACTATGTTGTTTACTTGTATCTTTGGTGTTTAGCAGAGTGTCTGGCATAAGGTAAGTGCTTAATATGTCTTTAAAAACCCTTTTTCTCCCTGTCATTTCGTTTAAATCCACTTGAGTGGATGAAGCTATACATACCATCAATACAACATTTATCTTGGTATTTGGGCATTCTACCTACAACATAGGGACTACTTAGGGAGAAAGCCAATGTCTAAGCTACTTCAATGCCCAGTTCTGTCTTTTTGGGGTAGTAGTTATTTGCTTCATTACACTAGAGGTGTGAGTCAGTGTAGATTTATTCAATGAGAATCTTAGCTAAAGCCCCTACCTACTTCGAAAGCTCCCTTTTCCCTGGTCTGCTATATTTCAATGAATTATAATTACATGAGCATGGCAAAATGGAGCTGGTCACAAAAGCTTGGTAGAAAGGCTTACCATGTAAATGTGTCCATTTATCAAGAGGAATAGAATTAAGATATATTAAAAATGACTATGTCAGTCAGTCAATAAACACTTATTATGTGCTTATTATGTGCTAAGCATGATGCTGATGGAGATATAAAGACAAAAGATAGACCCTGCTCTAAAGGGGCTCATAGTCTAAGGGTGGAGACTACTCATAAAAACAAGTTATGCACCATATAAATTAAAAAATAATCAGTAGAGGGAAGGCATTAGAATTAAGAAGGATTCAAAAAGATTCCCTGGAAAAGGTGGGATTTTATCTGGGACTTGAAGGAAGACGAGAGGAAGCAATGAAGGAGAGCTCTCCAGGCATGGGGGGACAGGAAAATGCCTAGAGCTGAGAGACGGAATTTTTTTTTTCTCTTCAGGAACAGAAAGGACACCAGTGTCATCAGATTGAAGCATGTGTTGTAATTGAGGGTTTGGGGGGCAGATATAAGAAGACTGAAAAGGTGGGAGGACTTTGAATGTTAAACAGAGGACTTTATAATTGATCCTGTAGACGATGGGGAGCTCCTGGAGTTTATTGAGTGTGTGAGAGTGGCGATATGATCAGATCTTCACTTCAGGAAAATCATTTTGGTGCCTCAGCAGAGGAGAAAGTGGAGGGCAGGTTTGTAGCAGGCAAACCGACCAGCAAGCTCTTGAGATAGTTCATTAATGAGGAGATAAGGGCCTGCAACAGGGTAGTGGCAGTACGAAAAGAGAGAAGAGGTATATTCTAGAGATATTATATCTCCATGTGGGCTATATGTCCATGACTCCTCCTTGACCTAGGTATATCTTAACTAGTTTATATGCAAAATCTGAACCCAGAAGTACTACAATTCAGGTGTTTCTATGCAGCATTAACATTAACTACCTGTATGAGAAAGTAAATATACTCAAATGCCATTCTACTCAGTGCCTACTTCAGTCATTTGGTCATTTGATAGAACATATTGGTAGCGGAGGAGAAAGGGAGGTGGAGAGTAAAAGGTGTGATGTCTCCTCTCTGGTGCTGCTCAAGGACAGTTACTGGTGATCTATATTGGGATACTGATTCCTCCTCTGTTTGCTGTCTTTTTGCCATCTCCTCTTCTCTGGCCAAGCCTCTGGACTATCCTTCTTCATCACACTCTTCTAGAACCTTCTTAAACCTAATAGCACCTAGTCCTTATCAAGATCTCATCACAGAAAAAGGTATAGTGGCAAAAGCTGACTTTCTCTATGCTAATGCCATCTTGCTTTTCCTTTGGCTTTTCTTCTTTCCCAAAGTTTGCATGATGTACACATATATATCCCTATGATTCTCCTGCCCTAGCTCTTTAGCTCTTTTCATGGAAGTTTTATGAGTGAGGTCAACTTAAATCATGGGGCCTGTGGCTCATCAAACGACACATTGATTTTACTCCTGTCATGCTCAAAAGTGACTTCAATCTTTAAAGGACTAGATAAAATTAGTAGTTTTTTTTTATTAAACCACTTATAAAAAATCATCCATTGATTATGAATGACAAGCATTAGTTAGAAAAGGAAAACCATAAAATTAAAAGGTATATTATACCAAAATGAAGAACATAGTGCTATGAAACTCTAAAACCCTTGAAAAGTGCCATTCCATTCAACAGTACCATAATGAACTGAGAAAACAAAAGAAATAGATAAATGCCTTTAAAAATATAAAATATTCAAACTAACAGGTTGTTCCATTGTTTTAGTCATGTCTGACTCTCTGTGACCCCATTTTAGGGTTTTCTTGGCAAAGATACTGGAGAGGTTTGCCACTTCTTCTCCAGCTCATTTTACAGGTAAGGAACCAAGGCAAACAGGCTGAAGTGACTTGCCCAGGGTCACACAGCCAAGTAAGTGTCTGAGGCTGGATTTGAATCCATGCAGATGAGTCTTCCTGATTTGAAGCCCGGTGCTTCATGCATTGTACCACTCTAGAGATAATAAACAATCTAATTTTTGTAAAGTAATCGAATTAAGCACAAAGGAGTTCCCAAAGTGGGAGGGATATGCACCAAGATCACCATAATGTTGTTACTTTGGTCTCTTTATCCTCCTCTAATTAAATCTGCTTTTGCCTAAATACTAGTACTCCAAATTAGTAAGGAGAAACTACAATGCCATTTCATTATTTTAATTTTATGTTTTGTTGAATGAATAGTTTTGTCAATCTTGTTTTCTACCATTTTAATGGAAATATATATTTCAGCTACATAATTGATTAAACCGACTTTGTTAAGGTGACCTGGATATCTACCATTTATATAATTTCTATGGGAAAATATTTTCTAAGGTTGAAGCACCCAGTTTACCAGCATTTTCATTTCATAATCTCTTTGAAAGTTGGAAATGGCCTGTGGCATAATTTAGACTGTTCACTATACTGGCTTCTTGCGGCAATGATCCCATGAGTGCTTGAGGTTTCTGTAGCAGCCGGCTGCAGCTGGGTGGTGGCAGGGAGAAGAGAGAAGGAAAAGAAAGAAGGAGGAATAGTTTGGAAGATTAGTCTTCTTCTCTCTTCCCATTTAGTGGTAACAGATTTGTTAAAACTAGGGACAATCTTGCCCTTGACCATGATACAAGTAACTTATAAATACTATAAAAAAAGACTTTTGTAACCAGTATTGAATAAAGAAAACTTCCTTAAGAAAATAAGATGCCTCTTTTTTTTGGGAGAGGAGAAGAGCAGTCCATTGCATATATTTATATGAAATTCCTTGTATATGTAAATTTGTTATTTTAAATTTTCACAAGTCTATATTAACAGATTTAGGATAGAGACTGGACCTGTGATTTCACTAGGATTGGGAAATCCAGGGTAAGAAAATCCATTTATCAAAGCCCTTCTCTACAACTTGTAGGCTGATTGATTCTACAAGCTTGTAACAGGGGTTTTGTTTTCTCTTGCTTTCTCAAATGGGAGGAAATGGAAGAGAGAGAATATGAAGGTCATAATTAAATTAAATTAAATTTAAAAACATATAGACTTGGAGCAGGGGTTCTTAACTTGGGTCATGCAAACCTTTTAAGAAATATTTTTATAATTATATTGCAAAAGATTTGTTTCTTTTAAAATCATGGATATTTTTCTACATATTTTTCTACATTATATTTATAATCTTAGATATTTTCTATACATTTCTATACATTTTCCCCATACATTTAAAACACCTCTGAGGCTGTGTCCATAAGCTTCACTAGCCTGACAAACAAAAAGGTTAAGAACTCCTGTCTTAGTGAGCTGCTAGGAGCATTGAGAGGTGAAGTGACTCGCTCTGGCTCACAGCTTTCATGTATCAGAGGTAGGTTTTCAACCCAGGTCTTTCTGGCTTTAAGGCTGGCTCTCTATTTCCTACCAAGTTTGGGGAACCTGCAGCCTCAAGACCACATGTGGCCCTCTACCTCTACCTCTACCAAAGGGCCCTACCCTTTGTAAAGGGCTGCACTTGAGGACCCAAAAGTCCACACGTGGCCTTGAAGCTGCAGGTTCTCCACTCCTGCCTACACCATACTGCCTCTAATGAAAAAAGTTAATAGATAATGATAACACAGAAATTATGATAATTATGCTAATCTTTGGTATGTATATTTATATTCTCTTGATGATTTATTTCCCGCCCTCTAGTGAAATTTGACAAGTTGCTTCCACTGTCTAGAAAAAAAAAGGGCATGTTGTTCATCAAAGGAAATTTAGTCCAATTTACAAGCCTTGAAGATGCCCCTAAAACATTTTTTTTCATTGTCATCTGAGCAACCTGTCTGAGTTCATCTTTTGGTGTTGATCTGTTTATCAATACATGAAGAAAGCAAGTTCAGGACATGCATATTTTGAATGAATGAAGCATGAAGGGGCACAGGCTGCATAAATATTAAGTAATGACCTTCAGTTTGGAACCTGAAGGCACTTCCTCATAACAAGCTTTTATGTATTGGGAATTTATTTCTCTGTGTTCCAAGGCACAGGTTGACTGTAACATTAATAAATAATGTTGAGGCCTAAAGAACAGAAAACAGGCACAAACAGGAATTAGACTCTATGGGCAGGTGTCTGTTGCTGAGTGGCAGTGAGGTGGTAGGATTTTAAGATGTACAGTATGAAATATCTTTACCAACACATCAAGGTCATTACTGAATTGTGTAATATCTAAAATAAGCAGCAGACAAGTGCTAAGAGTCCATCATTAGAATGACAAGAAAGCTATTTGCATTCATCAGTAATAAAGCTTAAATCAAAACACCATATTCATAATGTGAGAAGATAGCATGATGCAGGGAAAGAGAACTAGATGTGGAGTCAGAGGACTTGGAATTGTGCCTTGCCTAATGCAATTTATTTGCTATGTGACCTTAGGCCTTAGTTTCCTCATCTGTAAAATGAGGAGGTTGGATAAAGTGACTTCTAGGACCTTTGCAATTCAAAATCTATGGCCCTAGGTTAGGGAGTATCTTATACTCCTTTCTTCCTCTCTTTCCTTCCACCTCTTTCTTTCTTACATAGTCATTGATTGAATTTATGCATGTGTTATAGGTAAAGATATAGAAAATTATTTCCTTAAGGAAATGATATCTGCTGTCAATTCTACTACAGTATTGCTAAAATCTACAGAATGTTTCAGTGAATAAAACCCCACAGATGATAAAGGAAAAAAAATGTTTTGCAGGAAACAAAGTCAATCAAATTAATTCTGAGGAATCTACTTTACTTTAAAACAAGAGTAAGAAATAAAAGTATACCATTTTTATGGTATAATTACAATTTATTGAGCATTGTGGTATAACTACAATTTAAAGGTAATAGTAAAAAATAAGTGTATAGTAGGATTTGGATCTTCAGAATTTGTCTAAAAATTCATTTCAACAAATAACATCTGAACACTTATTTTGCTAAAAAACCATGACATTGTTCCATGACTCAAAGAAATCTAGACATTTCCTTATGGCAAAAGAATTATAGCAATTAACCTTAGAAAAATCTGTTTGCACGTTCATATTTTACACACAAATATCTTTGCTACAAAGTTTCTTCCAGAAAGTTTCATACTCAGATTGGGCTTGGTTCCAAATCTTCCTAGTGATGTCTTTTGCTAAAATCCTCCTTGGCTTTCTGACAAGTTTTGCTGAAAATGAACACATTTGAATGCTATGGAGTAATGCTTACTAACTCACAGTAATATATTATACTTATTTTAGAAATTTTCATATGTGGTAATGACCTTTCCACAGAGGTAAAAATATTCCAAACAAACTCTAGTGCCTTCACACTCAGGCATCAGTACAGAGAGGGGAGGAACACAGGAATACAGTTGCTAGTACAGATTGTCTCCGAGCTTGTTGTATTACATTGTTCATGGACACCACAAAGCACAAGAACAAACTCAGCTTTCCAGGTCATTAAAAAGTCAGGTTCCCAGGACTGCATGAGATGATGATAGATTAATGCATGTATTACTACATCCATCCATCCATCCATCCATCCATCCATCCATCCATCCATCCATCCA
>NW_020954569.1:31000037-31255577 GCF_900497805.2 Vombatus ursinus | reverse complement strand
CCATCCATCCATCCATCCATCCATCCATCCATCCATCCATCCATCCAACCATCCATCCACCCATGCATGCGTACATAATACATGCATGTGTAGAAAATACATAAATACCTGTGTCTGGGTACATACATGTATATATATATATATATATATATATATATATATATAAACTATCTCTATCAATTTTTCAATTTAACTATCTAAGCTTTAGTAGCTTGAAACTACACTAAGACTTTTAGGGTGCTGTGTGTGTATGATAGAGATACAGTATAACTATAATGATATATATGGATAGTAGACTGTTTTTGTTTGCTTCAATATCTATTCGTTACTCTATTAGCCATATGGCTATCATAAATGCCACGTCCCATTCTATATGCATTGACTACTTAAGTATTAATATTTAAATATATATTTATGGATAATCCATTATTTTTTAATGTCAAATTAGTTTCCTCCCTCTGAAACCCTTCCATAGTTTCTGAAAATCATAATAATTTTAATAATTGACAGCATGTTAAAATCCCCTACTGTTTTAATTTTTGCAGGTGAGGAATAGATAGTATCAATTGGTTAAATAATTAATTAGATGTTTAATGAATAGTATCTTTAACAAGATAATAACAGAATAGGAATCCAAAGAATAGATGACAAGTTATTTATTTTAGTAACTTGAATGAATATTTCTCTTTTTTCTTTCTTAAGTTTTGTATGTTCAGTTTTAGTGAGTTTTGGGAAAAAGGAGTCAGCAATCTTAAAGTATTTTTCGAAGTGTTGATTAATAAATCTGATTAAGTAAACATATGTTCTCATCATATACACTGACTGTTGAACTGCTAAAGCAATTAAAATATCTTTTTTCCGGCATGTAATTGAAAAAATTACTCAGACAAGTAGCTCTTGGGAAACAATTAGGAAAAAAATAAAAGTAATTCATTGAGAATGGTCATTTTATTATGCAGATAAATTTTGACTTCATATCAAGTCATTTATAGGTGCAAATCTTATGATCTCTTCACTAATTACGTTGTTATTCAAGGTTCAAGTAGATGAAGAATCCCACTATGGTGTGGACTATAGCAAGAAACCGTGAAAAATTGTTAGTAATTAACATTTTCTCAGTATTACCATCAGTCCATTAAACAAAATTCTGTATTTTAAAAATATGCTGTGCACGGTAATAATAACAAGAAAAAATGCTGCTACTTAATTTGGAATGAATCTCAATTTAAATAAATACTTGTGAAGGTCTTCAATTTCCTAACAGAAAAAAAAAATATTTCCCATGGGAAGGGAGGTAAAGGCACACTCATTTTCAAAGCTGCTGTCCTCTACAGGACAACACCTTTGCAAAGAGATTTACCATATTATTCATGATCCCAAACAGGAATAAAAAAGATTTGCATGTTGTTTTTTTTAAAGTTTAGAAATATAATAGATGAAAGTTTTTCCTCATGTTTTTCATAAAATTTTGTTAAAAACAGAAAAGAAGGCACATGTCAATTAAATATATATTTTAATCTATTTTTTACCATAAAGCATCCTTTTTGGGAAATTCTTATTGTATAACCAGACTACTGTCATGGAGTCAAGGAACATGACCTTACCATTCAAGATTTTAAAAATAAAAAAGGAAGAAAAAGGTAAAGTTTTAGTTGAATTAGCTCTTGCTTCATGCCCATAAAAGACATATCTAAATAAGAAAAAGCCTGAGTTTTCTTTTGTTGTTTTCATATTCTTTATATGAAATTCATGACCATCCCTTTGTCTGAAAGCTGACTCTATTATTTGTGGCTGCTCTTCTCCACGGCAGCAAAATTTCATTAATAGTTGAATCAATAGATGGATCAATAAGAGAAAGTGAAAACAACCTGGTTAATAGGATTTGAAAGACTGATAGAATCATGTCATGCCAGGGACAGGGTAAGGATACCCAGGTGTTATTTTATGTACTGCATCCCTGCCTTAAATTAACTTCCTTTCTTGTTTCAAAAATCCATAATATATTTGGAGGAAAAAAAAAAGCAGTTGTGGTTAATTCCTTATCAGTAGTTAACTGCTGTTACTGATGCACCACAGTAGACGTAGAAACTACTGATTCTTTGAAAACATAATTGCAAAATGCTTGTCATTGTTAGAGGAGACCATTGTATTGATCTTTTCAGGCATAAAATTAGACAATTAATCTTGAGTTGTTATAATACGTATTAGTCACCTGTAAATTAAACCCTGGGATAAAGAATGTGAAAATAATTGTGGCTTAATGGATGCTTCTATTAATTCCATTTATGAATGAAAATATCAGTTTAGAAGCTGCTACTCTTAATAAATCTTTGTTGATTTGAATGCTCAGTAGAACACACATTCCATTTAAAATGAAAGAAACTGAAATCAGTCAAGAAGATGGTTTCTAACTTCATCCACTAGCAAAATGCTCATCGCTTTTGTCCATACATATACAATTACTGCTTTCTCATTAGTATATATGATGGCTCCCTCCAATGAGTCTTAAATATTACCAATATCTCTAAACTGTGATACCCGGAAAATATTATAGGAAATAGAATTTTACATTATTTTTCCTGACTTTTATTATACTTTAAAGAAAAGCACTTGAGCATGTTTCCTTTCAAGAGATAATTATCCAGATATATGTACCTGTGATTTCACTCAAGTGGGGATCTCTTTGGCATGGAGAGGACCTCTATCAATGCAAAATGACAATTCCCTCATAATTACCTTCTTGAAAGTTGTCTGGAAGACTAAGAGTTAATATGACTTTCTTAATGATGGTCATACAGTTAGAATGTGTCATAGGTAGGTCCTGAACATGTGATTCTGAATTCAAAGCTAATTCTTCTATCCAATAAAACTTGGTAGTTCTAATCCATCCATCCATCCATCCATCCATCCATCCATCCATCCATCCATCCATATATGTATATACATGTATACACCTACATATACATACTTGTGTGTATAATATTAACTCAAATGAGACCAGGGTTCAAATTTCAATCCTGACACTATCTTTTGGAATCTGATCAAATCACTTAACCTCTTAGTGATCTAGTCTACACAGTTCATCAAGACTGTAAGTTGCAAAGAAGGTTTCAACATGCCTTTGTGGAGGGAGTTTTCTCATTTGCGTATTCTCTATATCAATGAAATAAATCATAGTCCCTATTCCCATCTATCTCTATGTCTATCACTGATATCTTGCTATATATCCATATGTATGCATAGATAAACACATATGTATATGTATATATGTATATATGCACATGTCCAACAAACATCTCTTAAGCAGCTATTATGTGTATTGTTCTATGAAGTAGAGATAGAAGGGGGAAAAATGCAATTTCTACCCTCAGGAAAACTTCAGGTATCCTGTAGATGAGGGGGAGGGGTTTTACAACATGTATACAAATAAGAAAAACAAAGTGTATTTAATAAATTTAAAGTAATTTCAAGAAAGAGAAACAGAATGCTAATATAACCTCATGGCCCAGGCTCCTCATACTCTGGAATCACATAGGCCAGATTTAATTTTTGGAATCCTGCCAAATCATGACTCTGTGGGTCCACTGTCCCCATATACAATTTACTCTGAGAAGATCTCTGATTTTAGTTCTTGTCAAGATCTACACAAACATGGGTAACAAAGTCCCTACATCCCATACAAACACTCAAGAGGACAAATACCTTTATTGAGTATGGGGAAGGTTTTATTTCTAGTGCACAAAAATGCAGACATACAAAGGGTTTTTAGGAGCACGATAAAGAATGTAGAAACATACAAAAGAACTCACAATAGTGTATTAATAGTAAATACAATTTTCTTCCAGCTCAGGTGAGTCCCATTTTCCACAGGATCCTAAAGTCCTCCATATTCAGCATCACTGATATATTTCTATTGAAGGTAAAGGAGCACTACATGGCAGAACGGTTAAAGTTTAAACTATAGGATGAGAAAGGCAGTATCTGTCACCAATAGGCCAGATGACACTTTTAATCTTTCTCTTACATTGGGGCTGCTTCTTTGTAACGTGTAAAAGTAGGAAGAACCCAGACCATCAGCTTGACCTGTAGATAAACAGATTGTGCTGCTAGAAAGAAAGGAGTACAAGGAAGTCTAGGGAGACCCTCTGTGACAGACCAACATAGGGGGAGAAGTTGTCTGCGTGGTTTTTTCTGTGGTGAATCTCCTTAATGAAAACCTTGTTCCCCAGGTTTTGCTATAAGTTGTTTTACATCATAAACAAGTAATTTACTAAAGAATTTGGCAATAACTGCAGAATCACAGTGTTTAAAGTTGGAAGAGGACTAAAGACCATCTTGCCCAACCTCCTTATTGAACAAATAATAAAGCTGGGGTCCAGAAAGGGGAATTAATTGCTAAGTCATCTAACAAAGCAAGACTGCCAACTGGCAAGTCCAATGCTTCTCAAATCAGTGTTTTCCCCACTTTACCATACTGTTTCCGTGTGACATGCTCAGTAACGTGTATTTCTGACAAGTGCTGAGTGTTCCCTTACACTCTTGGGAAAATCTATTTCAGAAACCGTAGGACCCTTACAGTTTTCCCTCAAGAGACTTACATTGATAGGAAACACACTGGATGGTTTTTCAGTTAAGTTTTTAAAATAGTACAACTCTATTTTAGTATCTCAATGTATTCAGTAAACCCTTAATTGATTTAATTAGAATAGATTACTAATCATTCAGTGCCTACTATGTGCTAGGCAGTGAGAGAAAGATGACACCATCAGCTAGCATTTATGCTGTACAGCTACTGCCTTTGCACATGCATGTGAAGGGAAAGTAGAAACATATATTTATTTTAAAAATCCAGTCCTCCCAACATAATGTTTCATGAAAATCAATGAAATCAACAAATATTTATTCAATAGCTCCTATATGCTTAGCACTATGCTAGACCTAATGAGGCATACAAATAGAAAAAAAAAGTTATAGTCTTTACCCTCAAAGATCTTAGAACATTAGTGGGAAGATAATATAACAATATTACATATGGCTACATGTTGCAACATTATGTGACCAATCAATTACAGTATAATAGATTACATTGTGACAAAACTCTAGAGACAAAAGAGTCTTCAAAACAAGAGACATTGAATCACTTTGCAATGCAACCTAGAGTCAAAGATTGTCAATAACAAGAGTCAATAAACATTTATTGAGTGCTTTACTATGTTAAGCATTGGGGATATAAAATTGATAGTCCCTGCGCTCAGGGAGTTTATAATCTAATGGGAGAAGAAAACACACACATACACACACACACACAAACTGAAAAGAGGAGGGGGTGTTGGAGAAGGTGCCCGACATAAGGGCATGATGGAGAAGTCAGTCAGAGAAGTCCCATGGCAGTGCAGTCAGGAGAAACATGAAGAGATATCTGAGCTGGTGCCTCACCTTAAACAATGGTTTGGAGTTCATTGCCCTAAACTCCAATCAGAAAGGCTGAGGATAGTGATGAGGTAGAGTACTTCGCCTGAGGATATCTTCCAGGATGATGAGGTTATCCAGAGAATTTGAGGGAAGGTAATGACCTTTGAAATAACCTAGGGTAGCCCTTATGTTCTAGATGAATTAAGCAAATTGCCCAAGGTCACAAACTAATTAGTGGCAGAGTGGAGACTAGAAATCAGATCATTTCACTCTCAGTCCATTGGTTGGTTAGTTCCTTTTCTTTTTTTTTTGTTGTTCACATGAATATTAGATGTGGTAACGTCTGGACTATCACCCTTGATTTTTGTACCATTCATTTATGCTGTTCTAAAGGGTCATAACCTACATCAGAGGTGTCAAATACATGCCTGCTGGCTGCACGACTGAAGGAAACCCAAGCAGATTAAGATGTTAATTGAGAAATATTTATTAAAAATAAATAAAAATACAATAGAACACAGAGAACATTAATATGTGGTTTTGTAAGTCAACGTGTGCCCCTCAGGGAACCTTATATATGGTTTAGTGGCCCCTATTTCAATTTGAGTTTGACACTATTAATCTACATGACATTGACAGATGTTTACATGGCTAGAAATAACTTCATTAATGTGAAGACTTTTTTGATTGAAACCTATATTCTGATAGGAAAATTAAACTTGGCTACACGATACAGAAAACTGCCTTCTGTCAGGTATGTATTTTTATTCTTGGTTCCTTGAGATGTTTAGCCATTTTAACAAATTCCATTTGGTATCAACTTTAGTATATCTAGGCCTTCGTTGAACTCTGGTATAAGAGGGGGAAATCTCCTTTTGTTTCATTCTCTAGAAAACTTACCTGGTTCTAGTTAAATTTATCTTCAGACTGGTGACAGATCTCTACAGAGTCTGACCTATCCCTGACCTCACTCTGTACGCTGAAGTTCACATTTCCAATTAACTCTTCTCAGCCTGGAAGCCTCTTAGCTTCCAAACTACTCTCTTCTCTTGGTCTCTGGACTATTTTATTACTCATTTTTTTTTTCTGCTGATTACCTGTGTCTCAAATTCTTCATCTTGTGTGTGTAGAGGCAGGCAATGTCTACCCTATCACAAATGAATATGCAGTAAATGTGCTGAATGTGACTCTTTGTACAGTCAAAAAAATGCACATTTTGTTTTATATGTAGCTTATTAGAAAGGATTCAGTTTAGAATATTAGAAAGAACGCCGAATCCAATTTATGACAGTTATGCTCATATTCCTGGCTGTATCACTTAATATGTGTGAACACAGGCACATCGCTTAGCCTTCCTAAGCCTCAGGTTTTTCATCTACAAAATGATGACAATAATACTTCCATTGTCTAAAGGGTTGTCATGAGGAAAATTTTACAATACAAAGACTTGTCCTGGGCATTCTCACTGTAACATTCCTTTAAAATAAATTGAATTTCAAATGATTCTATACATAAAATTTATTTTTTTACATAGATTTTCAAGAACACATTAATTGTGTAGTGCTACCCAGATTTTCTTGTGCTGCAGAAAGTTTCTGGGAAAATATTTCCTTTATAAGTAAGGAAATAAAATATGATATGCCAATAAATATATTGTATGAATTATGAACAAACAAATACAAACAAGATGGTAGAATACTATGCCTTTATTGATTTGATTATTTTCATCCAAGAACTTGGGAATCAAGTCCAAATAAATTTGAATATACTAGAAGGATAATTGGACAGTTTCACATATTTCATGGGAAGGTTACATAGAAAATAAACATAACATAGTTTTCTGGTTTCAGAAATCAAAAGAACTTGTAAGATGACTTCAAGGTTTCCAGGTTGCTAACTGTTTTTCTTTCAGTAATGACACATACTCATCTTTTTTTTTTTTTCATTAGTTGTCATGAGGAGGCTGTGCTCTCTTCCTCACATTTGTAAGAGAGCTCCAGAGGGCAGCTCTGAAGCCATGCATCCTTTGGCCAATTTGTGACTGTAAATAAGATGTGTCTACTGCAATATCTCCATCAAATATTCTTTGAGAATCTAATACAGGGTGTCCCAAAAGCCTCAGTGCAATTTTAAGTTATAAAATCTTAATACTGCTCTAAGACTTTTGGGACACCCTATACTACCATGACGTCTAAAGAATGTAAAACTCTGTGTTTTGCAGAAAGAGAAAACTGGAACTGGATCAGAAGACCTGGGTTCGAAGTCAGTCTCATTGGTTGTGTGATGTTTGTCAAACCACACGTCTATGTAGGCTGTAGGTTCCTCATCTGTCGAATTTGAATAATATTTTTACTAACTTTCACAATATTATTGTGCATAAAGAACTTTATAAATTTTATAATATTTTTTCATATTACCTCTAGAATCAAAATATTAGCTCCTCTGTTGGGCTTTTAAAGTCCTTCACAACTTGGTCCCAACAAGTTTTTAACCAATTATATTTTTAACCAATTATATTTTAATCACCTTCTTCTACATTAGAGTCCTCATTGGCCTTCTTGCTAGTCTTCTGTGACCAGCTGGTCTTCTGTGACACTCTATCTTCTATCTCCACACCTTTGCATTAAGTGTCCTCCATACCTGGAATGAACTCCTTCTTCAATTCTACCTTCTAGAATCCCTTCACACCTCCTGACCCACTCAAAGCATACTTCTTGAGTGCCACCTTCTACATAAAGCTTTTCCTGATTTTTTTTCCTTCAGGCTACTCTTGCCCTCCCCCATAATACTGACCTTATCTTTATTTAGTACACCTTTCATATATACTTATTTATATATTTTCCCCAATAGAAATAAAAAATGTTCCTGACAACAAGAATTATTTCATTTTTCTCTTTGTATTTCAAGACTAAGCACAGTGCCTAGCCCAGAATAGTTTTTTAAAAATGCTTTTGATTGCTTTCATGTGAAAGGTAAAATGTTAGCTATAATTGTTCTAACTATATCAAAATTAGAGAACATGATACTATCAAACTTTCCTTATATTTTTTAAACCTATTAGATTATAAATTCTTTGAGAACATGCTCTTTGACCTGGCATCATAGGATTTTTAGCTGAAAGTGACCTTGGACATAATTTTCTGGTCCTCATTTTTCAGCTAAAGAAACTGTGGCCAGGAAAGGCTAAGTCACTTGCCCAAAGTCACATATAGGGTGACTATACTATATTTTATACTATGAATGCTAACATATTAATTATCTTTAAAACAAGGGCACATACTGTTTTGGCAACTTTGTCTATACCTGTATATACACCAATGGAAAACAAGTTTTTCTAAGATCTGTCTATCCTAACTGGAAGGACTTATAGTATGAGCTTAAGAATGAACTGTGTTTATCATCTGAGAACTACTCTACCTATCTTTAGAGAGATTCATTTCAAGAAGGCTACCTATGAGATGATAAATTTTCCCCTCACCAAAACTCATGGAAACTACCTACTGAGGCATGTATAGCTTTTTAAATTTCATCAGAGGAGAAAGGGTATGGTGCATAAACATATTTTATTGCATTGAACATACATTATATAGAAAATAGAGAATGCAAAGTACTATATAAATGAGCTATATAAATATAGCTAATTATATAAGATCATAATACACTATGACACCTATAATTTTGTCTCACATGATTATACTGAACTAGTAATTTACTCTCTTATATTCATGTGTTGATTTGAAAAAAATCAAGATGTTCCCAACATGGAGTGTTACACATGCTCCCAAGCTTAAATACTCATCAAGCTCCATATTGCCTTAAATCACTTCCTCTGACCTCCTTTCCCCCTAAATCGAGTAAATTTTTATTGTTTTCCAATTTGGAAACTATCAGAGACTGAGAGCTACATCAATTCTATGTAACACTTGGCAGGTCTTGTCAATGCAGTCCCTAGAACACTGCCATTGTTCCATTGGGATTGGCACAGGGATCAAGTACATCCCCAAACTAACTGGCTAGAAACAGTCTAGGGGCTGTTGCATCAATTCCTTGCCTTAATCATCTATCACCTTTATATTCCTGAAATGGATGTTTGGCAAAGGGGCAAACCAAAACTTTCAGGAATCCACATCTGAAGTTCCAAAACATACCCAAAAACTTTACTTGAATACCAACCCTTTCTTGCACTCATTGATCTTCTACTCTAGTACCTTGCACAAAGTGATGTAACTAACTACAACCATGCCCTCTCTTTATATTATGACATCAGTCACTGGTACCATGCACATTTCTTCCACTGTACACTGATGCTGAGACCTTGAAGGAATTCTCTAAGACTGGGCATAAGTAATTCTCTATGAAAAGGGCATCTGAGAGCCCTTTTCACCTGTCTGCACAGTTACCAGTTTTTCAAAATCGATCAGCACCATATCTAAGGCCAAAATAGATTCCCCCCAACATTGTGCATCCCCAAAACCGAGCACAGTACCTTTTAAAGAGGAGACACTTACTAAATACTTATTGACTTGTTTATGACTGCTTTTCAACATTAGGCCAAATACACATTTACCTAGAAATGAATTAGTTAACAAAAATTTACTGAGCATCAACAAATTCAAACAGTGCATGAGATTAGCATGTCTAATTCCTTCTTTTATTAGATTTTTTTCTTTCTTCACTATATAGTTATCCTCCTGCCAAGCTGATTGCTTTTACTTTTCCTTCTAGCTCTACATGCTTCACTTGGAAATATATTTTCATTATGACTTCTGCAAACACAATTCAAACATATCCCATGTTTCAACTTTTTTATTTCATGTATTATTAAAGTTTAATGAATTTTCTGTTTCTCAGTTCACAATAGAAGTATGTTTTTAAACTTTTGTTAGTTTGCTATAGATTCTTATTAAGAAATTGATTACTCAAACCTAAGACTTCAAGAACCTCATTATTATTTATCACTAGATATTAATTTCTAATTTCTAGGTGCAGGATATTCTTTAATCTAATTATTTTAATGTATTGATTAAAAAATCCTGAATTAAATTGCAAGCATATGACTTCCTTTCATTTTCCCTGTCAGTATCTAAATAAATGAAACTCCTCTGCAAATTCACTTAGATAAATACGTTTCCAGGGTTACTTCTTTATACCAGGTATAGCATCATTTTAGTATATATGTATGTATAATACATCAGTATATTATATATACAAATATACATATATTAGTATAATGGTAATTGTATATTATGTATACTAATATATTCGTATGCATAGGCATATATATACATATATAAAATGTATATATACACATATATGATAAGCATGTGTGAGTATGTATACACACACACTCACATATAGAGACTAGTCATTTAACTTCTCAGTAAACCGGGCAACCCTCTAAAACTACACATTTTAGAGAAGACCCAGATCTGCCTTGGTAGAAATAGTTCTTCCCAAAGCTACCTATACAACATAACCATAGGACCTGTATGTACGAGTGTGTGAGTGTGTGTGTGTGTGTGTGCATATACTTCATATGTCCTGTGATTTCATATGTATGTGTGTATATGTATATGTATACACTCATACATACACACATCTATATATGTGTGTATATGTAATTGGACTTGGAATTAGGAAGAATTATGATCAAGTAAATCCTGGCCCAGTCACTTCACAAACATTCAACCCTGGACAAGTCATTTAACCTTTTCAACCTCATTTCCTCATCTGTCAAATGGGGATAATAATAGTGCCTACTTCACAGGGTTATTGTGAGGATCAAATGAAATTACATAAAAAAGTGCTTTGCAAACCATAAATCATTATATAAATGCTAATTATCATTATTATACTGATTATTTTATCATCATCATTGTCATTAGTTACTATACCTATATACAACCATGCAAAAAGCTGCAGTGCAAGTAGGGCAGTGTGCATACACATGTGTTTGCATATGTGTGTGTGTGTGTGTGTTTCTTGGTTACTCACACACTAAATATTTTTACGCTGAAGTACAGATTGGATCAAATCATTTCCCACCTGGCTATACTACTTTTAGACTTTACTGACTTCTCCATCATGCTCCAAGAACTTCTTTGGTTTTGTTATTTGATTATTTAAAAAATTATAATTTATTTATTTTTTAACATTCATTTTTTTAAATTGAGTTCCAAATTCTTTCTTTTCTTTCCTCCCATACCCATCAAGAAGACAAACAACATGATATCAATCATACATGTGAAATCATACAAAACAAATTTCCACAGTAGCCATGTCACAATAGAAAACCCAAAGGAAGTAAAACAATAACAATAAAGAAAGTTTTAAAAAAGTATGCTTCAATCTGCATTCAGGGTTCATCAGTTCTTTCACTGGAGGTGAACAGAATTTTTCATCATGGGTCCTTTGGAATTGTCTTGCATCATTGCCTTGATCAGAACAGCTAAGTTTTTCATAGTTGATCATTCTTACAATATTGCTGTTACTTTATACAGTGTTCCCCTTGTTCTGCTCACTTCATTTTGTAGTAGTTCATATAAGTCTTCCCAGGCTTTTCTAACACCATCTTCATCATTTTTATAGCATAATAGTATTCCATAACAATTATATACCAAATCTCATTCAGCCATTCCCCAACTGATGAGGATCCTTTCAATGTCCAATTATTTGCCACCACAAAAAAAGCTGCTATATTTTTGTACATATATGTTCTTTCTCTTTTCTTTAATCTTTCTGGGATGGAGACATGGTAGTGGTATTATTGCGTCAAAGGGTATGCAAGTTTTATAGCTCTTTGGCCATTTTTCAGGAACCTCTTTGGGAAACTACATCATCTTGCAAGTTGGGAATCGCCTTCACGGTCATACCTCATCAGTCCCCTCTGCCCTTTTGAATGACGGATGGAGCCATGAATTCTAAAACTTCCACTTGAGGTGGGGGCTCAGCACAGTCATCTCATTTCTTACCTGGCTGCACTACTGCTGGACTTCTCCTCCATGCCCCACAACCTGGTACCTTCCTGCACCCACCTGCATTCCTTCCACTCTCTGACTTTTTGCCTTTCTTTTGTGCGTTCCTCTTCTCATTAGATTGTAAACTCTTTAATAGGCAGGGACTGTCTTTCTCTTTCTTTGTATTTGTATCCCCAATACTTCTCATAGTACCTGGCTAGCCCTGTGAGTGCTCTATAAAATTTTATTGACTATTGATTATTGTTTCCCTGTCTAAAAATCTCTAGTTCGATTCCTCTATTGGGCATTTAAACATTTCCGTATTTTTCACACATCATTCTAGCCCTATGCAAAAGCATTTCAGATAAACCAGCCTGCTTATTATTCCTTGCGCATTTTATCTCTGGTCTCTGTATCTTGACACAGGCTGTTCCCCATGTCTAGAATGCCCTTGATCCTCACCTCTGCCCCTTAGAATTCCTGACTTCCTTCCAAATTCAACCCATGTCATTTTCTATAGGAAACTTTTCTTGTTTTCTCTAGCAGCCACTGCCCCACTTCCCTGAAATGAATTCATATTAATTTTATATATTTTCCATATTAGCTTATTTATGGGCTTTTGATTCTCCCAATAGGACATTAGCCCCTTGGAAGTAGGGAACATTTCATTTTTTCCGCTCTGTATCCCCGGTGCCTATCACAGTACCTGTCACGTAGTATGTTTTTGACAAATGCCTGTTGAATGAATGGATATTATAAAGGCCTGTGTCTCATTTTAGGCAATTCACATTTACACTCTAAACATTTGAATAAGTTCCTAGTTTTAAAATATATTTAATTCATAGTTTCATCAGTTAGACATCTCAGTACTAAATCTTATTTTTGATGACTTTTAGAACCAACCAAAGCAACTGCTTACTATAATTTCCTGCTGCTTCTCTTTCTTGCAGAATATGTGGTTGAACCTGAAAACCACTGAAGTCTGTTCTAACTCTGAGATTGTGTGAATCTGACATAGGCCCTCATGTTGTGACACTCTCACAAGACTGAAATTAAAGAACCATTATTCTTTAATGTGGATAGATACCTTAGCAAACTAACACTCAGAAGCCTGAAAATAATGAACAACTTTTTCCTGATATACTAGAATGCCAAAATTTTAAAATTCCTACTATGCTTTCTCATTTTTATTTAGAACAGGAAAATTTCTGATTGTGTAAGATCCATAAAAAACTATGAGTCCATTAAGATAACCAATCTCTATGTATCTACCTAGTTTAAACCAACAACAGCAACAAAATTCAATCCATTCTCTGTATTATGGTATTCATTTTAACAAGGCTTGTTGTTAGACACTTAAATTAATTTCCTTGAGAAATATTTACTGATTATGTACATTGCACTAAGGATATACATGTAAGAAAAATAATAAAGAGATCTTTCTTTTTCCTTATGCAGGTTCCAGACATTGATTTTCACCAATGATGAGAGTCCCACCCCAATAGGCTATGGGCTCAAGTGAAAAATACCATTGTGCTCTAGAAGCTTATTTACAATCTCATAGAGGATAAGACAGACAAGCACATAACTGTTTTACAATTCAGCATGTGATATTTGTCTTAAGAAATAGATGAAAAATCTACCATAGGAGTTAAAGCAAAAATAGATCCCTTTGGCTTAGATGTAATATATTTCAAGTGAAATGAATGACATGAAAAAAGTCTAAGGTAGATGGGAAAGAGCTGTGTGTTTTGAGAACAACAAACAACAATAACAATAACATTTATTGTTATACCTGGCACTTTGCTTAGCATTTTGCAAACATTACCTTATTTGATGCCCACAATAACCTTAGAAGGTAGGTGCTACCATTATCCCCTCTTTACAGTTGAGGAAACTCACACGGACAAAGGTTAAGTGACTTACCCAGGGTCACACAGCTAGTAAGTGTCTGAGGCAAGATTTGAACTTAGGTCCTTTTAACTCCAGGCCGTACCAGCTCCCTCAAGAATAGGTCATCATTTAGTTTAGTGGTAGCACAGGGTTGGACTATGAAAAGAAGCTGGGAAGATGGATAGGGCCAACCTTTAGAGATATTAAATGATAAGAGTTTGGGCTTTATTTGTTAGATAACACTAACTACTGAATATTACTGAAAATATAAGAGCCAGAAAGTGACATAATCAGAGGGATGCTCTAGAATCAATTAGCGAATCATGGACTCTCAGTTGAAAGGGACCTTAAGGGTCTGTTAGTCCAAACTGCTGACAAGAAGGCATCCTGTTTTTAATAAAGATTTCTTGTGAGGGGTAACCTCCTAATGATTTGATTTTTGGATAGTTCCAATTATTAAGAAGTTTTTCCTTCTATCAAGTCCAGATCTGACTCTTTGTAACTTTTCTGCCCTTTGTTCCCAGTTCTGCCCACTGGGATTTAATCCCTCTGCTGCATGACAACCCTTCACATAATGAGAGACAGGCTATAATGGCCCTCTAAACCCCAAGTCTTCTCTTCTGGATAAATATTCTCCTATCCCTGATTATTGGGAGATAAAGTGTAGAGTTGAAGAAATAAGTTAAGAAACTATCAGATTAGTTCAAATAAGTGAAAATGAAGAGCTGAACTAGAGTGGTATCATTGGGAATAGTAAGGATAGGCGAAGATGAGAAAGACTCTGCCAAGGTACAGTTGACAGGATTTAACTATTTATTGATGTGGAGGTTGGGAATCATAAGTGACTTTGAAGTTTAAGCCTCTTTTAAATAAAGAAGATACAAAAAGAAATATATTTATACTTTAAAAGAATTGCTCATTTGATTGTCATTCTAAATCAGATGTTTAAGAATGACTTAAATAATGATTTTTGAGAATGAATAAGATGAGCAGATAGATAACCATCCTTACTTTGTCCTTCCCACGTATGCTACGGAATTATCTTGAAATGTCAGAATGATGAATTGTTTCTGAAAGCAAGTTAATTCATTTCCTACTTTATATATTGAATTATATCTAATGTTCATGCACTAAATGTATTTCTAAATGAAGGAAACCTGGAGTGAGACTTACTAGCAAACAATGACTCAGAAGCCTTTATTAAAATTTTGAGACATATAATGACAAGACAGTTTTACCTTGCTGACTTTAAAACCTACTTATCTCACTTGTACTTCTACTGGTTAAAAGGAATTAGTTAGTTAACTATTATTTGGTAAGATATTTATAGTTGTCAAAAAGTGTTTATTGAATGCCTACTATCTTTTGGGCATTGTGCTAAGACTCCCATTTGCTCCCACTCCCCCCCCCCCAAAAAAAGCAGCCCATCAACTTTTGCTTCCAAGATACTCACAGTCTAATAGAAAACAATCAAACAACTATATCCAAATAAGATATGTACAGGATAAATTGAAGCTACTGGAATTAAGGGGATCAGGAATGACTTATCGTAGAAGGTAAGATTTAATTTGGACAGGGAAGTCAAGGAGACCAGGAGATGGCTATGAGGCTGAAAGGGATGGAGGGCAGTCTAATTAAAATTTAATTTGCCAGCCAAACAGAAATTCTATTAAATAATAGTAAAAAAGGTAAACAAAAATCAGAACATTAAGCAAGCCTTGCTTTTATGAAAGTGCTATTTTTCAATATATATGTATATATATTGCTTTTTGGTGAGGCAATTAGGGTTAAGTGACTTGCCCAGGGTCACACAGCTAGTACATGTTAAGTGTCTGAGGCTGGATTTGAACTCAGGTCCTCCTGACTCCAAGGTCAGAGCTCTATTCACTGCACCACCTAGCTGCCCCTGGGTTTCTAAATATTAAAGATTAATTTAGAAGGCAAGCAGTTCATGAAGGTGGGGGCATTTTTTATTGTGCAACCATGTTCCTCTATTCTCCAACATACACGAAAAAATAATGTAACGGTCTTTGAAAGACTTTTAGATCTCATCCAGTCTAATTCTTTTTTTTTTTTTTTAATAAATGAGAAACAGATTCAAAAAGTAAGTAACTTGTCTGAGGTCAAATAGTTAATTAACGGCAGAACTGAGACTCAAATCCGAGGCTTTTTTCTGGCAGCTCAGTGCCCCTTCTACTATCTCATGCTAGTTTATTATTAATGTCCTTAAAGTTTTCAACAACTACAAGGATCCATCAGAAGCCTTGGTCCCAGGGGTTATCTGTCTTCTCATCTCCATTGACCTTTACCTTTACATCCTTTCAGTCACTTCTCAGCACAGGGAATTTGATCTTCCACAGTTCTAGTTTCTCCCTGATCCTCTACATCAATGCCATCCTAAAAGACGTCTCTGAATGACACTCTCCTTACAAACAAAAACATAACTTTAATGGTTCCTCCTTCCCTACTGAGTAAATAAATATTTATTAAATATTTAATATATGACAGGTGAGAGGCAGAATGGTCAAATACACAGAGATTCAGGCTCAAAACCAGGAAGACCTAAGTTGAAGCCCTGTCTCTGACACATATTGACTGTATAGTATGAAGAGGACAGAGCACTGGGCAAGAAGACCTGATTTCAAATCCTGACTCAGATACTTACTAGCTGTGTGACCCCATCATTTAAACTCTGTTTGACTCATTATACTTATTTGAAAAATAGTGATAATAATAGCACCTACAAGCCAGGGTTGTTGTGAGGATAAAATATGATAATATTTAAAAATCACTTTGAAAACTAAAAGTGCCATATAAATGTTGCTGTTGTTAGTTTTGTTATCCTGGGCATTAACCCCACAGTGCTCTGGGAACATCCCTGATTCTATAAGTTTTAATAGAGGATATTTTCTCATCAGGGGTTCCCTGTATTAAGGAAATCACAGGTCCACATCCCGTCTTTATCCCTATTTGCCAGGCAAGATCCAGGCAGAAACTTAATTTGATAGCTGTGCATTCAAGTATTTCCATGGTCTGAAACCTGCCATACTTTTCAAGATTAAGTTCTTTCTATGCAATTCATCATTTCTCTGAATCTTTCTACCTCTGAATTGGAGTAAGGTTTCTACCTCTAAGGACTTTGGTTTGAAGCTCTGGTCTCTGATCACACCCTTATTAACTTTCACCATTTCATTCCCACCCCCTCATATCCATTAGATCTGCTTTGTGCCCTCAACACCATCTCTATTACCTTGAACCTTCTTTGTATTCCTCAGACTATACACATATCCCAGCTTTTTTGCTTTACTTTTCTCACTAACTAACCTAAACTCCATTGTCAACTATTTCAAGCCATCTTCTCCAAAACCCTAGAACCTTTTCACTTTGATTCAACATCTCAGGAATTTCTAACCTTGGATGGTTGTTATTGTCTTCTTCCTCTGTGGTTGCCCGCCCACCCCCACCCCCCACCCCCCCGCCCCGCATCCTGGGGACTGCTAGAGAAAACCATGAAGACATGCTGACTCAGTCTGCAAAAGATGTTTGTTAACTGAGAGACTGGGGGGGGGGGGGTGTCTCAATGTTACTAAGCAGTATTTAAATTTGTCTCTTGTCAACTCTTTTGTACTCTTCACCGCAGCTGTTCTAGCCAATTTTCATATCGCTCAGTCCCCTAATCCCATCTCTGCCTCTCAGTCTCTGCAGATGTCCTGCAATACTACAACACTGATCAGTTTGAAACTATCCACAGGAAATATCTTCCCATTTTATTTTCTTGATATATTCTATCTTTCCACACAGCAATTACATACCCCAAAACACACAGAAAACATCTCACAAAGTACTTTCTCCCAAAAACAATTACTAAAAAACACATAAAAGGATGACTGCAACTAATAGGATGTGTTTGTTTCCAGTTTTGTGATGTATCGTTTGTTAACAGAAAGGAAAAGGAAAAGAGGAAAAAAAAGTCTCCTTTTCACTTCAAAATTTCTCTATATGCTCAGCCACTGTCTCTCTTTTAAAAAAATAAATCTTCTTTAGAGAAAGTGTCCATCCTTCTTTGTTAGGTTTACTTTTTGACTTGTACTCTTGATTTCAATCTCTCCCATTTCCTCCAGGACCATACTCCATCAAAGATCAGTTTATTCATTCTTCATTGGGTCCTCCTCTGCCCACAGATACACAAGATCCTATGCTTTTGGTAATCATTTTTTTTTTTAGAATTTCCTCAGATAATCTCAATTTCAGAAAAGAAAGTGTTCTTTTAATGATATTTTATAAAACAAATATCATTTGAATCCTAGTATTTTGGTTTTCAAAATATGGCCACCATATCTTAAAAAAAACTGAAAATAAAGCATCTTTCTTTGATGTGGCTCTACTCTGAAACTACCATATTTTTTTCTTTTCATTTCATTGCCAAATTTACAAAAAGCCAATGATCAGCACCTCCATTTTCTGAACACTAACTCATTCCTTAAATCCTTTATTTACTGGCTTCCTTTCTCAATACTTGACTAATTTCAAAGTCATGTATGATCTCTTACTGATCAAAATTAATAGCTATTTTCTCAGTTCTCATCCTTTTTGAAATCCATTCAGATTTTCTTTAAAAATATTTCAAACTTCATCATGAACAAATATTTAAAATATAAAAAGATTAAGAGACTTGTATGAGAAATCATGAACATATACATACACAGCTTGTTTTAAAGATGTAATGTGTATATATACTCACATGTATGATTTAATAAAAAAATTCATTAACTTAAAACAAAAAACCCATAAAATTACTGTTTATGCTCCTTTATTCATTTCATTATTTTCTGTGTATTTAAAACACATTTTAATTGATATTCTTTTCTTTGTATATATCTATGAATACTTACTAACCTACCACTCTCACCTCTCTCTAAGGGAAAGGCTTCCCTCATAACAAATATGTAAAGCCCAGCAAAACAAACTGATATTTTGTACCTCATTGAGTTCTTATTCTGCATCTTCAGTCTATTATACCTCTGTCAAGAGGTTGGAGGTATGTTTCATCATCAGTTTTTAAAGGCAAATGTTACTTGCTTAAATCCACTTTCTGAAGTCTTAAGAGGTCCACAGGTCCTTGGTCCCTAAATCATAGCTGACTGGTCAGGGGAAGTGTCTGCATTGGCGAGGACAACCACTGACAAAGGTGGAAACCAAGCCCTGGTCTCACAGAACTTCATATATTTACTTTATATTATTTTTGTCATTTTATAAATTATTCTCCTGGTGTTGCTTATCTCTGTATCAATATGCAATTTTCTTTATTTTTAAAAAAGGTCTTATAATTTCTTATGGAACAGTAACATTCAATTATATTCATATACAACAAATTGTTTAATCATTAATTTCTCATTAATTATCAATCTCTCCCATTTTCTCCAGGACCATACTCCATCAAAGATCAATTTATTCATTCTTCATTGGGTCCTCCTCTGCCCACAGATACACCAGATCCTATGCTTTCGGTAATCATTTTTTTTGTACCTCATTGAGTTCTTATTCTGCATCTTCAGTCTTCTTCTTGCTTGTAAAATCCAACAATTATAGATCCACATTAAATGATAATAGTGTTAACAAACAATTTTACTATATCCCTAATCATTTAAGAAAGGTCTATAGAGTACAAACACATACACACTCACAATAGATAATGCTAATTCTTGGTTTTCAATAGATACTTCTAAACATATTTTTAAAAGTGCAGTTATCACTATGTTTTCCAGTGGTTTAACATTAATCAGTGTTGTAATTGGGCATAATTGGGCACCTGTTTTGTTTCCAGTTCTTTGCTACAAGAAAAAGTGCTTCTACAAACATTTTTGTACATATGGGTGTTTCTATCCATATTTGACCTCCTTGTGGTATATGACCATCAGTGGTATTGCTGGAAGAAATAGTGTGAAGAGTGTATTGAATTTTAGGACATAAGTCTTGATTATTATCCAGTGTCCCTGACATAACTAACAGCTCTAATTGTTGAGTTAGTATGCTTATTCTCCCACAACAAATCAAATGATTGTGATTTTTCTTTTTTGTCTTCTTTAATTTAAAAATGTCAGAACATCAGAGTTGTTTTAATGTTCAGTTCTCTAATTTTTAGTTATTTGAAGCATTTTATATATCTTTTTTTAAAATTTGAGAATTGTGCATCCATAACTTTTGACCAAATATTTATTGGGGAATGGCTCATATATTTCTATGTGATAGATGTGTGTATACATACATGCATACATACATACACACATACATATGTATACACATACATGCATATGTATATATCAGATATTGTATCAATGTATAATATATATTATATCTATATATGTATTGAATATTAAACTTTAGAGAAATTTTCTATGAAGATTTTCTCCAATTACTTATTTATATTCTAATTCTAACCACATTTATTTTGCTTGATGTAAAGTTTTTACATTTTATGTAATAAAATTATAATTTCTTTGTTTACTTAAAATTTTCTCCTAGCCAGAGTTGTAAAAGAAATAGCCTTTCTTTCTTTATTTTGCATGACCTTTAAAGTAATGTTTTATTTAGAAATTACCATAGCATATGGTATAAGATGTTAGTCTAAAATCAGTTTCTGTGAGATTATTTTCTAGTTATCACACCCTTTTTTTCCAAATAGGGGATATTTACTCCAGTAGTTTACATCCTTGGGCTGATTGAACATAATTCTACTATGTTCAATTATTGCTGGATTTTGTTTACTTAATCTTGTCCACTAACCAACTTTTCAATTTTTATTGATTAGATGCATATGTATGTGTGTATATGTATATATATATATATATATATATACATATACACACATACACATACATACAACACTGATTAATGTTAAACCACTGGAAAACATAGTGATAACTGCACTTTTAAAAATATGTTTAAAAGTATCTATTGAAAACCAAGAATTAGCATTATCTATTGTGAGTGTGTATGTGTTTGTACTCTATAGACCTTTCTTAAATGATTAGGGATATAGTAAAATTGTTTGTTAACACTATTATCATTTAATGTGGCTCTATAATTGTTGGATTTTACAAGAAAGAAGAAAATAAATTGAGGAAATAACCATAGACAAGAAGAATAGATAATAAAGGAGATTCAATTAAAATCAATTTAAATAATTAGTAACTTCAGTCAATTAGTAAGATCTAAAACAAGCCCATAAACATAATCATAACTTTTTTGAATTAGGAACAAATTTGAACGGGGGAGATAGAAAAAGAAAGCCCTTTAAAAATAAATCTATTCTACCTACCAATTGGGGAATGGCTGAACAAGTTGTGGTATATGAATGTAATGGAATACTATTGTGCTATAAAAAATGATGGGGAGCAGCTAGGTAGTGCAGTGGATAGAGCACCGGACCTGAATTCAGAAGGATCTGAGTTCAAATCCGGCCTCAGACCAAACACTTGATACTTACTAGCTGTGTGACCCTGGGCAAGTCACTTAACACCAATTGCCTAAAAAAACAAAACAAAACAAAACAAAGCAAAACAAAACAAAACAAAACAAAAGAAATTATGAACAGGCTGACTTTAGAAAAACCTAGAAAGACTTGTATGGTCTGATGCTGAGTGAAATGGGCAGAACCAGGAGAAGTTGTACATAGTAGCAGTCACGTAGTGCGATAACTAATATTGATAGACTTAACCCTTCTCAGCAATACAAAGATCTAAGACATCTCCAAAGGCCTCACAATGGAAAATGATATCCACATCCAAAGAAAGAAATGTGGAGTTTGAATGCAGATTGAAGCATACTATATGCTATTTTTTTTTCCTTCATTTGTGTTTTGTTTCCTCTTTCTGGTGGTTCTTGCTATTGGTTCTAATTCTTACCTACAACATCACTAATGTGAAAATATGTTTAATAGGAATATATATGTATAGCCTGTATCAGATTGTGTGCTGTCTTGGGGAGGGAGGTGGGGAGGGAGAGGGAGAAAAATTTAAAACTCAAAAGCTTATGGGAGTGATTGTTGATAATTCAAAATAAATTAATTAAAAATTAAAAAAATAAATGTATCCTATAAAAATATCAGGAGTCTACATAACAAGATGTGTTCAGAACTTTTATTTATTAAACTATTAAAATATTTAAATAAACAAAGGAAGATTTTTTTTTCATGACTGAGCCATTCTGATATAATTAAGTTGGCAATATCACTTAAATTCATTCATAGATTTAATCCAAACTACTAAGGTGATTTTGGAGCCAGACCTGAACTTAAATATTGCTTCAGAAATTTTTAATTGCTTGACCTTAAGTAAATCACTCTCTATTCTTGTTTCCTCATTTGTGAAATGATGGGTGTGAACCTCTAGGATCCTATCATTCTTTGATTTCAATGATAAAAGAGAGAGTAGAAAATACCTCCCTACACACATTATCTTATTTCATGCTAAACCCCTGGGTCCTAGGAGAAAAGTAATGCAAGTGTTATTACCTAAATTTCACAGTTGAAGAAATTAAGCCCTTGAGAGATTAAGTTACTTGCTGCAGAAGTCACAAAATTGGTCAATATTGTAGTCAACGTTCATTCCACTACCCACAGTCATCTCAGTATTTATAGGAATGAGGGGTTAGGAGGGCTGGTGAGGTTGCTCTACTTCATTTTAAGGGGAAAAAAGATATTTGACTGCTTTTGCCATAGCAACTATTTTCCTGAGGATTGAGTTGCACATTTTAAAAAAATGTGTCTTTATTGGAATATGTTAAATGGAGAGAGAAGACACTCAACCATGAATGTGTTTTTGCTTCCTGTGAGTATTTTCAATCAACTTCTTCATATAATAGTGTATGCAAATATATACAGTGGAAAAGAGAGCTCAGTTAATGACTAAAGGAGCTGCATAAGTGTGCTAGTTATAAAATTATCAGAATCAAGGAAATATTCATTAAAATTAAAATAGCCTTTTGGGCCCATTTTTTTTCTTTTAAAGAACTGACAGAAAACCTCCAAAACAAAGCTGTTAAATACTAACACTGTGACTTAAATGTAGGCATGCAGATAAGAATATTTTATTCTGTACATATTTTTATTTAATGCATAATAACAACTAATCACAATAAATTAGCATTTAAGAGCAGAGCACATTTGATTAGAAATGATAGGATATTGAAACAAAAAAAAAATGTAACTTGTGGCAAGGAATAGGTACAAAGGTTTCAAACATCAATTTAAATTCAATCCTAAGGTTTTCTGAAACTGTCAAAGATTGTTTCTGAGGAAACCTTTTAACATAATTAGTCACATAATCAGAAAAAAAGAAGTATAATTTATTTTAACTATCACATCCCATTTTGGTTAAATTAGAATCAGAAACTAAATAAAATGAAAGAAAATTACTCATTACACTTAGATTTTTTTCTTTTACTGCAAGAGTCCTCCTATGATGCATCATCAAGGCACAGAAGTGACAATGGTCCCTCAAAGGCTGTTTATTTCAGTGGATTATGTAAGCTGAGAAAGCTTCAAGTACAGGCCTAATGGTTAATTTTATTTTACTTATCAGATGACCAGTCTTCATGATTTCAGTTGGGCTTTCATGGTTTGTCTATTAGGTCATTATTTTGCCTTACCAGCAACTCATAAAGAATTTCTATTAAGCACGAAGGATGTTGTGACAGTCTGAACTACATCATTGTAAAGTTTAGATATAGAAATGTAATCATGTACTCTTTAAGTACTAAGTTACACAATCTTATGGTACTAACTAGGCTTTTGAACATATATTTGTTTCTATAATGATTTTTAATTATAATGAAACGTATTTGAGTGAAAGTTTGTAGAATGAAATCCCTCATTGATCCAAAGAGAAAACTCGGCTAGGGAAGGTGGAATATCATGACCAAAATTCTTTTGGCTGCCAATATATCTCAAAGCTACAGAAGACTTAATCATAAGGAGTTCAGTTTCCAAATCACTGCAGACTTGGTATCTCAGTGGAGATTGCCAATGAGCGTGCTAATGAGTAGAAATGCAAGTCTGTTGCTAATATTGACATCTTTGTTAAAACATGTACTGAAGTCTATCAATTTATTTTATACACACTGTACCATTAGCACCAACTTGAGCAGGAAGCCAGTCAGTGATCTGTGCAATCTACTTCAATTAAAACTGAGGCATTCTTTCTTACTGCATATGAATTCTTCCCTCACAAAATGATTACTTCACAACAGCTTCTCAGAAAAAGATAGGAAAAAATTAAAAAAAAAGGATAGGAATGATTTGTTTACTAAAAAAACCCGCAAAATTGGTTGTTTTTATGATAATAGAAAACTTCAATGACTAACATCTGCAAACAAAGTATTACTGCTTAGTCATCTCTAAACTTTACTAATTAAGGGAGACTTAAAACTAAGAAAAATATGAGCATTTGAGGAAATGAAGTCCTAATGTATGTGTATCCTTTGATTGCTGACACTAAGGAAAATAGAAGACTTGAAAGTGACTACTAAATGATACCTAGGAGTTTTTCTCTCACTGAAATAATTCATTGGCTTCTGAATGACGAAGGACCTACAGATAGTTCATTTGATCCAACATGTGCCAAGTCTTCTTAAGTAAGTATTCAATAAACTATGTAAGAAAGTTGAAATCTCTACTAACTTAAATGATCATTTGTAGTGAGACTGAAGATGGATTTTGGCTAAAAGACAACATAAATCTGATAGAACACTCTCTGAACTTGTAATGGGACAATATATAATAGAGAAAACAGTATAGATAAAGCATATAGAGGATGGGATGCTTGGAGAAAGGAAGTCTTGTGTTCAAAAGCAGATTTGATATTTACTAATTTTGAGGATATGAAGATAGGGAAGTAATTTAACTTCTGTCTGCTTCAGGTAACTGAAGCAATTCAGTTGCAATTTTGCTTCTAGTTCTTTGCTACCACACACACACACACACACACACACACACACACACACACACACACACACACAGCTTTTATGAACACTTTGCTATATTTGACCTTTCTTTGTATTTAGCCTTCTTCAGTTATATGCCTAACAATATCATGTTTGGTCAAAGGGTTTAGACATTTTAGTAACTTTTTAAGCATAATTTAAAATTGCATTCCAGAAAAGTCCATTCACAACATTGCCAGCAGTTTATAAGCATGCATGTTTTTTTTTTTTCTTCTAGATTTCAATTCTTCATCAGCTTGACTTCAATTCCATGGAACAACATGCCCTCCCTAAAAGGATAAGCTGATCCCCTGAAAACTCAACACCATGAAGAGCTACTCAGGTTTTGATATTCTACACCTTCTCAATTCACTTTCAGTTGCCTCTCTGTTCTGTTCAGAGTGCTAGAGGACAGAACACTGAACTCTTCCCAAAGCCTTCCTTTACAGAGAGCTCACAATCCTCTAGGTAACTCCATTTTACATCAGCAACTCTGCTGGACTATGAGGCCAAGAAAATCCTCTCCACCCAGGGCCTTTCCTCCCATCTCCTCCCCTACTTTTTAGCTTCCTTTTTGTATATAGTCTCCCCCCATTATATTGTAAGCTTTTTGATAGCAAGGACTATCTCTTTTTCTTATTTGTATCCCAATCACTTGCTACAGTGACTGGCATATAGTAGGTGTTTAATAAGTGCTTCTTGAATTGAAAAAGGAGGAAAAAAAAGAATATATAGGTTCATACAACTGCTGTTCACTTCCCTTATTCTTTACCTCTGATTCCTTTCATTTTCTCTGGACAGAGGATGAATGAGCCTTCACATTTCTTCCCTCACATCGTTCTTTGGCACAAGACCCCAAGTTCCCAGAATATATCCTTATGAAATTTAATATCTGCTCCCTTTATTGAGCAACACCAAAAAATATTGGAATGTGTCTCTATACTTACCATTCATTTGATATTCTTAGTCATTATTTTCTTCTCAGTAAACCAAGAAACCCAAAATCATTCTCTTAGTTAAATTCTATAATTTTGTGAAATTTAGTACATTCAATGCATATTTACTTGCTTGTGTAATCACCTATTTTCTTATTTACTATTCAACAAATTTCCATAATAAAACAATATCCCATTTTAATTATGTCTTTTCTCTTAAAACAGGCAGCAAAGGTGAAGAAACATAAGAAATGATAAAAGCAGTTGGGGAGGGACATCCCAATGGGAAACTAATTTTTAAATGTGGAACTTCCCTAGGCCTCACTTTCCTTATCTTAAGTTTTTTAGGAGTAGGTTGGATGGCTCTGAAGTTCATTTGAATTCTAAATCTTTGATTCTTTTTAAGGATCTTAATAAGAAAGAGACGGTGTCTAGTACTAGGGTGGTGCAGAGTTGTGCTTTCCATTGCTATGGTCAGATCATGTTGAAAATATGTTCAATTCTGGCTGCCACATTTTAGGAAGTATATTGATAAGTTGGAGAGTTTCAATTAGAGGACATCTTGGATGATGAACAAATGAATTGGGGATATTTAGCCTGGAAAAACAAGAGTCTGCAAAACTATCTATTATACTTATCTTTAAGATTCTGAAGAACAGTCATGCAGAAGAGAGTAAGCTTATCTTGTGTGGTCCCAGAAGACAGAACTAGAAGCAATAGGTAAAAGTTGCAAAGCGGGAAATTTGGATTTGATACAAGGAAATCCTCTTAATAATTAGAGCTGACTAAAAGTAAATGAGACTACTTTAGGGGGTAGTAGCTTCAGTCTCATTGGAGGTCTTCAAGTAAAGGCTACCTAGCTACTCGCTGATATATTGAAAGGGGGAATTCTTATTATGGACATTGATTAGGTGTGATAGTTCAATAAGCATTTAGTAAACCTGCTGTGTGCTGGGTACTACAACAGTAGTAGGAATACAAAGATAAAAGTGAAATAGTCCCTGCCCCCAAGAAGCTTACATTCTATCAAAGGAAAGAGCAAACTTATAAATAATTAAATATAATAATAATTACATATAAAATGGATGCAATATAATTTCATTGGTGTAGGAGGAATGGTTAGTTGCCAGATGATCTTTGAGGTCTCTTTCCAATCTTCAAACTCTAGATTTTTTTGCTTCAAGTACACCTCAATATGCTTTTTATACTTCTGGAAAGGGTATGATATGTTCTTATTCCAGAACTTGGAATTAAGGAATTTGTAACAATGTGCTATACTCATCTCTTCATGAAATCATTTTTAGAATTATAAATAAAGACAAACACATTCCCAGGTTGCAATATTTTTATTTTAGGAAATCATAGCTAGATTTGTGAGACATTTTTATTTGATTCACATATTTAGTTTATGTCAGAGCTCAATTGTGGTTAGGCAACCTGAATAAGTGGGGGAAAGACAATAGGATATACAATGAGAAGTGTCTATATATGTTTGTGTTTTTTATGTTGTTTGTAATTTCTATCCAAACAAAAGGGAAAATATCTATCACCATCATATACTGCATAAAATATGCTGATTTTTTAAAAATTATCTACTTTATAGGAAATAAAATTAAAAATACCTGAGCTTTTGGAATACTTTTGAATAACAGTTGGCAAAATTAAAGCAACTTCAGTATTTGTTTTTAGAAATCATTCCTATTCCCATTTGCAATTAAGAAAAAGTCTCACAAAGAAAACTTCTTTGCTACAGAGAAGGAAATCTAAATAATTTTACGTCATTAATTTATTAATTCATTCTATGATATGTGAAATTATCTCCTATGCTTATCTAAGGTTATTGTCATTTCCAACTAATGTAATCAATACGTAAAATACTTGTTGTTTGCCACCAGGAGTCCATGCTTCCAAATATAATGAGATACTGACATCATTTAAATTAGTGACATTGGATATACCTATGGACCTACTGAATTAAGAGTTAAAAATAAGACACTGTACCACAGTTAGTGAGCCCTTACTTGGACAGAACCTTTAGCGTCTGCTGTGGTCACCCAGAATGCTAATGCCAGAAGGACACTATGAAGGGATCAATTAAAAGAAGTTTAATTAGCAATATTAAATTATTGAAAATCTTATGAAAACACATATGAAGTAAATTAACTTCTACTTATTAATTTGCCCAATATTTAAACAATGTTAAACAAGAGTGTGAAATAAATTATATTGTCATGAACATAATATGACCATTTTTGTTGCAGGGTAAAAGTTGGCAAATGAAATTTGGTTAAATGTCATATTATGTCTCAAAATTCTTGTTACTCTTTTATATTCCGAAGTTTGGGGTCTTCTCTCTCTAAGTATCAACTTCAACATACATGTTGATACTTTCATAAACACCCTGACTTCCCAGTTTCTCAATTTCTTCTTTTCCCATGACATAGTCCTCCAATCTGTCTCTGCTATACACAGAGATGATCACACCCTTGATTTTGAGATCATCTATGTCTTCTACCTCTACCCATGTTGATGAACTCTAAATTTCCATTATCTGAGCATAATATTTTATCATTTCATGTTTCATTCTGCTTTATGATCCCTTACTTTGTTCTTCATACTCACTGTAACTAACCTTTAATTCCACTATCTCTCAGTTCTTTCTCAGGTCATCACCTTTTCACTGGCACTGACTACACTCTCCCCTTTTCTATCTTGAATTCTTGGTGAACTAATTAAACTTCACACTATCCTGTACATCTCAGTCCCTTATGCTTGAGTTTCTTGCTCTCTTATGCTATTTTTGGTCATGCCATACCAAATAACACCTTTGGATTACTCCCACCATCCTACTCCCACTCCCACCAGGTGCACAATTTGTACCTATTTGCATTCTATTAAATAAAGTTAGAAAGAAAATCACAAAACCATGCAGACTGGGTCCACTAGAAATTTATGTTCAACAATCTCAACTGAGCTCTCCCTGTGTCAAGGTGATTCATGCATACTTCCTAATTGATTCACTATCCCACTTTACCACAATGGCTTTTCCAAATATATTTAGCTCTTCTGAAATTTCCTATTTCTCATCATTCCCTACCACTTCAGATGAGAATTTGCCTCATATTTCATTGGAAAAAATTAGTGTTTGACTCTGCCCACATAATCTCATATCACTCAAATGCCTTCCCCATTATCTCTTCCTTTACCCCAATCTCACATGAAAAGGTTGCCCTTCTCTTTTCTAAGACAAACTCCTCTACATACACAAATAATCCCATTCCATCCTGTCGTCCCCAACAGATTGCTCTATATTCTCCAATATCTCATTAATCTTGTCTTTTCCTATTGATTGGCTGTTTTTCTGTTTCCTAAAAATATATTCTTGTTTCCTTAATTTTTAAAAAGAACCACTCACTTGATCTGTCCATCACTGCTAACTATCATCCTATATCTTTCCTTTATTTCATACCTACACTCTTTAATAAAGCCATCTACAATTGTATTGGGACAAAGCAGCATGAGGACATAAGTCTTAAGGAGCAATGAAGAGGTGAAACAGAGTTAGGAAAAGGTTATTATCATAGAAAAGGTGGTAGGAGGCAAAGTTAAATTTTACCTGTTTTTAAATTTAGCATACTCACTATCCCCACAGAGGTCAAATGCAAATATAAATTAATATTTGTTAGGTCTCCTCCTCACCTGATCATGTTCAGATTGGCAAAGGAAGAGTGAGGAGCAGGAAAAGTAAGGGGTGGGTTGACAGGCAATGGTTACCACAGCAATGATGTTCATAATGATATATATGGGGTTCTGAGACAGTCTCATCAGTCAGGTCTCAGAACCTTTCTTAGAAACAAATTTACCTACAAATCCCTCAAAATAGCTAGGTGTCAATGTATTCATAAAACAAATATGCATTGACATATTGTTAATAATGTATTGAAAATTTAATTGACTTACAAAAACATGGAGCTATGGAAAGATTAAAAAAAGAGTTTAGATAGACTCTGCCTTCAAGAGATAGAATTCAATTACAGAAGGTCAAATGTCTCAAAAGTAAGAGATTTTGAGGAAATTCTAAGATTCCTTCACTTCTATATTAAATCTTTACTTACAAGGATTTATATTATTTATTCTGTTAAAAATGATAGAAGCTTGATTAATATTTGTTTTAGAAAGCTCAAACTCAAAGTTGGTTCTGGAGCTATACTTGCCTTTTATTTTTATTTTTATTTTTTGTATTTCCAACACTCAGCACACTACCTGGCACATAGCAGGTGCTGAATAAATATTGATTGATTGATTAAAAGCAGAATGAAGCAGGAGCTGGATATAGACCAGATACCCTGAAGGCAAAATCAGAACTCAACTATTATCTTTGTGTGTAACTTTAAAGCCTAATCTTCTTTCAAGTACAACAGATTTTCTGGATTGCATTGAAAAAGTTTGATATTTTTTAATATTTAAAATTTAACATTTCATTTAACAAATTTTTAACATAAAACTGGACTTACTATTTAAATTTGCTACCAAATTTCTTTGACTGCTCTTTAACCTGGGGTGGGGATTAAAAAGAATTTCATGGGCCAGAGGCCTTGGACAAGTATATGTAATTCAGATTCCACATCATTGAATAGCTAAGTTAGGTTAGGGAAGTCTGCTATTTGCTTGAGGCTACTTAACTGAATGTCTGGCTTATAAAAACTTTCATTAATTATGACATTTTTAACTCATTTTACCCAAAGTTATAAGATGAAAATACAATTCTACAAGATATTTTGAATCATCTAAAATGACTTTACTGATTTTGTTAATCATTTGTACAAATATGACAAGAATACAGACAGATCTGAAGTATACATATGTGTTTGTATGAATATATATTTAGATATAGTTTACATCTAATTCAAATATCATGTAAACATGTACAACACAGTTATCACTACAACTTATCGTTATCTTTCTGGAAAAAAATGAAATAGCCTCTATAATACAAGTATTTAAATACTGGGGCAATACAAAGGTACTTTTAATTATAAAATAGTTGATATTTGTTATTAAAACCCTCCTTTTTAAGTTTGGAGGGGAAAAAAGCAAACACTGACTTCCTTTTTTTGTATATTTGAAGAGACTGATTTAATTTTTCCAGCATAGCATGGCACAGATTTTATAAATTAGAATCTATTCCTAACTGTGGAGATGACATCACTACAGATACTCAATCTATTTAGCTGTCTCCTTTAGGCCATGAAGCATGCATTGAAAAAAAGCTTCCTGAAACAATAGGGGATCGTGTGCCTGCCAGCCACTCACATGTGCAGTGATTGTCCTTTACCGAACCCCACTGACATTTCACTGAAACGAATAGTTTCTCACAGCAGCATTCTGATTGCCACCATTTGAACCAATTATCACAATTTAGGGTGAAGAGTAGACAAGCTGTCTTCATACAAAATAACCCCAACAGCTGGCTGCTCTTCTGTGCAGGTAAGGCACACTGCTTGTCCAAAAATTTCACAGAAATGCAGAATTGCAGAAGCAAAAACAACTCTAGCAGAACAATCCTTTCGTTTTACAAAAGATGAATCTGAAGTCCAGTGAAGAAAAATCATTTACTCAAAGTCCCAAAGGTGTGAGTGGCAAAACTAGGCCTAGAACTCAGGTCTCCTCACTCCCAGCCCTGTGGACTTTCTATTATGCCATGTTGTTTGATAGTGTTCTAACTAGAATGAACCAACGTTCAACCACAGTGCAGAGTGATTTATCCTTTTAATCACCTTCATTTTATACACAGGAAACATAGGTATATAACCTCTAGCCCATTATAAAGCAGGGCAATTTGTAGACTTTAGTTATTAATCAAATCACAATTAAGACACAGTTCACAATTAATTCTTGGCTTAGCTGAAGCACATGTCCAACTGTCTAGACAATGACAACATTTCCTAGAAACCAAGAGACAGTATCCTGATGATATAGAGAATGCCTCCTAGTATCTATCACCTATTAAAAAGTTGCCTTTGATGTGTAACAACACATAGAATGCTCTTGGAGATGCAAACACAATTACCTCAGTGATTGAAAAAGTTTTGCTTGGAATATTTTTTTTCCTTCTAATGATCACAGGAGAGTAATTTTCAGGGACAGATTGGGGGTGGGGCAGAGGATTAAAATGATAATTGATTTACTACTCTCTGGAGAAATTTATAATTTTAGAATTCTACAAACACAAATAATTTACTGGAAGGGTGTTCTGTTTGCACATTCAAGAGTAACATTATGTTACAATTAAAAAAACTAAGCTAAATGAAAAAAAGATATATTTTACTTTAGAAGTAACTGTACAGCAAATGTTAGAGTTTTGCAAATAACAAATACTTTAGATTTATTTTCAAAATTCATAGAATGGTTTTAACCTCTTAGATGAGGGAAATATGCATTATATGAGTTACATTGAATGTTCAGTAGCCTCCAGTACAGACAGTGTACATGGAGAACTAGAAGAATGCCATTAATGATGGCTAAGAGCTCTGCCAACAGAAATGAAAGAGGACTGAGTGTATCATTTGAAGCGGCTATGAAGAGCAATGGAGAATTTTTCAGTCACCCACAGAGAGTGTATTGTTTGTTCTTCTGCCACTGAGAAAAAAGCACAAAAGTAGGTTTGTCATTCTATTAGAGGAAAAGGAGGAAGCGTTTCAAGGTTAGATTCTCTACTCTCCAAGTTATCAAAGAGAGTTAAATATGTCCAAGAGGGGTGGTTAGAAGTGATTCAAAGGGAAGTTTGTGAAGAAAAGGCATCTTAACCTGTGTAAGAAAGGGAAGAAGGAATAGCTAATATTTGGAGCTAAATAATAACTGTAAGGCTCTTATGCTTCTTGGCAGATAGATGGTCAGGGAATAGAGTGCTGGGTTTGAAGTCAGGATGACCTGAGTTCAAATTTGACCTCAGGTGCTTACTAGCCACCTGACCTTGGACAAATCACTTAACCTGTATCTGCATCAGTTTCCTCATCTATAAGCTGGTACCTATCAGTGTCATTGTGAAGATAAAATGAAATAATTTTTGTAAAGCACTTAGCACAATGACTGGCACACAAGAGGCTCTACGTAAATGTTAGCTATGATTATGCTTGTCATTATCATCATCATCACCATCATCATTTAGTGTAGAAATGTGTCCAGTGAAGGAGATGCTATAAAGAATGATGTTATGGATTCACAGGTACCGTCAAGAGAGAATCCAGTAATATTCAGAGGAAGAAGAGAAAGATGTTATAACTTTCTGTGATTCTTGGTTGAGGTCTTGTAAGAAGACAGCTATTGCTGGATCAGACATGAACAATGAAGATGTATGGTCTTCCTTTCAGAAATGATGGAGGGATGCCTGAGACTTGCCATACCTAACACTCACTACCCACTCCTCAAAGGAACCTAGAAAGCATTATGAGACAATGTAAAGTCTTGAGCAAGATGGGATATAATTGATTCCTTAGCTATTGTCAGTAATATCTGAAAAACTGCAGAGGGCAGAAAAGACAATTTGGTGTTGTTATATCATTCAGTCATGTCTGACTCTTTGTGACCCCAAGGACCATAGCACATCAGTACTGTCTGTAGTGTTTTCCTGGCAAAGATACTGGAGTGGTTTACCATTTCCTTCTCCAATGGGTTAAGGCAAACAGAGGTTAAGTGACTTGCCCAGGGTCACACAACTAGTGTCTGAGGCCAGATTTGAACTCTGGTCTTCTGAATCCAGGTTCAATACTCTATACACTGAGCTACCTAGCTGCCTCCTAAAGAAGACAATACAGGACCATAAAATGGCAAAATTTGTCTTGATTTCTCCAAATGTGAAGAGGATAACACTTTTCACCCCATAGAGCTTCATTGCAAGTCTTACAAAGCTCTAGATACAGGAGAAGTTTTTATGGTACGTGAAGTTGTGGGAGTTTTATGTTTTTATGTTGCATTTTATTATAACTGGTTTCTTTTGTAAGTTTTATTTTTATGAATTTGAAAACATTCTGAGTAGGGACCCATAGGTTTTACCAGACCACCAAATGAGACAACACAAAAAAGTTAAGAACCCTGACTCTAGAAGTTATTATGATAAGGATAATTTTTGAGCATTTACAATAGAAAATGGTGAACACAATGACTGAGCATAGATTCATTGAAAATAGACCAGACTAAATTAACCCTTTTTCTTTTTTTGGTCAATGTTACCAGATGAGGGAAATTCTATAGATTCTGTAGAAATATTGAGATTTCAAGGAAGCACATGACTACATCTTTCATGCTATAACTGTTGAAAAAAGGGACATGGAGGACTGAATAATAATATTAAGTTAGCTAGATTTATAATTGAAATCATAATGGATAGATGTCAACTTGGAATAAGATCTCTAGGCAGTGATTAACAGCCTTGGCTCTGTGCTGTTTAATATTTTTATCAAACACTTGGATAAAATCAGAGATAGTATACATATTAAATCTGTACATGACAAAATTCTTGCTGATTTGGCTATCGTTATACAATAGCACTGGGCCCCCAAAGCATCTCAAGAAGCTAAAATGGGGCCAAATCTAATAAGATAAGTTTTAATAGGTATAGATATGAAGCCCTACCCTTTGTTTCAAGGAAGCAACTGTACTGGCAGAAGAGATAGATGTTGCTAGAAAACAGTTCTTTACAAAATAATCTGGGGCTTTGGTGGATTTTAAGCTATAATGATTCCATTAATGGGGTTATGATAAGCAAAAACAGCTAACCCATTCTTTGGCTAGGTAAAGAAAGGCATAATAGCCAGAATGAGGGAAGTGAAAATTTTCTTCATCATAATCATAAGTAACCCTGGAATCCAGGGCAAATTCAATTGTTGTTGGTGGAAGAACTTGGGGAGAAACTGCAGGATCTTCACTGCTAGGTTCTGAGAGTTGAAAGTAAGGTAGGGCTTAGCCTTCACTTCTCAGAATTATAATTGTCCAAAAGTAGAATGAACTGCTTCTGGTTGACTTTGCTACAGTTTTTCCAAAAGAGGGATGACAACCATTTGCCATTCACATTGTAGACATAATTTTTTATTAAATGTGGATTGTATTAAAAAACCTCCTTCCATCCCTGAGATTCTGTGCTATTTACTCCATATGCTAAGAATTTCAAGTACATCAGCTTCTAAAGTTGATTTATGAATCTCTTAATTACCTAACACCACTGTGAGTTACTTAGATACTAATCTGGAGTGGTATCTTTTGTTTTCACTGATATAACATAGAAATTTCCTTGGTTTTATTTCATTGTATAATTTGGGAGATAATTTTCACCATAGAATATTTTTCATTTATTCAAATACAGAATAATTATTATATGCAAAGAATTGGCATGTTTTCCTAAGTATCCATGTTTTCTTTTTTAATCAGTTCAGGCCATGCATGCCTTATACCATCAGTCAGTCAATAAACATTTATTAAGCACCTACTATGTCTCAGAAACTGTATTAAGTTTTTATGAGTATGTTTGCAATAAGCAGAAAAAGAAAAGATGAGAACAATGGCTTAAGGTAGAAAGTGAAAAATTAAGAAATGCTAAAGAACAAAAGCTTAACTCTTATTAACCAGAATGAATGAGAAAGTATAGAACAAACATGGTTAGAAGATAATTTAAGTTCTTTTACTCCAAGACTTTTTCTGCTTCTTCTTGAGGATGAAGAGGACACACAATTCACCCACAGTGCAGGAACCATGGAGGAGGGAAGGAGTATATATCCTCCAACTCTTTTTTATCCTGGCTCAGAGAAATGGGTCTAGGAATGGTTGTTTCTGTTTTGTTTCATTTGTTTGTTTTGGTTTCAGGTGTCTCTGGTGATTCCTATCTGACATAGGAGTTGGAGTCATGGTAACCTTGGAGCCAGGATTGCCGGCCAAGTGGTGCTGTAAACCAGGCAACCCAGCAAGCAATCCTTGAAGAGAGGTTGGACTTGGAACCAGGACTGTGCTCTGAAGCATCCTAGCTAAGCTGTGAACTCAATACCCTTCCTTTCCCCATTGACTGAGGTAGTGAGAGTAGTGGAGGGAGCAATCAGACTTCCCACACATTGGGAAGTAAGTTTGTAAATTTATCATTTTACTTTTGAAGGAAATATTTGTGTGTGTGCGTGCATGTGTGTGTGTGTGTGTGTGAGAGAGAGAGAGAGAGAGAGGAGGGGGATTAAACCACCAATAGAACACTTATGACCGCCCATGGAAAGAATGTTTTTTTTTTTACTAAAATTAATCTTTTTAATCATTCCCAACACAATCTGAACTGATTCAATAATTAACAAAGACTATCTTTGAATTCATCCAATGATTCATGAAAAATTAGTATTCTTGTCATAGGTTTTTTCTACAATGTTTCTCTCCATTTGCTTGGTGAGAGACTGAATGCATGTCTTAAACTTATTATTGAAACTCTCTTTCTGAGGTGCTATCTCACAATGATTTTACCTAAGGGACAGATTGTGTTAGGTGTTGGCCGATACCAGCAGTGAAGGTCTTGGAGGTGACAGGGACACTCTGCATGATTTCAGCTTTTTAAAAATGTTTGAGATGAGCTGATTGGAGATTTCTAGTATAACCCTGGGATCTTAATATCCTTTCCCCACTTCTTCTATAGAGAAACCCATTTAGGCAGCATGGACAGAGATATCAAATTCATGGCCTATGAGCTGGAACAAAACTATGGAGTAGGACCTGAATCAGATTAAAATGTAATTGAGAAATATTTAATAAAATAAATAAAAATAAAATAGAATGTAGATAATATTAATATATGATTTTTCTAAGTTAATATGCAGTCCTCAAGGATCTGTTTCTATTAGAGTTTGACACCACCAATAGGCAAGAGAATAGTGGACCAGGAGCCAGGAAGCAATATTACTTTTTAGTGATGGATAAATTCAACCACTAGCTGCTATATATGCTTAGTTGAGTCATTTAAGATGCTAGATGGCATAGTAGATAGAGCACTAGTCTTGGAGTCAGGAATAACTGAGTTCAAATAAAAAAGTATCCTTAGAAACTCACTAGCTGTTTGACTCTGAGTAAGTCTTTTGACCTTTGTCTGCCTCAGTTTCTTCAACTGTAAAATGGGAATAATAATAGTACCTCTCTCCCAGGGTTGTGAGAATTAAATGGAGTAACATTCAGAAATCACTTTTGCTTATAACCATTATTTCATAAAAATTGTGAAATATATTATTTGTGATTATAGTATATATTGTGATTACACTGTTATATACTTGTGACAATATGACATTACGAATGAAATTAATAATGATACTATTATTGATATAATGTTATGATACATTGTGTAATATTATACAATTGTTATTATAATATATTTATTGTGATTTTCATAAAATATGTTATGCTAAGTTGGACAAATAATAAGAAACATAGAATAGAATCCTTCACAGATAATGTAGTACAGTTAGGGGAAGAAGAAAAAAAAAACAAATTCCGTTAAACAAGAGAAGTAATGTCTGAGAATGGCCAGAGGTCTAGGAATTTTTCCAGGCCACAAGCTAAAAATGAGACAAGAACATTTGGTATCACACAGTATGCATGATATTGGCATTTATAATTATGTCACTTGCAAAGACTATTATAAAACTTTCTTGTTACTTTCACCATTTTAACTGTATTAAATTAAGCTGTTTTATAACTCTCTTTCTCAAGTTTGTCATATATCAACATTGTTTATGTAATGTTTGACTGTTTAAAGGAATAACCAGCATTTCTCAGTTTTGTCTCTTGGGTCTCCTTTTTGTGGCCTTTTCTTCATTCTGTCAAAGGAATGCCAGTCACTCCAATCCTTCTTCCTTTCCTTTCAGTATCATTTACTATCTTAATATCTTATTCAATCTCAAGTTCAGAAGATGAATTGAATTTTCATATGGAATTGTCTTCCATTTCTTTTAATATTTATAAAAACTGATTCTTAGGAAAAGCAGTTGATAGCACTAACTAAGAATAGAGGTTAACAACTTGGTCCTAAGCACACTACTCATTCAACTAAACTTTTCCCAAAGCAACTGTTTTTCCTTCTTACATAAAGTCATACTTCTCTCACATTTTACTGGTAGCTTGTAGTTTTACTTACACTTTTTTTTTTGTGAGAGGGAAGAGGGATCTTTCCATTTGCATATTAAAGTTAGTTCAATGAATGAAAATAGTTCAGTGAAGCATTAAAAACAAGAAAATTTGAGGATTCTGCAATACTTAACCACTGACTTTTATTTTTAATAACTCCTTTTATTACAGCTGATCATCAGGATTGAAAATGCTAACTGAACTACAGCATGTATTCAATACATGCATCTTTTTAGTCCACATAAAAAATTTGTGGGGTTACATGGGTCTCTGAATTTGAATTACTTTGCCTTATATTAATATAGTTTATATGGAATTTCAAAATTAGTTTGTTTATAATTTTGAAATAAAGCTCTGTAGTTTATCTATTCAACTACATATCATAGTTTGAACATGGTCTGAGGTGTTTTTCATCCACCGGCTTTTTCTTAAGCACATAGGCCAAACTATCTTGAGGTATTGGGTTATAGAGTTAGTTTATCTGTATAGCCTCTTGTACATTTGTTGGGGAAGGAAATAAAATATGCAAAAGGACAATGACCTTTTTTCTGAATGGAACTAGAAGGGGGGGCAGGATTAGATTGACTTTATGAAACTGTACAGTTATTTCAAGGACCCCAAATTACTACACCGATCATCTGTGGGTGATTTACTGAAAGACATGAACCAGAATGATAGAACATGTAAGGGGGTAGAAGCAATACAGAGATGGAAGCAATACCTAATGAAATAACTACCTTGATTTTGAAATATAGTAGTAAATAATTTTTCTTACCTACTATTAGAATCTAAGATCATCACATATAATACAGATTTTACATATTTGAAATCAACAAGTTAATTCTTTATGGTCTCTGCAAGTTTCTTCCTTCCATGTAATCTTTGGTACAGTCATACTGGTTTACTTGTTGTTGTTCACAATCAACCCTCTGCTTCCTATTTCTTTTGCCTTTGAGCTGGCTGTCCTCCATTTTTGGAATGCACCCTTTCCTCACTTGCACTTTTTGGAATCCTTTGTTTCCTTTAAAATTCAACTCAAATGCTCATTTGTCACTTTTTATATGGAACTTTTGTTATATCACCAGGTGCTAGGGCTCTCACTCCCTTAACTACTCTATGTTCACTTTTCACGTGGTTCTCTATAAACTCACATATGTATATGTTGTCTCCTTTGTTAGAAGGTAACCTTTTTGAGGATAGAGACTGTTTCACTTTTGCCTTTGAACCTCCAGGACCCAGCAGATTACCTGGCACAGAGTAGGTACTTAATAAATACTTGTTGCCACAAGCAATTTACTTTATATCTCTGAGCCTCAGTTTCCTAATCTGTGAAAATACTTATATATGTATATATATGTATACATACATATATTATATACATGTATATATGTATATATATATACACATATATATGTGTATATATATAGATGTGTGTGTGTGTGTGTGTGTGTGTGTGTATATATATATATATATATTATATACCTTACAGGATTATTAGAAGGAAAACAGTTTATAAATCATACCATGATACACACAGACAAACACAGTCATATACATACACATACACACTATATATATAGTTACATACATAGAGGGTATCCCAAAAATCTTAGTATAGTTTTAAGCTACGAAAGCTTAAAATGTGATTTGCTATTTAAACTAATTTCTGTTGACATATCGTATGCTTTTCCCAAAAACATAACCAGTTTATAAAGCCAAGATTTGTCATAACCACAGCTGACATTTAAAACTGCATTTTAAAGTTTAGACTGTTTTACATTCATGATATCATTTGATCAGTCATTATAGAAATGTCCAAGTATCTTTTTTTTTCAGTTTCATGACCTCCTTGTTTTACTACAGTGAGTGTGGACATCAACAAAGAGAAGTTGGGAGACACCCTAACAATGAAGAATCTATTAGAACCAACTGGCTATAAGGTGAAACAGTAACAATCTTCTACTAAATTTAAGAGGAAAAGAATACCATCACTTCTCCATGTTTTCCAAAGAATGAAATCTATAAATTATTTTGTATAGAGTGCAAAAAATTATAAGGCAGCAAGTCTGATCATACTCAGTCTTTAAACGTTTTCACCATTCTCTTCTTTATTTCTGCATTTATTACTATGTGTCAGATACTATGCTAACACTGGGGTATATTTGGCGACAACCTATTTTCAAAGAAAAGCATTATATTTTTATATAACTTGAATATAAATTTTAAGTGCTTTCTTTCCAAGGTTTAGTATTGTTAGATCAATAAAGAAAAAAATGTTTACGGAGAGTCACAGAACATTGTTTTGTGATGGAGATTAAAAAACTATCCTTGGACTCAACATTGGAAAGGGTGGCATGGAATTCCAGGTCTTATATTCCTACCAGTCTAACATTATGGACTCATATGCTTGAAATAATTCAGTACAAACACCATTCAGGCTTTCCAGACAAACTATTTCCATTTCACTCATTGTCCTTTAACACTTGAAATGATATGGAGAAGATTGGGAGAAGTGACTGCTTTGCAGTTTAGGGGTCAAGGAAAATGGATAAATATGAAATTCACTGAAAACAATGGAGTGAGGTAGATGGTCTTAGAGGGCTTATTATTACTATTTTATAGATATAAATGAAGGAGAAGGACTTTTTTTTCCTTATTCCCCTGTTGGTTTCTCCTTTCCCCATTGCTTTGATCTTAAAAAAAGTCTATTACGCATTTACTTTTCTGAGTCCATGTCTGACCCCAAGAGTTTGTTAGATGCATGCAGCTAGGGATTATGTGACTTTTTTTGTGTGTGTTCTCAGTGAGCGTTCCTGTGCTTGGCACATAGTAAGTACCTAAAAAATGCTTGTCGATTGACTTAAAAGAGGCAGAGTATGAACTCAAATCTTTCTTAATTCCAGACTGGTAATTTGTCTTTTCAAAAACATCATGGGAAAGGATAAGATGCAAAGTATGTTAAATGAAAATTGAAATCTTTTTAACATTTCTAAAAACACTAGTGAACAGAGTCATGAATCGCACCTGGAATCACATTTTTTTTGGCTTAATATTTCTAAATTATCATTGCGATTTTCCTGAATATTGTCATTCGGAAAATAAAACCACAGTATCAAATTAGAATTTAATGTGAGACTACTAAACATATGCAGCAGAACTCTTAAGTTTTCTCTACCAGAAAGCATATATAAGGACAGATATCTTATTCTGAAGATTAGAGTGTAAATCTTTCTGGCCATTTCTACCAGCCTAAGAATATCTGAAGCTTCCCCATGAATTCAAATGAGGAGATTTTCCACAATCCACAATGCCAGTACTGCTTGTAGGATATTGTAAAGAATAAAATATCTTTCAACATAAAATTTTAACATGTTGTTTCATATTTCATATAGCTGTTCTTTCCCTCTAAAGTAACCTATGACTATTTGCAAATAATTTGTTCCCCAAAGCATGTTTTTTTTTCAAAAACACTGTCAGCAGCAGCAAAAAAAATAACATACAAGTAATTGTCTACTGAGAAAAAGTAATCTCATTTTGAGCAGTGAATTGAATTAGATTCACTAGCATATTTATTCTTGAATAAGAACATCCCATTTTATATAACATTACAAGAACAGAAAAGTTGATTTTATGAAAGGAAGGTTCAGAATAATGCTTATGAAATATCCATGTATTTTTATTAAATTCTTGTATATTCAGTGGTTCCCTCCTTGTGGGTCAAATGCATCCCCTGGAAGTCAGAGAGTTATTACAAGGAATTAGTTATTACAAGGAATCCATGGAATCACGGTATTCCCCAAGCACTGTTATTTTGATTTTTCTTAATTCAAACAAAAATGATTCAGTATAGCAAAGCCACAAACATGACTTCTCTAGCCTAAAAAGACAACATGTCTGGCATATATGAATATGATTATGTTCTGAATATATGTATATACTGCTGTGATCACAGTAGAGTGTTACCCTCCCTCCTTAGACATCCAGGCTAGAAACCTAGGTGTCTTCCTCAACTCTGCACTCATTCTAATTCCCCATATTTTGTAACCAAAATCTATCAATTTTACCTTTATAACATTTCTTCTATACACTCCCCTCTCTTTTCTGACACTACTACCACCAGGGATCTATCTCTTATTACCTCATGCCCTATAAAAGCTTATTAGACACTGCCTTTTGCCTTTCTTTTTATCCCTAGAATTTAACACAGTGTCTGGCACATGGTAGGCATTTTAATAAATGCTTGTTGACTGACTGACAAAATAAAATATTTGAAAGTTTTATTAATTTACAGATGCCTTAAAAAGTATTTTCTCTAACACTTGCTGATTGAATAACTGTTATGTGTGGGTAAAGACCTATCAAAATTTAAGTGGAGTCATACTCAAAAAGGTTGGGAAACACTGTTCTAATTAATGAATGAAAGGATGGACCCTGGCATGCATTATTTGCCATCCTTTAAAAAAGGAAGATAATTTTTTCCTAATAAATTTTGTTAAGTACCTATTTTCCTTCTCACTCAACCCTAAGGAAAATCATTTTCTATGCAATGGTTTTGGTCCTGACCCATTTCTGCAAAATCTGATTTCACTTTTTAAAAGAACAGAAGACCAAATCTTTTATTTTTTAACCTTTACTTTTACGTTTGTGTAAGTCATTTGTAATTTGTCTATCCACATATCTTTATGGGTCTTTTTTCCCCCATTGTTGTCAGTCTTTGTTATGAAAAGCAGGCACTGGGAAAAGAAGTTGTTTAGAATAAAAAATCTAGAAATCACAGGCTATTTTTTTCTTTTCTTTCTTTTTTATTATAAATCTTTCACTCTTTGGTCATTGATTATAAGTACTAACACAGTAAAATGTAAACTTCCTAAGGGTAAGACTAATTTTTTCATTTTTCTCTTTGTATCCCAAGCACCTAGCATAGATCCTTGAACTAAGCAGAAACTTAATAAGTGCTTATAGGATTAAATTGGTGAATGGCTCTCATCCCACCACCTTACTTTACTTCCTTATTACTACATATATGGACTAAGAGCTGGACAGTCAGTCAATAAATATTTAAAACACCTACTGTATGCTAGGGCAGCTGGGTGGTACAGTGAATAGAGTGCCAGGTCTAAAGTCAGGAAGATCTGAGTTTAAATCCAGCCTCAGACACTTACTAGCTGTATGACCCTGGGCAAGCCTCTTAACACTGTTTGCCTCAATTTCCTCATTTGTAAAATGAACTGGAGAAGGAAATGGCAAACCATTCCAGTATCTTTGCCAAGAAACCCCAAAATGGGGTCAACAACAGCAGCAACACCTATGTGCCAGTGGCAAGGCACTGTGCTAAGCACTGGGGATACAGAGAAAATGAAATACAATTTCTGATCTCAAGGAGCTAACAGTCTAATAGGCAAGAAAACAAGTAAACAACTATGTCCAAACAAGTTATATACATGATGAACTGGAAATGTTCAATAGACAGAATACAGTATAATTAAGAGTAATCAGGAAAGACTCTGGGAATATTAAACTGATTCTGTATCATTTTTTATTGATCATATTTACCGAGAATTGATTTTTTCCTCTAACTGCATCGGTCATGGTTCTTTGTGTCTGAACTTGGTGTAGAAATTCAGTTGGTCTGTAATGACTTAAATTTAGACATTTAGTCCTCCTGCTTTTCCTGTTCAATTCTTGCCTCAAGGAATTCTGCTATTCCTATGGGATGTGGGTAGACATGAGGGAGTCTTGTCCAGTATCTTTAGGCCACCAAGCTATCCTTCAAGGATGTCTGGTTTGCTGTCCAAAGAAGTCTATGCCTTTGACCTTGCAAGTAGACTCAAATAATGTTCATTCCTGAGTCACAGAAGAGTAGAAGGGGTTTGTTGCTAGTCCTTCGTTCCCAATTTCTTACCAATCACATTGACTCCCATGACTCAGCTGCATAATCAGTCATGTTTTTTCTCAACCCCATGATGTTCTATTCTTTGTTCTAACCTCATAAAAATGAGTTAAGTCTTCATCTCAGGGATTTGGCTAAACCGAGCCATTCTATTGTCAGGGAGTACCCCTCTTAATAAAGTGTTATCTTGCTCTGAGAAATGTGCCTCAGTCTACCTCTGCTGAATTTCACTTATAGCTGCTTCCTATAAAAAGGTGGGACCTAAAGAAAACTAGGGAAGCCATGGGCCTCAGAGAAGAAGAAGATTCCAGGAATGGGAGACAGCCAGTGAAAATTCCTGGAGTTGAGACTCTTGTGAGAACAACAAGGACGGTAGATGGTGGAATACCTGAGATGCTGGTGTTGGTGGTATGAGGTGTGAGATATAAAAAGACTGGAAAGGTGGGAAAGGGAAGCAGTTTATGAAAGGCTATGAATGTCCAATACAGGATTTTATATTTGACCTTGGAGGTGATAGGGGGTCACTGGAGATTAATGGGTAGTTGAATAACATGGTCAGATCTATACTTTAGGAAGATCCCTTTGACAATAAACTGGAAGATGAACTGAAGTTAGAAAAGAATGATGATAGGGAGACCAATCAACAAGTTAATGCAATTTTCCAGGCAGCATGTGATGAGGGCCTGAACCAGGGTGGAGGCATTGTTAGAGGTGACTAGAGATAGTCAAGGAAGGGAACTAATTACAGTAATACATGCTAAGAGCTGTAGCAAAAGATAATTTTTAATATGAATTTGTAGATGTGTACGTATTTTAATACCAAAAAAAGAATGCAGATATTTACCTTGTGATACTATAAAGTTGCATTGATGAGTGAATATTTTTATGAATGGCAACACATAAGTAAGGGTTCAATTTAAACCTCTTTCACAGTATTCAGAAATGCCTTGACCTAATTCTGTTCCAATTTGATTAAACATTTGCTAATTCTAGGATACTTTGGAGCTAAGGATATATGTGAAATATGAAAAAAAAATTAAAAAAAGACTTTGACCTCAAGGAACTGACTTGAGGCAAGGACTACAACATATAAATGAACAAGTTAAATATATGATAATTGGAGGAAGGAGAAATCACTATCAACTAGGGGAAGGGATATAAGTGTGGAGGAATTGCATTTTAGACATGGAAGATAGCTTGTGCAAAGGCCAAGTGGGAGGAGCTGTGATGCAAACAAGTAGGTTATTTGGGTTGGAACATAGGATGTGTGAAGGGGAGTACCATTAAATAAGTCTAGAAATTCAGGCTAGAGCCAGATTTTTAAGAGCTTTAAATGCCAAGAGGAGTTTGTATTTTATCCACGATCCCTAAATACTGAAAGTCTCCTATCCTATCATGCTTGGCTGATCTGTCCTGCCTTTATTCTACCTTACACACCACACTCAGACTGATCCTATAATATCACATTGAGTTCATTACTATCTTTCCAATACCCCTGCAAAAACATTAAATAATAACCTTCTAAGCTCTAAAATGATCCCTCTGCATAATTTTTTCTTGAATTACATTTTCCTTGGTATTGTAATCTTAATAATTGACAAACACAAAGATTTCACTATTCAAAGGATCAGAAAAATATTTGTATAAGAAATTGAGGCTCAGATTCCTAAAATCTAATCACTGCTGGGATTCTTATAATCTAGCCACTGCTCAGATTCCTAAAATCTAGCCACTGCTTAGATTCTTATAACCTAGCCACTGCTCTGATTCTTATAATTTAGCCACTGGTCAGATTCTTACAATCTAGCCAATAGCTTACTAATATTTAGACTCCTTAAGAGTGTCCCCAATATGATGGATGTTCTGATAAACCTTATCTTTGGCTGAAAAAGAAAAAAAAAGAAATTGAGACCTGTTACATATACGTTTTAGGGAGTGTATATTTGTGTGTGAGAATGTGGGTGGTATATACATACATATACATATACATACATAACATTTCACAAAATGCTCTAGTTGTGTTCCTGTCTGCTCCCATTTCCCTCTTCTGTGCATTAAAAATATTTTACTCTTGCATTTTTTTAGTGCCTCTAACCCTACCAAATAACTCAACCCCTCTAACTGGGAACCTTCCCCACTTATTATACTACTCTAATCATTGTCCCTCCCCAACTTTCCCACAGATTGCCATCATTCCATGGACATTTTGGTCTCCAAATCTTGTTCTCATTATTCTTGGATACCCTGGCCCCCTTCCTTATGATCTAAATATTGTTCTTTCTCTATGGTCCAACTCAAGGTTCACCTGTGGAAAGCAAATGATTCTCCCTCCTCTGGAAACTTCTAACATGTTGTACACTCCAGTCATCTGTACTTTGTATATTTATATTATGTTTTTAATACATATCTGTTCAAATATGTTGTAAATTTAGAGCCTTACTCAAAGCCATTTTATCTTCTTCCTCTGTCTTGTATCCAGTCTCAGACCTGTGTTTAGTCTGCTCTTAGTTCTCATGAAGAATAAACAATGTTTCCAACAGTCTTTGTCCTCTAGGAGCTTATAACCTATTAAGTATTTACAATATGTTATTTGCAATATTGTCTTTTCCAAATAAATATTATTGCTGAATAGCACCTAAAGTAGGTTTACTTTGTTTGCCTTTGTAAAAAGTAGGTAATGATTATGCAAGGAAGATGACACAAATTTAAATCCAATAAAATATGTCACTTTACATATCATTTTAAAAATTCAGTTTAACAGTATCATTTGAACAAATATTTTTAACGAAAATATGTTTAATGTTTCTATTGCATTTCAGTTTTCTTTTTTTTTAAATTTGTTAGTGATGACTGCATTCCTTTGATTTTCTCTTTCATCAGACAATGAAGCTATAAGAGATAAGGAAGAAAGAATGTGAATAATACAAATAGTCTGGAAAAAGTGACTTACATGGCTAATGGATCATTAAAAAGTAGCATTTAATGTGAGTTTTGAAGATTACATTTTCCTGAGCATATATTTACCCAAAATAAATGTAAATTAAAATGTTCAGAATTATAAGCTCCAAGGTGAAAGACTAAGAATTTTGGTCAAAGAGCCTCATTATAATCTTTCTTACTTAGGATTCTTGTGTAATAATACTAATTTCAGATTCTATCATTTGCATAATGTCCCCCCCAAGCATAATTTTCACCTGATTAATTAGATTTAAAAAGGAAATAAAAGTGATAGGATAGGTAAATAGTATTTCCTCCCACCAAAAACAAAACTAAGATTGCATATTTTTCATTCAAATTGATGCAATTAAATTTGATAGAATTTGTACATGAATTTTATTATTAAGTGCATATGTACTGTTCATAATCTATCACATTCAATAACCATGTAAGTTGTCATCAGATTTTATCAATATGTTCACATAATATTGAGAGCAATGAAAGAGCATAGTGACATAAATTTTATTTCAATAGATACTCAACAAATATTTAAATGATGCCCAATGTAATATTGAGTAGTTTAGGGTATGTAATAGAGAAAAAAATCTTTATCTAAAAATCAAGCTTCTTAGTTTTATATGAAAAACATAGCTGACATAAATAAATAAAACATTTTGGAAGTGCCTAATAAAAAAATTTGCTAGTGAGTAAATGAATAACTTAGCAATCTTATAGTATAATAATATAAAGATAAATGGACAATCTCTAGTAAGGATTAAACTTTGACCCACCAGTGCAGGACTACCTTTGAAATTCATCTTCCAATGTGTTTCTACCCTGTGAAATTATTGTTTGTGTCTTTTTGTCTTTTGTCCTCTGGATTTATGACATTCTCATCTATCTTCTTTAGAGCCTATAATAGATTGTTTGCTGACATAGATGTGTTTATATACTATGAATAATGTAGGGGAAATGTAGCCCATTTTTTAAAAGTTGTGGGAGAACAACCTAAAGATGATCAAACTGGATTTTGTACTTTGAGTGAACAAAGCTGGTCAGGTGGACAGAGGCCTTTTCAAGAGAAAATGTGAAGGAGTAAGAACAATTTACTTGGAGACCAGAGACTTGTGTTCTTGCCCTAGCTCTACTCCATATTACCTATGATGTTAGGTGACTCATTTATCCTAATCTAAAGGGAAATGATAATTATTTGCATTACTTACTGCCCATGTTTGTTGTGAAGACCAAATAAGATAAAGATTGTAGAAGAGTTTTGTAACCATAAATCACCTTACAACTCCTAGAACTTGGCAAACTAGAATGGGCATTAAAGACATTAATGAATATCAGGTCAATCCTCTCACTTTTCAAATCAGGAACAAGAAAGATGGAATGAATTGACTAAGTATGCACTCTATTGATATGGGCAATAATGATAATACTACAGAGATATTAAGAAGAAAAAGAAATATGTGAGAAAGAAATGACTATAGAGCTTAGAGAATGAGACAATTTAGTGAAAGGTTGTGGCAATGAGTAGGGAAGTTACAATAGTAAAAATGTTCGATAAGAAAATGATACAAGGCAAGAAGAATGAAAACACAATGGAGGAAGTCAATATATATTGTGCTATTGTTGATGCAGAATTTATCGTAATATGTCACATCATTCATCATTAAAGACTGGCATCTAGTAACGGGCTTTAGAGGGGATTAAAATTGTATTATACTGCAGCATCACATCCATTGTGCAGACATTCATGAGTGAGAATCCTTTTCTGTGGCAATTAGTGTAAATACATACTGTATTAGTTAATTCAATGAAGCCTACAAAGTATAAATTTCAGTATAAATTTGGAAATAAGTGGCTATAAAGCCATATTTTTTATTTTACAAGATTGTACATAGATTGGATGAATGGCACAATTTTTTTTTTACCTATTTTCTCATTTTTCTGCATCAAAACAGAAGAAAATAGGATGGAGGGAAATACAAAGTTAATAATCATAACTATGAATGGAAATTGGGATGAACTCACCAATAACACAGAGGCAGATCGTAGAATAGATTAAAAACCAGAATTCAACAATATTGAGTTTACAAGAAACACACTTAAAACTGAGAGACACATACAGAGTTAAAATAAAGGTCTGGAGCAGAATCTATTGTATTTCAGCTGAAATAAAAAAGGCAGGGGTAGCAATCATGATCTTAGACAAAGAAAAATAAAAAAATAGACCTATTAAAAGGGATAAGCAGGGAAACTACATTTTAGTGAAAGATACAATAGACATTGAAGTAATAGCAATACTAAACATATATGCATGAAATGGTATAGCTTTCAGATTCTTAAAGGAAGAAATTAATGAATAACAGGAAGAAATACACTATAAAACTATATTGTGGGGAGATCTCATCTTAACCCTTTCTGAACTAGATTAAAGATAAAATAAAAAACAAAACAAGGAGATGATAGAACTTAGAAAAGTTATATATGAGTGGCCTATGAAGAAAACTGTATGGGAATAGATAAGAGTATCCTTTTTTTTTTCACAGTTGTACATGACAGTTTCATAAAAACAGGTCATATATTAGGGTGTAAATCTTATAACCAAATATAGTAAAGCAGAAATATTAAACTCACCCTTTGCAGACCATAATGCAATAAAATTGCATTTAATAAGGACTATGGAAGCATAGATTAAAAGATAAATGGGAACCAAATAATCTAATCCTAAAGAATGAATGGGTCAAAGAACAAATTACAGAAAAAACAATTTCATTAAATGACAATGACAACAATGACACAACATTTGAAAATTGTGTGTGTTGCAGTCAAAGAGGCATATAGGGGAAAATTGATATCTGTACATATGTACAGAAGTAAAAGGAAAAAAAAAAGAAGATAAATGAATTGAGAATGTATCTAAAAAAACTAGAGAAAGAACAAACTAAAAATCTTCAATTAAACACTATTTGGAAATCCTGAAAATCAAAGGACAGAATAGAATGATTTCAGAAAGACATGGCAAAAGATACGAACTGATGCCAAGCAAAGTGAGCAGAACTAGAAGAATGTTTATATAGATAATGCAATATTTAAGGAGATCAATCATGAAAGACTTAGCTAGTCTGATCAAGATAATGATCCAAGACAATTAAAAAAGATCCATGATGAAAAAATGCAATCTACCTCCAGAGAGAAATGATAGCTCTGAGTGAAGATTGAAGTATACATTTAAAAACCCTTCTTTATATTTCTTGTTTTAGTTTTTTTTTGTTTATGTTTTCTTTTGCAACTTGGCTAATATGGACATATGTTTCTCATGACTTCACATGTGTAAATGCATTGCTTGCCTTCTAAAGGGTGGGAATGTGTGGGATGGAGGGAAGAAATTTGGAACTAAAATTATTTTTTAATGATTGTTAAAATATTTTTACTAACCTTAAAGAATAAGTGGGATAAAGAACAAATCATAGAATCAATCAGTAATTTCATTAAAGAGAATGAAAACAATGAGATGACACACCAAAATCTATGGGATGCAGCCAAAGAAGTACTTAGGAAAAAAAATTCTCTCTCTAAATATTTTAATCAATAAAATAGAAAGAAAAAAAAAACAGATCAATGAATTAGGCATGCAACTAAAAAAGAAAAACTAGAAAAAGAACAAATTAAAAATCCCCAATTAAATACAAAATTGAAAATCCTGAAAATCTCAGGAGAAATCAACATAATTGAATGGAAGAAATTCATTGAACTAATAAATAAAACTAGCAGTTGGTTTTATGAAAAACAAATAAAATATAAAAACTAATGATTAATGTAATTTAAAAAAGAAGAAAACAAAATTATCAGTATTAAGAATGAAAAGGGTAAATTCACTGCAAATAAAAATGAAATTAAATCAATTGTTAGAAGTATATTGCTCATTGATATGCCAATAAATCTACTAATCTCAGTTGAATGGATAAATATTTGCAAAAATATAAATTGCCCAGATTAACAGAAGAGGAAATGAAATACTTAAGTAACCCTATCTTAGAAAAAAGAAATTGAATAAGCATTAAGAGTTCCCTAAGAAAAAAAATAATCTGGACCAGATGAACTCACAAGTAAATTCTACCAAACATTTAAAGAACAATTAATTTTAATAATATATAAATTATTTTTTAAAATTGGCAAAAAAGGAGTTCTGCTAAATTCATTTTTAAAACACAAATATAGTACTGATACCTAAGCCAGGAAGAACAAAAACAGAGAAAGAAAATTATAGAACAATTTCCCTAATGAATATTGATACAAAATTTTAAATTAAATGTAGTAATATATCACAAAAATCATACAATTTGGTCAGTTTGTATTTATACCAGGAATCCATGGTTGGTTCAATACTAGGAAAACTATCTGCATAATTCATCACATCAATAATAAAACCAAAAGAAAACATATAGAAAGAGAAATCTCAATAGGACAAAATACAACACTCATTTCTACTAAAAACACTGGAAAGTATAGAAATAAATGTAGCTTTCATTAAAATGATTAGAATCTATCTAAAACCATCAGCAAGCTTTATCTGATATTGAAGATAAGCTAAAAAACCTTCACAAAAAGATCAAGGGTAAAGCAAAGATATCCATTATCACCATTTTTATTCAGTACTGTACTGGAATGTTAGCTATAGCCATAAAAGAAGAAAAAGAAACTGAAAGAATTAGTATAACACTGAGGAAATAAAACTTTCACTGTTTGCAGATGATAAGATGACATACTTAGAGAATTCTGGAGAGTCAACTGAAAAACTAATTGCAATAATTAAAAACTTAGGCAAAGTTACAGGATATAAATTAAACCAACATGAATCATTAGCATTTCTCTATATTATCAACAAAGTCCAGCAGTAAGAGATAGAAAGAGAAATTCCATTTAAAATAATTATTTTATGTATTTAACATATGCTATATTGTATTATCTATCTATCTATCTATCTATCTATCTATCTATCTATCTATCTATCTATCTATCTAATATATATAGTTGATATTATATACCCAAAATAATGGCAGACAATATAAAATAACTGGGAGTCTAATTGGTAAGACAAACCCAAGAACGATATCAACAGAATTACAAAACACTTTTCACACAAATGAAATCAGATCCAAGCAACTGGAAAAATAGTAATTGCTCATGGGTAGGCTAAGCAGGGAAGGAATTTGAAACCAGGGAGAAAATTTGGAACTCAAAATTTGAAAAAAAGAATGTTAAAAATGATTTTACATATAATTAGAAAAATAAAATATTTTCAAATTTTAAAATTTAATAGGAAAATATTTAAAGAACTAAAAAAATTAAAAAACAGTGAGCTAATAGGTAACATCACACTCTAAGTGATTGCTAAATTTGCTGAGTAAGCATTTATGCTTAGGCAATAATCAACTGCTAAAAATCAGTGCTTGATTTCTTTTGTTGGTTGTCCTAACTTAAGAAAGTGATGGAGAAAATTTTAATAATGCACATTTAACTTAAGAGTGTGTCTTGGGAACCTTTTTTTTTTCAGGGAGCTTGTTTAACATTTACTGACATATTACCAAATAATTCTGTGATTACTATCACTGCAAACATTGCTCCCAAATTTTCTTTTTCATCACTAGTACCTTTTTTTTTGAAACCACATCACCTATAAAACATGATGAAAGGAAAACAGTAAAATATCCTCAGATATCATCTAACATTTACTGACATACAAAAGATAATGGAAAGTTTGTTGGCTCACTTATATGACTTTTAAATCCTGGGGGAGTACTTTATTCTGTTGTAGCATCCAATTATAAAATATAAATGATAACAAGCCACATAGAATAAGGAATCTGTTTTAACTGTCAGTTTTTTTAAAATAATCAAGATGATTTGACTGCTTATATTAAGTAAATATTCCTTTTCTTACTTTATTAATATTCACTGTGTGTCTTGTTGAATACATGCATGTGCATATACAATACAAAAGCGAACTTTAATTTTAATCCATCACAATTATTAGAGCAGATCAGTTATAAACCTGAAGTATAGTTATATACATTCCCAAATGAAAACAGCTGATAAAAGAGAAACCACCTTAATAATATAATGTTTCATTAATGCTTATTTTCAGATCCACTATCAAAAGGCTTGCCTTGATTCTAGTCTTGATTCTTCTATTTCTGATTCTGATTCTTCTTGATTCTTCTATTAATTATGAGAACACTACAGTAAGTTTATATATAAAATCACAGAATGACAGAGGTCAAAAGGATCTCAGAAGCCATTTAGAACAACCTGGGTGCAAAAGATTATGTCAATGACCTATGATTTCAGTAAAATTATTAATTCAGCTGCTGAAACTCCATGATCAGAGATCAACATCCCTCTATAACTTGTGTCAAAGAGCTGTGGAGGCTCTGAGAGGTTAAAAGACTTTTTCATGCTCACAGAACTAATAAATGTCATATTAGAACTAGGTTAGAATCCAGACCTTTCTGACCCCAAGGCTGGTACTCTAACCACTAGGACAAGGTGCATTCCCTAGGACAGCCTGTCTTTGCCACAAAATCTCTCCAAATATCATCCAATGTGAATTGAAGACCTCTAGTGAGTAGGAATCTACTACAACCTGAGGCAACCAATTCTACCTTAGGAAAACTTTAATTAATTGGGAAATGTTCCTTTAAAGGAGCCTACATCTTCCCCTCTGCAATTTCTACATGTTGTTCTTAGTGCCATCCACTGAGATCATATAGAATGACTATAAAATTTATCTGAGCTTTAATTAACATTTTCTTGCTTTAATATTCCACAATTCTCTATCAAATTCTATAGTATTCCCTTAATCTTTTTCTATAATTTAAATTGTTATGCAATTTAAAAACTTTTTCCTTTATCTTAAAATATTAAAAAAAGGTGTGTAGCAAAGCTACTGTATAATTCATCAAACAATACTTGGGGCTCTATAAGCTTTAAAAAATTTTTAATGTGGAAAACCTAAAACAGGGGACCACCAAGTCTTTTTACTTGGGGGGGAAGATGTTAGAAAAACAAATCTGAGAGAAATTAGTTCCTTGTGGTCCTTGGGAGATGAAAGAGACCAGATACCTGAAGAAAAAGTAAGATAATGAAATATATGGCTATGCAAAAACCATTAAAGCTAGAGTGCAACAAAAACCTTTAAAAATCACATAAAAATCATAAATAACTAAAGATGTATATGGGATTTGTCTGACCAGAATAAGAAATGAATTTAGGTCATTAATAAGTACAGTATTACAGTATATGTAAGTATATTCTAACTGTGCATAATAAAGAGGAAATGGTACACTTGGAGTTAGAAGAGCTGGGTTCAAATCCTGACTCTGCTATTGTTTGACCCTTGGAAAGTCAACCCCACCTCTATTAAACTCAGTTTCTTAACTTGTAAAATGAGAAGTGGGACAAACTGATCTCTTAATTCCTTTCTCATACTAAATCTTGTAGTTCCAAAAGTGTTTTCATTTCTGGTTGCTCCAAGACTTTATATCTCTTTAAATATAATTATTTTGATTGGCTATCATATTTTGGTTTGTTCTGTAAGTAGCCTTGGTAAGATATTCAGTAGTTGGATCAAAGTGCTCTTCAGAAGTGTGCTGACTTCCTGGATCTATATACATACCTTTACTACCTCTTAGTGACAGGCCCGTATATTGGAAGGTCAGAAATCAGCAATTACACACCATTTCAAACTAAGGCTTGAATTCAATTTCATAGTGTAGTCTTATCAGGTGACACCTTATATCATAGTCTAATTGTGATCTTTCTATCAATCCCTTTCATACTTAATACTTTACAACATACTTTCATGCTTAATAACACACACGCACTCACACACACAACAATGAAAGAGTCTATTGGGGGAAATGGAAAAGGAATAAGCATTTATATAGTGCCTACTATGTGACAAGCAGTGTGTAAATACTTTTACAGATATTTTCTGACTTGATCCTCACAACAACATGGGGAATAAGTGTTATTATCATTTATACTTTAGAGGTGAGAAAACTTTGGTAAACAGAGGTAAAGTGACTTGCCTTAGGTCACACTGGTAGTAAGAGTCTGAAGCCAGGATTTAACTCAGGTCTTCCTGATTTCAGGCCCAGTGTTCTATCCATTGAACTACCAGTTGCCTCTCATGAGGAAGTTTTTATAAAGTAACAGAGGATTCTTTGGAACAGTCCAATATCTAAAAATTAAATTTTGGGTTTTTTCCACTTTCCTGAAAATTAATATCACCCAGAGGGGAAAGGAAAGCTGGGGTGATTGGCCCTCAACATGTTACAAAAAAAAATATTATGAAAAAGAAACAAAGAAATAATGTAATCTAAAAAATTTACAAGTCAGAAATATTTGGCAAAAATGAGGGATACCTGGTAGACAGGCCATGTATTCCACTGGAATCCTCAATACTGTGTGTATACACACATATACCTACACACACATATACACACAACCATATATGTATTCATATTTATGTATATATGTGCATATATTCTGAATCAGATGGCACTTAATATACATTCTGTTAATATAGTTAATACTACTATTACCAATCTGACTTTCTAAATTCATATAGAGAAATATAGATATTTCTATTTAATGGATAGATATGAATAGGAAAAAAAGTATACAGATTTAGTAAATTTCACCCTTTAAGAGCTATTCTGAAATTGATCTTGAAGATTTGCAACTTTTTTTTTTGGCCAAGACCATATTTCAGTGAACAACAGCTTTTTTTTTCAGTATTTTTAGTATAAAAAATTATTGCGCATCCTTGAACTGAAGACCATAGCTTTCACAGAATTTTAGATAATGGGTAAAATCTTCTACTAGACAACATCAGAAAATCAGCATTGGAGGGAGTCAAATAATTGTGGGAGCTCAACAGATTTTCCAATACAAAGCAAAACAAAACAGACATGGCTTCTGGTGAGTGTGGTTTCCTAGAGGATACTTCACAGCTAAAAAACACATGTAGACATCCACTCCAACTTTAATGTAAATTGCTTAGTTTGATGAGCATTAGAATTAAACTTCAACACAGAAATAGGCATCTTTAGAATATCCAGCAGTAGAAGTCTGCCATGCAATATAAAATCCCTTCCTTTCTTTTTCTGGGATCTTTTCATAGATTATAAAAAAAGTGAGAAACACCTTTTTGAGGACAATGTCATTTGTATTTTGGTTGCAACACCTGGGTCCATAGTAACACTAAAAAGTAGGAACATTGAGTTCCATAAGCAGCACAGAGGCTTCATTTTATTAAATTTTCAAGCCCAATTATTACATTGACATGGTATTTCCCCATATATTCCATTCAATAAAGATTTACTGGATATATGCTGCATACAAAGTATTGTGCTAGGTTGGGGAAGAGGATGTCAAAAGAAATTATACATGATCTCTTTTCTCAAGGACTTTCAATATTTAGATACTTGTGATCTGGCTCTGGAATTTCATATAGTGTCATAGCATGTATTAAGGAAGGTAAAACAGCAGAAAGAACAGTTGTGGGTCAGTTGGTTTGACAGAGGTTATAAAACACAGCCACACACAGAAAGAACAGAGTTAAATCATTAACATCTCTAGTATTTTCTCCAAACATTTAGAGATTGAGAATAAAGATGCAAAAAAAAAAAGTATTTTGACCAGAAGCAAAAACTCTGGTCTTTATAAGCAAAATATCTAAGGAAAGGGAGAAATAGCTCTTCCCATTCCCTGAAGATAAATAGCTAACATTTATATAGTACTTTGCAAGGCACTTTACAAATATTATTTTACTTGGTCCTTACAACAACCCTGGGATTTTGAAATTTTCATTATTCCCATTTTGCAGGTGAGAAAACTGAGGCAAATAAAGTTAAATAATTTGCCCAGAGTCACAGTTATTAAGTGTAGGAGGTAGGACTTGAACTCAGGTCTTTCTGATTCCAAGTCCACCACTTTATCTACTGTGCCAGCTAGCTGCCTGAGTAGTGAAAGAGAAATATCAAACTCAGAGAAGTCTTGTTGAATAATTCAGTAATGATGTAGTGTCTTAACATTTTACCATGATATTTTGGGGAGGCTATATATTTCAAATTATTTTCAAAAAAAATCTCTACAAGAAAACCAAAACAAAACAAAGTATGGCAATTACTTCTCATGACAAAAAGCGAAAGAAGGGAATTGTAAGAAAAAAATAACATTTTCTTTTAGTTCATATCAAGAGCTAAAAGATTAGACCCAGAGAAAATGTACAGGAACTAATTAACTAAGAAGTATATACCATAGCCTATCAATCCTCTTCTGACCTGACCTCCAAAAGCCACCTAACAATGGTGGGAAGACAGTTTACACTTGCGGTCAGTTCAAAGCATGGCCTCTGTTGACATGAGCTACAGGAACATTAATTATGAAGATGATTTTCAGAAAAATAAATGCTAATGGAAACTGGAGTGACACATACAATTTCTCATTCAGGACTACAGATGTCAGATGATAAAACATTTTTGAGAGGCAACTTGGTGAAGTAGGCATAACGCTGCACTTCAAAATAGGAGATCTGGGCTCGATTTCCTGTTCTGCTCCTCAGTAGCTATATAAGGCCAGATAAATCACTCATCTCTTTTTAGTATCACTTTCTCCATTTATAATATCAGCATCACACTTCACAAGGCAATTGCAAACACAAACATATTATAGATAAACATATATTTTGTGGGTTTAATTCTTCATGAGGTCATAGATATGAGATTGTTGCTATTATTCCTGCCAAATTCAGCTTAGTATTTATGAAACTCAAAAGGACATTGAGGCTGCAGGGTAATTAAAGGGTTTGCTCTGTGAAATTTAGATTCAGTCAAAGGGCTGCCTTTGAGGGCCTAAAGGGCCACATGTGACCTCAAGGCCTTGAGGCCTGGTCTATGATGTCTTTTGATATAAATTTAGGCATTCTCATACTATGTAAAGAGTCATAGACCAAAACAGTATATGTTAGGGGAACAATAAAACACCCAATTCTAGATCATCGGAGACCTTTGCTTTAGATCTAAGACCTTCAAGGCTTTACATTGAATTACCATATTGAACTGCCCAGATAACATTCACATATAGTCACTTATCATAATGAGTATATGGGAACCCCCAACTGAATAATTAGCAAAACTATGGTCATTTTTTCCCATATTCATCCAAAAGGTTGGACAATTGGCTCATCCCGCTGGTTGTCACATAGGAATTCGATATTTTATTTGTGTAGTCCATTTACTATCCTGAAACTTGATGGGCCTGGCCTATCATATTTGGCAAATAAGTAAATACAAAATATATAAAGTAAGAAAGCAACTTCCTGAGGCTGTAAGCTGCAGAAAAGGTACAATTTTGAAATTATAGATCTTCTAAAATGCAAAGTAATTTGGGGCTGGGGCTACTAAAAAGTGAGGGCTCTCAAGATATGCCTTTAGGCTTTAGGTTTAGGGTTTATGGATTAGGGCAGAGAAAGTAGGGGGTTACTAAACAATAGTTTAAGATTAGAGGTGACCGGTAAAATGTTCTCTGAGAGTCTTTAAAAGTAGGATTAATTGTCATTTCCTGCAAAGATTTAGTTGTGGTTCAATATAGAGAGCAAAAAAATATACAATAACATCAGATGACAACTTATATAGCCTCCTAAACCCATGTTTCTGCTAATAGTTTGATAAGGCTATAAACTTTTAAAATTAACTCACCAACCAAATCATCTATAGGTAGGTGTCAGTTATCTCTCATACCATAATTGCTGCCTTAGGGAATAGACTCAAGTGCACTGTGACCTATTTCTTTTGGGTATTTAATATTTTAAACTTATATAGTCTTCTCTTTTCACTGAAATGTTCAGACACTTGTCAAAGTGTCAGATAAAATAAGATAAAACAAATATTGTGCCTTGAAGTTGTACATAATGTGCTGCATTATATTAATTTTTCACTCTTTTCTAAGAAAAACAATGATGTGTGAAGTCAATGTAAAAGGTTAGAAGTTATCAAAAATTAAAAGGAATATAGGGGTACAAGAGATATTTTAACATTTTTTCTGATTAACCAAAGCATGTACAATCCTTGAAAAAATTGCAGACTCATTTTTAAATGATATATTTTTAATATGTGCCTTCTCATAAATTCCCTTCTGATTTTATTCCTTAATTGAATTACTAATTTGATTTTTATGTTTCAAATAATCTGTTGCTTTTTTTTTCTTTTTTTGGCTTGGCAATGGGGTTAAGTGACTTGCCCAGCGTCATTCAGCTAGTAAGTGTTATGTGTCTGAGGTCAGATTTGAACTCAGATCCTCCTGAATCCAGGGCTGGTGCTCTATCCACTGCGCCACCTAGCTGCCCCAATCTGTTGCTTTTAAGGAGATATTTATCAGCTGGTATGAAGAATGACTAGAATTTCAACAAACAGCATGTGAAGAAAAAGGAAAATATGAAGTATACTTTGGTAACAACAGAAAGTAATTTACTTTGTATGGATACTTGGTCATACAGGAGCAGGAGATAAAACTGAAAGGATAAGTTAATAACCCAATTTATTAGGTAATAGGGAAGCACTGATGGTTATTAAGCAGGATAAACAACATGACAAAGCTGTTTTTAGAAAGACTAACATGAGGGGGGAAACTATTTAGGGAAGTGACATTATAAAGGCCTCAACTAGGTTGGTAACAGTAATGATTTCTTTTGACAGACTTATTAAGTGGCTTATACTGTGGTAGATGCTATGGATATTTACACAATGATAGATGGGACAAGTAGAAAGATATGGAAAGGGAGATAAAGAGATTGGAGTTGACTTCTCTAAGGTCAACAGTCATATACCTCTTTAGTTAGGTCTGGGGCCAGCAGTTGAGATCCATCTTGCTGACTCCAATCCAAGTGCCTGAACAGCCCATGTTTATCTTTAAATATTAATTGAAGTTTGCAGGACAACCGATTTAAATTTGGAAGGGATATAGAAATACCTAGTCCAACCTCTCTCTGATAATCAATTCTTTTAGTGCATGTAAGGATATCAAATTTATTTCACCATAATTTCAAATCTGTTTTCTACATTAATACCTTTTGCCACTGCTAATATAGCAAAACAAAGAAAAGGCTAGGTAAGAGAGTAATATTTTTATTAATCTTAAAGAACTGAGGGAAAACAAGTCCCTATCACATGTCACTCTAAATACAGTATCAGAACGGATATTATAATTAGTCCAGCTTAAACTATTATTCATATTAACTTTGTCCTGGGGAAAAATTGATTTCAAAACAATGGCACAGAAAACATTGCATTTCACACTTTCCTTTCAACTAATATTTGATCAAGTTAAACCTGTTAGATGACTTTACTTTCTATTTACAATCATAAGTTAATGAGTAGAAGAAATTCATTGAATGTATTTTTGTTCTAAATTTGAGACTGAAATGTCAATTTCTTGGCTATATATTAAATCTAAAAGAAGAATTAAAAATACAATTTGTTTTTTGAATTACACATTGTCTTCTTTTGAATAGGAAAATTAAATTAATTTTTAATCTAGTATCTCTCAACAACTAATATATTGTGTATGCATTTTATAATTGTAAATACTGTTGTTAAAGTTGTTAAGAGCATTTAGCACAATGCCTGGCAAGTAGAAGATGCTATGTATAGTCAATCCTCAATATTTGCAAGTTTAACTTTTGTGACTTCAAACATTCACATGATTTTATTAGTAACATCATTTTCACTCTCAAGTTATCAACTGCATACATTTGTGGGTATGTGCAGTAGAGAAAAAAAAATGAGAGACATGATGTGTGCAAGTTACTGGAATGACTGGTATCCTACTAGGTACTTTAGTGGTCTTATTCAGCCAACTGTAGTAAAGAGCTTCCCATGCATGTGTTGCATATTTTCACTGTTTGCCTTTAAAACTCAAGTTCTGTGTTGCAAATATGCCCACAAAGCACAAGATTGTTTTTTTTTTTGGGGGGGGGGCTCTTTGCCCAAGTGTCCAAAGTCAGTGAGGCAGCCTAGAGAGAAAATAAAGATGTAAATAAACATGAAGCTGGAATGTCCACAGCTGCTGTTGGCTGCAAATTTGGGATTAACAAATCAATATCATATCATCATATCCACAAAAAGGAGGAAAGTATTTATGGTACTGTAGATTTTATGTGCTATGAATTTTTTTTTTTATATTGAGATATTAGCACAAAAAGTCACAGAATTCTAGGGAATTCCTAGCAAGAGGAAATGGCTTTCATGTTACCAGTTTTATTTTGTATACTGTATTTTATGGGTTATTTCATAATTACTGTGTTTAAAAAAGTACAAATTGTCACAATTGATATTTTCTTCAAAAACTGTATGCACAAAAGTATATTTGCACAACTAGTGAGAAATTACAACTTTTGTTGGCCTAGAGAATCTAACCACCTATGTTCAATAGGTTCAATGTATCAACATTAGCATTTTTTACTTTTGTGCCATTTTCTAAGAACATTACCCCCACAAAAGTTTAAGATTGACTGTTAATGCTTATTATTATTATTATTAATCACAGGGTTATTTCAGAATAAATATTCTACCATTAAATAATCATAACACTTACCTTTTATAGCAGAAGAGAGTGGTTCTGGTACAAAAGGTAAATGCTTTGTTCCAGGAGCTATGCTAAGCATTTTACAAATATTAGCTCCTATGATGTTCACAACAGTCTTAGGAGGTATTGTCCACATTTTAAATTTGAGAAAATTGAGGCAGACAGAGGTTGAGTGACTTGTCCTAGGTCACACTAATATAATAAGTATTTGAAGCCCAATTTGAACTTATCTTCCTCCAGGCCCAGAGATCAATCTACTGCACTCCCTAGTTACTCCCAGAAAGTTTGGACTATACTGGTAAAGGGAGCGTCCCCACTTGGGAGTATTTTCCCCCTGGAACTGTAATTTCATTGTTGTGGGAACTAGCTGGTATGGAAATTCCTTTCATTAATATATATTGGCAACTTGCCTATGAAATATAATTTTAGTAATGTAATTAGGTTTTTAAGAGATTATATTACTCATTAATGAACCACACACACACACATACATATATATGTACACACACACACATATACACACATACATAGAAATGCATAAAATCCTCCTGCCTGCCAGTTTTTCAACACTAAAGTGTTAGTATACATACTACACAAAAGATTTCATGTTAAAAGTCAATTCAGAATACAGGCATTAGACAAGGTCCTCAATCTCATTGCAGAGAATTAGCAAAGAAGTTGAAAAAATATCTTTACAAAGTAGCAAGATGCAAAATAAATCAGTAAAAAATCATCATCATTTCAGTGAGAAATCACACTGGAAATAACTACAAAAACCAGAAAAATAACTGCCAAGTTGCACTCAAGGGATAGAAATACAGTTACAGAACTTAAACAGAAAACCAGAGCAATATTCATTGTTCAAGTTTGGTCTACTTATATTTAAAATAATGATGATATTGCCTAAATCAACATACAGAATCAAGGTTACACCAATCAAAACACCAAAATGGTTACTTTAGAGAGCTAGACAAAATAGTAGTGAATTCTCAACAAATGATCAAGAATGGCGAGTGAAATATGAGGGAGAAATGAAGAAAGAAATGCTAATAGCACTTCATAATCCAAGCTATGTTAATAATAATCTTCAAAGATTTTGAAACTGCTTAAAATAGAAAATGAGATTAGTGGAGTAGCTATGTCATCAAGAATTAAAAATAAGCAACTTCTATCACCCAGTATTTGATAAAACTGGGAACATAGACTACTTGGGGAGGTATTCCTTATTTGAGAAAAAATTGGAAAGGAGTTAGGCAAAAATACATATAGACTAGAATCACACCCTATATATCAAACTAATTTATAAATGGATAAATGTTCCATATAAAAAGTCACATTACCTGAAAAAAAATGAAGGTGGTTAGAGGTACCTTTCACCAGTATGGCTAGGAAGAAAACTATTAACCAAGTAAGTGATAGAACAAATCAGAAAAGGTAAAAGAGAGACTTGAAAATTATTTGAAATTGATTACATGAATTAAAAAGAAAAAATAGCTTTAGTTCAAATAAAATCAATGCATCTAGGATAATAAGTAAAATTGTTGACTAGGAAAATATTTTCAGCAACTATTTCTGACAAAGGTTCGCTATCTAAATTTATAGATAACCTAAGATAATTAAGAATGAGGATTATTTCTCCTTAGATGAGTTCTTAAAAGAGATGAAAAAAAGTGGTTCTCACAAGAACAATTTCAAAGTTTTAACCACCTATGAACTACTGCTACAAATTACTTAATAGTAGGAAAATATAAATAAATAAATAAATAAAATAACATGCAAAAAAGTAAAATGATTCTGAAGTTTCAAATTACATCCAATTAATTATTAAAGTTGGAAAAAAATGGAAACAGTTGATGTTGAGGGGACTGAAGGAAGAAAGATATACAGATACATTGTATGGGAACTATGAGGAGTTCTAACCATTTCTAGAATTTAAAATATGTCTCTTTGTCTTACAGTCCTTATAGGTACTATGCCCAATCAAAGTGAAAGATAGAGGGGTCCTATATAAATACCGTATATGAAAAATTTATGAACAATGCTTTTAGTGGTAGTAAAGAAATGTAAACATAGGGAGTTCCTAGCAATTTTGGAATGGTTTAACAAAATATGTCATATAGATTTAATGTACTAATATTGTGTCCTAAGAATTACTGTCTCTGAGGAATTTGGAGAAACAGTGATATAAGTAAAACCAAGAAAAAATATGTATAATGGAAACAATAGCATAAAGGGGAAAAAGATTCAAATGTAATTGAATATGTCATAATTAAAATGGAGAAGAAATTAGAAAAAATAATTATTTCTTTTTGAGGAGGTAGTATATTATTGGTATGGAACTGTTTGTATTATCTCACACTTGGTTGAGGGGTTGGTTGGTTTTTGCTAAAGTACGTACTTATACCTATCACTATATCTATATAAATATTTTGTTGCTGTTCAGTTGTTTTAGTCATGTTCAGCTCTTTGTGACCCCATTTGGGATTTTCTTGGCAAAGATGCTGATGTGGTTTGCCATTTCCTTCTCCAGCTCATTTTATGAATGAGGAAACTAAGAGAAAGAGCGTTAAGTGATTTGCTCAGGGTCACATGGCTAATAAGAATCTGAGACCAGTTTTCAACTCATGAAAATGAATCATCCTAACTCCAGGTCTATCACTCCATCCAGTTGTGCCACATAGCTTACCCTATAGACATAGGTTGATATATGCACACATTTATAGATATAGATAGAAAACTATATAGATATTTCTATATATACATCTGTATTAGATAGATCTAGCAATATTAAAATATGCATGTGTATATATTTCATATTGCTAGATCTATCTATAGAGAGATTGAGATGTGTTACAAGGGGAGTCTCACTGGCTAGGGATTATGGAGGAGGTATATTCAGAGATGTATATCGTATAAAAGCAAAAGAATTCAATACAACTAAAAAATTTGAAGAAAAATGGCCTAGTGGTACCAGATTTCAAACTATCTTACAAAGTGGTAATCATGAAGACAATTTGGTCCTGGCTAAGAAATAGAGTGGTTGATCCATGGAATAGATTAAGTACACAATACAAAGTAGCAAATGACTATAGTAATCTAGTGTTTGTTCAACCCCAAAATCCAAGCTTTTGGGTGTAACAATTCATTATTTGACTAAAATTACTGGGAAAACTGAAAAGCAGTTTCGAAGAAACTATGAATAGACCAACATCTCACACCATATACTAAGATAAGGTCAAAATGGCTAAATGATTTAAACATAAAATATGACATGAGCAAATTAGGGGAACATGGGATAATATACCTGCCATATCTATGGATAAGGGAAGATTTTATGACCAAACAAGAGATATATAGGATCCAGGGAAGTAAGATTAATAATTCTGATTACATGAAATTAAAAAAAAGTTTTTGCACAAACAAAACTAATGTAGCCCAAATTAGAAAGAAAACAGGAAAATGAGGGGTGGGAGGAATTGTAATAAATTTCTCAGATAAAGGCCTCATTTCTCAAAGATATAGGGAACTGAACCAAATTTATAAAAATACAAGCCATTCCCCAATTGATAACTGATAAAAGGATATGAACAGGCAACTTTCAAAAGGAAAATCAGTTTTCAATAGTCACATAAAAATGCCTTAAATCATTACTGATAACTGAAATGAAAATTAAAATAACTCTGAGATAGTATCAGATGGGCTAACATGACAGAAAAGGAAAATGACACATGCTGGAGAATGTAGAAAAACAGGGACATTAATGTATTGTTGGGGAAGTTTTAAACTGGTCCAAAAATCCTGGAGAACAATTTGAACCTATGCACAAAGGGATAAAAAAGTATGAATATCCTTTGACCCAGCAATACCAATACTAAGTCTATATCCCAAAGAGGTTAAATAAAGGGAAGTACATATTTGTACAAAAATATTTATCAGTTCTTTTTGTGGTGTAAAGAATTGGAAATTGAGGGAATGCCCATGAATTGGGGAATGACTGAATAAGTTTTGATATATGATTGCAATTCAATCCTATTTGTTATAAAAAATGATGAGCAGGACAGTTACAGAAAAAACCTGGGAAGACTTAAATGAACTCATACAAAATGAAGTGAGCAGAAGTAGGAGAAAATTGTACATGGTAAGACCAATAATGTAAGGATGATCAACTTTCAAAGCCAGCTACTCTAATCAAAACAACGATCCAAGACAATTCCAAAGGACTCATAATAAAAAATGCTCTTTACCTCCAGAGATAGAACTGATGGACTCCAAATACATACTGAACCATCATTAAAAAAAAAACTTTCCTTATTATACCTTTTTTGGTTGCTTTTTATTTGCCAACATGGCTAATATGGAAATATGTTTTACATGAATTCACATCTGTAAATGATATCATATTACTTGCCTCAAGAAAGGGAAGGATAGGAAAGAGGGAGAGAATTTGAAACTCAAAAATTTAAAACAATGAATGTTCTTTTTTATATGTGATTTGGAGATATTTAACAAAAATATAAAAATATTAAAATAAAACTAAAAAAACCCAATCCCAGCACAGACAAATAAATATTATTCTTCAAAAGATATAAAGGCATTGAACTATTATCAGAGTCCAATTAGTATTAGAATGGCAACAAATATAAAATGAATGTTTCAGTGAAAGAAATCAGTAATAGTTTAAAACATGTTACAGAGTATTTCCAAAAGCTGTTTTTCAATTTTTAATAACACATAAATATAATTATAATACTTAATTACTAGCATATACTATCTATTGCTAGCCTATGGAAAACAAGATTATTACTATTGAGATTGTTGTTTGTGGGAATAAATATATTTACTTCCTTCATAGTGGAGTTCTATTGGAAAGAGGATATTATGTGCTCTCAATGTACCCAGAAGATTAAAAAATTATACCCATTTTAACATGTCAGTACTATAACAAGACTGTTGGTTTTGACAGCAAGTTAAATATTAGTTTAATTGTAAATTTCACTCCATATTGAATTTTGTAGCATAGGGAGTCTATGTTTGTTGTTGAGTGATGGCTTAATTTATTTTTAACGAGGACTTGAAAGATTTTTTCCTGTGATTGTAACTGAAAACAAAGTGAATGAATTTGATGGAAACAGAGCTCCCATGGAGCTAAAACTAGTAGAAAATTAAGCAAGCAGACTTGCAAAACTGTTGTTTAGGTTCTGATTTCTAGAGCATGACAGACAAATTCATGGAGTTCTATACTGTTCCCTGAGAACTGCAGCCCTTATTGCTCTTTTTTTTCTAGCTCCATTTCCCACATAATTCTGTATAATATTATTAAATCCATTTTTCCCTCTTTTTAATAGTATCAGTTCTGAAATGTTTCATTCTCAACTGGAATGTAAATTTTACCATATGCTTAGCTTGTGAATCTCATAAAGTCTAGCACAGACACAGGTTTACTGATTCACTAACAGAGACAATAGAGGTTTTTCTGTCACTTATAAGGTAAAAACACAAGCTCTTAAATTAGTTTATAATGATTTAAATTTTTTCTACCTTTCTACAAAAGAATAGATTACTAGAACTTTATATTATCAACAAGTAATATCATTGCAAATAGAAATAAACATACTATTACATACCTATAATAAGCTTAAAAATTTTAAACTGACTTCCAAGCATATTTTAATAATTCGATTTTGAAAATAAATCTCTACTGCTAAAATATAGTGTTTTAAAAGTAATTTTTCTATAATAACATGGTAAATTCTCTTAATAAATAATATTGGATGAAATAAACAAAAAATATATCAGTCATTATCATTATTCTGGTAACTTCTGAATATTATTATATAGATATTAGCAAGACAATGAAAAATACAAAATTTCTGCTGACACTTCTTAATAATGTTTAATATTCTCTAAGCTCTTATCTGCTACCCAGGAAAGTTCCTTCGGCAAGTTTCAGTTTCTATCTTCAGTTCCCCAAGAATAGAAACTCTCATGCACATTCCTGTCCTATTAGCCACATGGTTTCTTTAGGGTGTAGCACATGTAGTAATTCAATTCAATTCCACTCAATATAACAAAGACTGTCACGCAAGATGCCAAGCTAAGTTTATATAACTCACATTTGGTGAAGTACATACATACATACATACATACATGCATACATACATACATACATTCTAGTAAGAAGGGAACACTAGCAACAATAATAAATGCATAAGGTAGGAATGGAAGAAATAGTACTAGGAGTTTGGGGCATAGGGAAATTGACTCTAGTTTCATGGAAAAACTTAGTGTGTAGGAATTAACAAATAGGGGTAGAACATTCCAGGCATAAGGGAATGTCATTAACAAGAGCATTAGTCCAGTTTGGCTTGAGTCAAGTTTCTTTAAGTGTTATCCACACACCCTGGAGGTTCATTAGATCTTTTCAGGGGGTCTATGAAGTCAAAACTATTTTCATAATGAAACTATTACTTATGTAACACACTTAAAATTTCTTTGGGGTATTTAACAATTTTTAAGAATGTAAAGTGGTCCTGAGACCAAAAAGTTTGAGAATTTCTAGAGAAAAGAATTCTTGGAGGAAAGTAATATATATTAAAAAAAATCAAGAATCTTAGAAGTCTGAGGAACTCAGATGTCATGTAGTCCAATCCAAACTGAAAAATAATCCCTTTGATAACATTTCTAACCAATGTCCTGTTCCTATTTGAACTAAAAAAGGCAAACAAAACATCCCAAGGCAGTCCAATCCACTTTAGGATAATTGTAATTATTAGGAATTTCCTTAAAGCCAACCAAAATCTACTTTCCTGCACTTTCTACCCCCTGCTCATAGTTCTACTCCATGAGGCAAACTACAACAATCTAAATTCCTATTCTACATGACAACCCTTGAAATACTTCAGGACAGTTATCATCTCCCCTTTAAGTTTTCTTATCTTCAGGTTAAACAATCCAAATTTCTTCAATTAATCATTATATGGCACACTCTCTAACCATTCTGTTTGCCATTTTCTACATGTATTTCACCTAGTTTATGTCACTTTCAAAATGTGATACCATTTGACAGCTAGAAACTATAATACTATAATTTTTATTATACTATACTATACTATACTATTATAATATATATGATATATCACTTTAGCCCATCTGATAGGTATTAGGTGGCATCTCAGCATTGTTTTAATTTGCATTTCAGTAATCAGTAGTGATTTACAGCATCTTTTTCATGCTTCTTCTGAAAGCTGCCTATTCATACCTTTTGATTCATGTGTTTTTTATAAATTTAGTTAGGTTCCCTATATATTTGAGAAATGAGGCCTTTATCAGAAAAACTTGTTGCAAAGTTTTTCCCAGTTTCCTGTTTCCCTTTTAATTTTGGCTGCATTAGTTTTGTTTGTGCAAAACATTTTTTAATTTCATGCAATCAAATTCATCTATTTTACTTCCTGTAATTATCTCTATCTCTTGTTTGGTCATAAATGTTTCCTTTATTCATAGATCCGACAGTTATATTTTTCTATTCTTCCTGAATTTACTTATGACATTACCAATTATGTCTAAATAGTATGAATTTTGACCTTATCTTGCTATACAGTGTGAGATGTTTGTCTATACCTCATTCCTGGTTTTCTTAGCAATTTTTGTCAAATGTTGAGTTCTTTGGATTTGGGGGTTTATCAAACACTAGATTACTAGGGTCATTTACTACTATGTATTATGTACTTAATTTATTACACTGATCCACTATTCTGTCCCCCAAAAGGCCAGGGAGACAATTACCTTTCCTCTGGGCACAAACTGTCTTCATTCCCAGGCACTCAGTACAAGATCTCAACAGGTATGGGAGAACTGTAATCATTATTGTTATTTAGTTGTTTCAGTCATGTCCAACTCTTTGTGATCCTATGGACCTCTGTCCGTGGGGTTTTCTTGGCAATGATACTGGAATGGTTTGCCATTTCCTTCTCCAATGGCAAACAAAGGTTAAGTGACTTGCCCAAGAGCACACAGCTAGGAGGTTTCTGAGCCTGGATTTGAACTCAGGTATTCCTGATTCTAAGCCTAGTGCTCTATCCACTGTGCCACCTAGTTGGCCCAAGTAAATATATATAACTCTCATTTTCCTCCTAAGTTTCAGTCCCCTATCTCCAACTGCCTGCTGAATATTTACATTTGCAAATCCCAAAGGCATCTCAAACACAACATATATGAAATAAATTCATCTTTCCCACAAACTGTATCCTTTCTCCTTACTTCTCTGTCTAGATGATAACATAATTATTTCAGTCATTCAAATTCAACTCTTCATACTCCAATATTCAAAGAGTTGCCAAGTCATGTTGATCTAACTCTTCCACATCTCTCTTATTGATCCCCTTTTCTCTACTCGCACTACAACTACCTCACTTCAGGACCTCATCAACTCTAACCTAGACTCTTGGCAACAGTTCAATTGTTCTCCTTGCATCCATTCTCTCCTTTCTCTAATTCATCCTCCACAGAGCTGCCAAACTGATTCCAAAAGAACATGTCACTACCTCCTCGAATTGCATCCAGGATAACATACCAACGCCTTTATTTGAAATTGAAAGCCCTTTACATTACAGTTCCTGACCATCTTTCTGAGATGATTATACTTTATTCTCTCTCATACATTATATGCTCTAGACAAATGGTTGCCCTTGTTATTCCCTGTAGAATATGTTTCAGGCATTGTCTCTGTCCCATTGCACAAGCTGTTCTCCATGTCCAGAAACTGTTGATTGCTTATCTCAAACTCTTAACTCCTTTCAAAGTTCAGCTCAATAACCATCTCCCCCAAGTGACCTTTCCTCAGTCCTAAATGTTAGTTCCTCTAACACAAAATTGCTTTGAATTTATTTATTTTATATGTATCTTTTGCTGACTTACATCTGAACATATTTTGTCCATATCCCATCTTCTGTGGTAGAATTTAAGCTGCTTATATGGGAAGGTGTCTCGTTTTGGTATTTGTATCTGGAGCGATCAGCACAGAACCTAACACGTGGTTTCTGATTTGTCTCTTCTTTCATTTGAGGTTTATTGACACAATGTTGAACCAAACAGGGCCACAGACAGAGAGCTGTCCCCTATACTGGAGATGTTCCATAGAGAATAACATTAATCATCACTCAATGAGCCTCATCATTTAATTGGCTTCAATTCACTCTAACTATTTGTCCTTACTGAAAGCTTGCTGGCTAGTAGTGATCACTGCTTTTCTAGGCTTTCAAAAATGATTAATAATGTTTTATAATTGTGTCAATTTGTATGCTTTCTCTACAAGGAAAAAACAAGGACTGAGTCTAAGATGTTATTAAAATGCATAAATGTCTTTCAAAAAGCCATTTGGAATGCAGCAAAAATATTTATCTTTTTTCAGGAAGGTGTCAACTTGTTTAGACAGAAGGTTTATTATACTGTGGAAGGTACTTCCAGGAGCCAGTTTATCTAAGAATTTTGAAATCATTTACCTTGAGGTAAAACTTACCCATACCTGTCACTGTATTCAAAATCCTGGAGCATATAAGAATAAAAGGCATAGTTCCCACCTTAAAGATCACAGCACTGAGTTTCAAAGGGTACAATAAAGGAGTAGTAGACTACACATGTCCTAAAATTCCACAATCAGAAAATGACAATGTATGTTTTAAAAGTTTAATTTGAATTAAAGTGACATAAAATTTCAAAACATTTATTTCAAAAGAATACCAATTTAGTTATGCACACTGATAATTAAATACCTTAAATAATGAAAAAAAATGGAGAAGTTAACAAGATGAAGTTATGAATAGTATATAATAAGCTACTGGAAAAATCAAAATCATAGTTTCCCATTATCCAGTTATGTGCATAGACTATCAAGAAGGCCAGACCTCAGCAAATATCCAGGGCTATCATTAAAATTAGAGAAGGAAATGATGAACCAGTCCAGTATCTTTGCCAAGAAAACTCTAAAAAGGGGTCACAAAGAGTTGGATATGAACTGAAAATGACTAAACAACAACAAAAAGCATTAAGAATAGAAGCTTATTTTCTTGATTGAATCACATTTAGTAGATATTGAAGAATTAATGTAGTATATAAATGTGAAACATTGCTGTTAAAATACCTGCATTCTTTTGTTATAAGGCTTATAGTTGGCAAAATATGTGAAACAAGGTTATCTCTATAAAATTCCTAATAACATAGACATTGTCTCAAAAGTCTTAATGCAGTTTTAAGTTTTAATTAAAGCTTAAATTAAATTTAAAAATGAAATGGTTTTCTATAGATAAATGTAACAAAATTAATTTTAAGCTTTAATTAAAGCTTAAAATTGCAATAAGAGTTTTGGGACACTGTATTATATATTTACAAATGAAAGTTTAAACGAATACATTCACTGTACAGAAACTTAATAATTAAATGCTTTGGTACACAACTGAAATTTCAACTCTGTTAGGAAACTGAGGACTACTGAAGACATTTCTAAATAAATGATGGGGCTGGAGTAAATAAGAAAAGGCCTTAGTAAGAGTAACACATTGCTCTATTTTTCTTAATAATATCACCTTAATGAGATTCACACTTTAATAAGCAAGGAGATACTTATGTGGGACTAGGTATTAGAGAAGAAAATCAGTACCAGTTGAATTTAGGAATACAAATAAAAATCTGAAAATCAATGAGGCAAGCAAGCAATAAGTTACTAGTCACCAACAGTGTGTCAGTATTTGTACTTGATGTCTGAGATATAAAGATAATAATGATCCCTGTCCTCAGAAACCTTATAATCCAGCTGAATTCAGGGAGGACAATATGCATATTTATTGATTTATGCAAAAAAAATACAAAGTAGGTACAAGATAATGCTAGGTTATTGGAAAGAGAAGAGACTCTGTCAAAGGTTTAGCCCTGGCTCTGTCAACTAATTACTATGTGACTTGGGGAAGTCAGAACCTCTGCAACTTTCTTTTTCATCATCTGCAAAATGGAGAAAATAATACTCAAATCCCTTACAAGCTTATTATGAGGGTTAATGAGATAATACTAACATCAAATATTTTGTAATCATAAAGTGTTACATAAATGTGAGCTATGATTATTCTCTGTCTGATGTGGCATGAAGGTTAACCTCCGTTATTAAAGGTTCTTATAAGAGGGCACATAGTGTAGTAACTCTTAACAAAATGCAGTGGAAAGATATCAATTATTTCTTCAGGTTTGTCTTTTATCCCAGCTAAGTTCCCTAAATTCCCACAGCCTCATTACCAAAACCATGGTTTTGGTCATAGCAATAATACTACATATCTCTGTACATGTAGAAGTGTTGTGTAACAGGTATCTCTACAGGTAATACACACAATGGTAAAATCAGTGATCCTTGAAATATTAAAGGAATTACCATGTTAGCAACTATATGCAGAGACATGGCAATACTGTTCACCATAGTTTTTCTGAGCCCCTCTAAAAGGAAGGAACTGATATAAAAATCAAATGGAGCATTTCAACTGTCCACTCTATATTCTTCCCCCACTTTTAACAGAAGTGTGCCTTATTAATTTTTAGTATTAGCTTGGTGTGATTACATAAAGGTTAGTTTTTAAACAAGGCATAATAAAATTAAAGCAGAGTAAACCAAATAAAGTATCAAAATGAATTGACTTGATAAAATAAGGAAAAAGGGTTCTCATTACTTTTGAACTTCATGAAACTAAAGTGGCATATTCCCTAAATATAACGGCATGCTGAAGCAAGGTTGGACTGGCCAGGAGAGCCAGTTAAATTATTAAATTTGAAATGTTAGCATTTAAACCTCAGAAATCAGCAAATGCTATAAATCAGGATTTGATTTATTGGTTGGTTGTCTATCTAGACTTGTGACTTAGACTTATTAAAATGTTAATAACATAATATCATGGAATAAACTTAAAAGTGTGTGTGAATATGTTATGTGTGCATATGGTTGATAAACATTTATTAGCACATCCCTGACTAAAACCTGCTTGACAAAAATGAACAGAGGATCTAAATAATGAGAGAAAACACCACATTGACAAATCAAAACAGGAAAAAAACTATCTGATAACAAGTTCATAGTTGTCAGAGAGTAGAGAAAATATCTTGAGGTGTTTATGAAAAGAAATTTTTTTCTTAAGCACTTTAAAATACACATTAGTAGTGGGGAGAGGGAAGTTGTCAAGATGAGAAAGAGATTGCACATTATATTTTAACAAACTTTTCTGATTTTCAGAAGCATCAAAGAGACACTGGTACAGTAGACAGGATGCTGAAGTTGGTATCAGAGGACCTGGGAATGAAACCAGCCTAGATATTTCATTTACTGTTTGTATTACCTTAGCCAAGTCATTTAACTTCTCTGGGCCTCCCCTTTTTTTCTATAGAAAACAAATGGCTCAAACCTGATGATCTTGATGATCTCTTAAAACTCTAAGTTTATGATCCTCTGCCCAGAATTTCTGTCAGTATGGAAAATGCTGATAGAAGTGAATCACTTTTCAGGTAAGGTAAAACATTCTACCAAGTTCAAATAAGATTCAAAGAGTAAAATGAATTTCATTATATTTTTATGGACATGGAATATTGTATAGCCATTACTTTAAGTCCCATAAGTTAGCTTGCCAAAAAGACTATTTTATGGAGAACTCACACAGGGCAAGTGCTCACATGGTGGTCAGAAGAAGCAATACAAGGACACTCTCAAGGTCTCTCTGAAGAACTTTGGAATTGATTGTGTGAGATGGGAGACGCTGACACAGGAACACCCAGCATGGTGTGTCCTCATCAGAGAAAGTGCTGTGCTCTATGAGAAATGGCTCAAAAGAAATGTGAGATGTGCACATTTAGAGAATACACCCCAAATGTTCACATGGAGTATTTGTTGCCAACCTGTGGTAAAACATTCTAAGCTCGATTGGTCTGATCAGCCACAGTCGGACACACTGTTACTTGACTGTAGCATAGTGATGTCATTTTGGTCCTCTTGGACAATGAAGGACAACAACCAATAATCAATCTCAAAAGTTATCTTCATTGCATAAATGGGTGAACCACCCACAATAAAACTCCAAGAGAAAAAGGTCAATGTTAACTCAATAACTGTCTTACTCAGAAAGTCAAATAATTAAAACAGCAACTTAAAACAAAAGTGTTTTAAATGGGTCATGCCGCATTATTCATGTGCAATCAACAGTTTAAATTTCAAAACACTGCCCAGAAGGAGACTTTACCAGGAAGGCAAAGTTTAATCTATATGATCAAGAGTCAAAACATAAAAGCTGTGAGCCTCATTCTGACAAAGTTAAATACTAATGAGGCCTCTTCAAAACTTTCTAAATATGCCAAGCAAAGATGCTTCCTTCTTTACCAATTAAGAAAAACAAAACAAAACAAAACAAAACAAAACAAAACAACACAAAACAAAACTGTGTAATGACTATTTTAAACTTGGAGCATTTGTGCAAATCTCAGACCTTAAAATGAAGTCAAGTCAAATCACATCAAGCACTTATTAAACACCTATGATGTGCCAGATATTGTGCTAACAAATAATCCACGTAAATATTTTTTATCCTCAGCTATGATCTAACCCATGAACACATCAGTAACACTCTGGTCTGTTTTACACAATGATATCTTCAATAGAAAAGGAAAGTGACAATGCAGTAGTTAGATTGGGTCCAACTATAATTTCCCATTTTTTTTGTAAAAAGATTTTCTGTCTTTTGTTACCTTAACCAACAATAACAACAACAACAACGTGGCTGATAACCAGATTTTTTGCTGCATTCATTATAGCGTAAAGTTCTATAATATAAAAGAAAATATAAGTAGAAAATGTTTTAGCATGTAATATGTAATATGAGATTCATGGGGAATCTACACCATATTCAGGGAGCTCAGAGGCTTCATCTTAATCCATTTTATTCATAGCAGCTAAAAAAAGGTGACTGTCATCCAAAATTAGAGACAGACAGATTTGGAGTCCAGTTCTTTTTTTTACCCTAGAATTCTTTCTATTTTTCCATACCATTTACCATTCTGTACAATTATAATTAAAAGATACACGGTATCTATTCTGCCCACATTCATATTGCTTTTATAGATTCAAAGGTTTATGTGAATCTCAGACTCTACTGTTCACTGTAAAAATATACACATACTTCCATTAAAATAAAGCCTTTGAAATTTGAGGTAATTTATGATTTTACAACTCAGATATTTAAGCATTTTTACTCATGCCAAAAAATACATTTGAATTCTCACTGCATAGAAGATTCATGTTTAATTATGAACTTCATTACCAGTTGGCTGGCTGTCTACAAAGCTGACCCTCTTCTACCCCTCAGGCTGAAATCTGGCTCCTAACTACGTGGCTGTTTAATATCTCCATGGAAAAAAGTGAATATCTAATTCCACACTACATATGAAGGATATAAATATAAAATTAAAGACTGTTCTAAACAATTACTTGGGGAACCTTTCTTTTAAGAATAGTTTAAACAATCCAGTATCAAGAAGATTTAAGCTATCTACATTCTTTCCCAGGTAGAAGATAGGTTCACTTTCCTTAAATTATTACATGCATATACGACATCCCCAAAATACCATGACTGTTCTTTCTAGGCTCTAAAGTATCTATCTGTAGAACTTCTTAAATCAATATCCTCTACCATCTTAAATTAAATATGCCTAAAATATAATTATTTTCCATGCTTCAAATTGTTTCTTCTATTCTACTTTCTGCATAACTGCAGGATTTCTAAGATTTAATCTAAAGACCAGGTGCAACCTATGAACCCCAGAAGATTCTCTGAGATTCCCAATGAGAATAATTCCAACCACTGGTAAAGATGAGCTCTATGTAAATCTTCACTCACTGTTAGATGATGAATATAACTATGAGGATCTCTCAGATTAGCAGCAGGAAAGCACAAACCTGAGTGTATCAAGCTACCTAGGTTTTATCAAGATTATTGTGAACTCTTCTTGCTTAAAAGTGATTCCCTTTATATCTGCAGCAAGCAGCTCTATCTGAACCCATGCCATAAAAAGCATTCTGCAGGTTTGAGCTGCTTCCAAAAAAAGAGGAATAATCTGGAGCCCCACAGTTTGGACTGGTGCCCATACTAGTTCCTAAAAATATATTAACGTCATGGTACTTTTATGTACTTTGTCCTTATAATATGGTGGTGGTGATGGTGGTAGTAGTAGTAGTAGCAGCAGCAGCAACTACTACTACTACTACTAACCACTACTACTACTACTACTATTACTATTACTACCACTAATCCTTTAAGTTTACTTTCCAGGTCTCTCACTTACCTAGTTGCCCTCCTCTAGATGTACTTTAAGTTCTCAAAGTCCCTCTTAGAATGTGGCACCCAGAATTGATGACAGTAAATCAGATAGTGCCTGAACAGGGCAGAATAGAGTGTGACTAAGGATTTTTTATAATCTAGCATTATATTCATCTAGTTTCCCATTATGTCAATACTTTTTAGTTATTATATCACAGTTTTGGTTCATATTACACTTATCATCAACTAAAATACCTAGATATTTTTCAAGTCATCTCTCCCAATTCTGTACTTGCATAAAATGTGAAATTAAGGACTTTAATATGCCCTTTGTTAAATTTCATTTCAATTCAGATTAAAACTCCTCCTTTGTAAAGCTTCAAAATATTACATAATAATTTCACTGTAGAAAAGGGGGAGAGAAATAAAACCCAATAACACTATTATTTGTAATATAAATCTAATATTTTAAAAAACTATAATGTAGGAGCCTTGGAAATATGACTTAATAGACAGCAATCTTACTGATTTTCAAAAATCAATCTACCAGTAATCAGTTTATAGAATAATCTTTCTCAGACATCAATTTGGCTATCTAAATCTATCCCTCAATAATCTTCATCAGCTCTCAGTTGTCTTTCTAGTAAAGCTTAACTTTTCTCCTACCACCAACTGATACCACCCAACTTTTCCAATCTTATCTCATTTAATTCACCTTGTTTCACCCCTCCCTGGAGTACAGATTTGTTTAATTCACTGCCGCTATCAAAGCCATTCAGCATTTGTTTAAAGAACTCAATTGTTTGGGAAATCAATATAATCTAAGACTCTAATTCCATTAATTGGCTGCTCTGTTAGAAAGTTCTTCCTTGTTATAGAGCTGAAACCTGCCTTACATATTGCTTCAAATTCTTAGTCTCAGTTCTATAATCTACATGATAAAGGACAAAAAAACCCACATTTTTTTCTCCTGTCTTTGGATTTCCCTTGGCTCATATTGGCTTTCTGAGAGTATTCTTATTGTATCAAATAATTCATTTTTATCCATTCTCAGTTGTACACCTCTGTTTCCTGTGGCATTGTTATTCTCTTTAGAAACACCCCACTTATCTTTTCTTTCTCATTAAAAAAAATAGGGCAAAACCTTACTGAAAGTATCCTCCTTGAGCTAACTTTTCTTTTATATAGCTTTGGATTACAAAATAACTTTTACTTGAATTTCCTAAAATCTCTTCTCTTGTTCTGGCATGTACACTACACTTAACATCCTGTATCCATCCTTCTTATCTATCATTACCTAAAAGACAACATATTCACAGATATCAATGATTTCTACTCTAACAACTAGCCCTTCTTTGTTGGTCAGAATAAAATCCAAATGAATAGTTCTTTTTGTCTCTTCCTATACCTTTTTAAACATGGAGCTATCAGAAAGGCAAATGAAAATTTTCTCATTTGCTCTGCTTTTAACAGAGGAAACTCCAATACATATTTAAAGCCTGCATCACAATACCATTTTAGCAATACGTATTTCAGTAGCTTAAAAGAAAATAATAAAAACTTTCAAATTGGAATAAATTATTTCCTTGTGGTAAAGTTTTGACATAGGTTTTACCAGGATGTTCACACATTACCTAAATGCACCTTCCAGAAAGATTTAGCTACATTATCACTTTTTTTTACCCCAGCCCAAAGTCAATAATTTATCTCTTATTTTATACGCAAATCATGTCACTATATATGATTTTTTGGAAAGCTATATGTTACTATCTTAAGTAAGATACTATTTTCAAACTTGATAGAATATTTATGTGTGTGTGCGTGTTTTGTGAGTATGTGCCTGTCTGTGTTATTGGTTTCCTTCAAAAGAAAACTACAAATTGGAGCCTAAAATTAACTGGCGATACGGCTCAAGGAAACTTGTGATTACTCCACAGGAATCCCTGTGGAAAATGATTTAGGAGGGTATTTTTCCTCTAAACATGTTTACTTGTATCCTGTAGAGAAGACTAAAATCATTCTAGTTACCAGCTGAGTGAGAAAAGTTAACCTTGTGTCCCTATACATAACTGTCCTGAAATCAAGCTCAACATAATGTGTCTTGTGTTTTGAAAAGAACAAAGATCACCTTGAACAACATGATGTAACCAGGGATTTTTTCTTTCTTTCTTTTTTTGCAGAAATGATTAAATATTGGAAATAATGCATATAAATAAAAACTTGCAAGTTGATAAAATCCAAAAGGAAAAAAAAAAACAAGCAAATTGGTTGTGCTTTAGAAAGAGATCTGATACAAATGAAAAAAATTCTCTTTGTTAGGATATGTTAGAAAAGTGCTAAATCTGGCAGGATTTTATTATAAAAATCATTTACATAGGTATAAGCAGTAGTGATCAGGGCTCACTAACCTTTCAAAGGTGAAGTATGAAGTTTCTGAGCCTGTTCTCCTGGCTCAGATTTAGGAATAGCATAAATCTTTTCCCCAAATACCTTTTGCTCTAGAATAGTGAAAAGAGATCTTAAATCAGTAAAAAACTGGGTTCAAGTCTGACCTCAGATTACATACAGGGTGCATGACCCTAGGCAAGTCACTTAGCCTCTCAATATCTCAAGCAACTCACTAAGACTATAATTTGCAGAACAGCTGCTGACTTACATTGGTAAAGGGACTTTTCTCTTGCAAAAGTTCCATTAAATAATGAGATCACAGGTACTACCTCTATCCCTATCTTTATCCTGTGTGAAAAATACTATAGTGAATGATGCAAAAAAAAAAATAAGATTCAGCTCTTGCTATCACATAACTTGTTGTAAGGACATTTTTGTTTGCTTCTCTTATTATAATGTATGAGAGGAAATGCTGACTATTGAAAAATAACTAATTTTTCTGCTAATATTGATTTATTTATATTCTTTGACCTCTCTATCACATCATCATGTGTGATAATGACATGATATTATTTGAGAATGAGCTAAGAACATAGAAATTCCACACAATACTATATTATTATGTAAATAAATGAGAAATGATGTGACTACAACAGACTTTTTCACTTTTGTCCAATTGTTGTTTTCTCTAAGTATCTAAGGTTTTCCTCAAATGTCCTTTTGCAATGATGAGTAAATTGCTTGAGGGAGCAATATTTTTTATATTAATTTCATTTTTGGCAGTAATGTTTGCATGTATGTGTTTCAATTTATATTAGGTTAACTGAGAAATTTGTCCTTGATAAGATAAAACTGGATTGAGCTACTTTTCCCAACTTTACTTAGTTCTGTTTCGGTTGAGAGCTGGATTTTGTGTCACACATATTTCATTGTTTTATTTTGTTGTGTTTTAATTTTGCAGTTTTAAAATAATGGACATTACCTTAAGAAAAGGTTAAAAAGTTATAGCATTTATTTTTCAGTTTAGTCTTATTTTTAGTTCTCAATTCTCCCCCTTCCCCTTGGAGTAGCAAGAAATACAAAACCCATTACATATATGAAGTCATGAAAAACAAATTTCTGTATTATCCATGTTTTTTTTTTTTTGGGAGGGGAAGTCAAGAAAAAGAAAGAGACAAAATATATTTTGATCTGCACTGAGTCCATCAGTTCTCTGTCTGGAGGTGGATGGCATTTTTCATCATGAATTCTTTGGTACAGTGGTGAGTCACTGTATTGATTAGAGATACTAAATCTTTCACAGTTGATAATCCTTACAACATTACTATTGCTATGTAAATTGTTCTCTTGTTTCTGCTTATTTCACTTTGCATCAATTCAGATAAATCTTTACAGATTTTTCTGAAACCACTCCCTTCATTGTATCATACAACACAATAGTATTTCATCATAGTAACATACTATAATTTGTTCAGCCATTCCCCAACTAATGGACATCCCCTAAGTTTCCACTTCTTTGATGAAACAAAAGTTACACTACAATGGCTTTTAGAAATATTATAGAAGCTATTGGTTTGGGGGAAATTGACCATTTCCAGCTATGATGAGATTGGACCAGTTATAATGAAGGACAAAGAAATAGTGGTGGAAATGAAAAACAATGCCCAAAACTGACAAATTGTTGCTGTAAAATTGCCTAATTAATTATCAGAAAGCAAGCAGAGACCTTCACCAGGATCTAACAATTTTATAGATTATTGATTCTTCTCCAATGCAGAGTTATTGAAGTTGGAATAACAGCAATAATATCTTTAAAAGTAATAGCTGTTAACTATTGCTATGAAGAAAAAAATTGCTTGTCATATTGAAGACAATAAGCAAACTGGAGTATTAGAAATTAGAAAGAAGTAATTTTTTAAGAAATGAAAATCACTTTTTCATTCAAGGCTATACCAAAATCACACTCACAAGAAGTTATGGTGAGCCTATAGCCAGAAGATTCAGGTAAGAAAATTCATCAGACTGAAAAATATTCACCCAATAGTATTTAGGTGGTTTGTTAATTCCAGTGGGCAAGAAAGTCTTTTATCTGTATTTAGAAGATACTTATTATTTCTTTTTATTTTGACATATTGAGAAGCATAATTGTTCTGGTATTAAAGAATTTCCCAAATGATGATGGAATACCATCACAAAGCCTTGCACCATGCATGCCACATCTCATGAAAAGTTAAGACATTTTTCCAGTGATAAAGATAAATATGCACCAGTATTCTGGGAATTCAAACGTCTTGTTACGTTGAAAACCTGTGGGATGTAATCAAGGCTATATTTCAAAAAATGAACTGTTCATCAAAGGTACCTTTAATACCCAGTGTGATAAAAGGGTGGTTTCATAACAAAGAATTAAATAATGTGTCAAAATCTTGTAAATGCAATATCAAAACATGTAAAAAGTAAGCTATTTCAGCAAAAGGAGGCCATCTTGCTTATTAAGTGTTTCCAAAGCTCTAAAAAATGTAAGTTTATTGTACAAGTCAACAAATTTATTTATTTTACTGTCTCAGTTAATTTACATACCACTCTCTCAAGAAAACAATAAATAATTGTCTCAGAGAGAGCATCAAAGTGAATAAAACAGAATGTAACTAAATAATGGATGTCTAATTTTAGACACTGAGTTTTTTACTATTTCAAGAAATAGAAAGAACATAAGAAATGTTGCTTTTAGTATACTGAGGATTATTATTTCAATGGATTTGTGTTCTTACTGATCTGCATATTCCCTTTCATTGAGTACCCCACGCACACCTTCTTGGTGTAGAGAACTCTTATATCAGCAAATCTGCCACAGATGGTCTACCCAAGATAAGAGGGCCTATTCCTCTAGATCTCTTCATATTTCACAGACACAAATAGAACACACAGGCTGTCCATCAGTAATCCCCTACTCTTACTCCATGACTACCCCATCTTTTCCAGTATCACATTTCCCTGATAAAATCCTTAAGAGCTTCTCGTGCAAAATTCTTAACTGCTAATATGTTCCAGCCTTCCTGTAGCCACTATATGTCATTCCATCTCCTTTAGTTTATCTGAAACTTAAGCTTTTGATGGTACACTGGTTAGATCAATTATGTCAAACTCAAAGGAAATGGGGGCCACTAAACCATATATAAAGATATCCATGGGCCACATATTGACTTAAAACATATATTAATATTATGTTCCTTTGTATTTTTATTTATTTTGTTAAATAGTTCTCAATTGCATTTTAATTTGGTTCAAGCCATTTTGTAGAATACTGCTGGCTTCAAGATTGATGCCTCTGGGTTATTTCATATATATGTATGTATGTATGTATGTATGTATATGCATATATATACACATATATACATATGCATATATGTGTACAGATCTAATTGTTGATCTAGATAGATGATAGACTAGTACTATTGGATGTCCATGCAATTGCCTATCATAGTCTAAGTAATAAATATTCTTTTCCTTTTCTCCTTTATTTTCTTTGTGCCTAATTGGGTTGAACTCTTTTTAGTGACTACAGATATTATTTTTCAAGTTTTGTAATGTTCTTGGACTTGATGCACTCAATATAATGTCATTGACAAATAAATACACTTGGAGGAGCACTTCCATTTGGGCCATTGACTGGAAATCCTCTCTGATAATGCAAACAGCTATGATAAGCATATGTCATATCTTTCATGTTATGCTTCATGTTAATAAAAGGGCTTTAAAGGTTATTTCTGTCCTTCCATCATTAAAAATAAAAAAGTATATTTTACCAATTGACAACAATAGTAAGAATAATGGTAGCACTAATATACAACTTTAAAGTTAACAAAATTGTATATTTAACACATAGAAAAGTAGAAAAGAATTTTATATGTTGTTTAAAATATTCATAGGTTCATTGTTTTTGAGCTGAGATTTGAAAGACCATGTAGTCCAACATCTTTATTTCGCAGAAGAGGAATCTGAGGCCCCAAAAAGTCAAGTAACCTGTCTAAGTTTATACAGGCAGTAAGTAGCACAAGGAGGATTTGAAACTAGTTCCTCTGCCCCTGAATCTAGTGATCTTTTCACTGCACCAAACAATAAGACATTTCTTTCTTAAATTCATACACATAACCTTATTTCTATGAAATAAAAGGTAGAAATAAATCGTTATAACTGTAAACCATCACCAGAATTCTTCTCATTGGCCTGTATCATAAGTCTGCTTAAACAGGTGAAGATTCATTTTTGGATCTAAAGTAGAAAGAGGATACAATCAGTCTATACAAGATTATAGTATGGGGAAGGGAAGGTAACAAGATAGAGAAGGGAAAATCCCAAAGAAGGTTGTGAGTGTGGATGTACAGACATCTGGAAATCAAGACTGGTGAGTTAATGCCTTTACAAATAGAGGTAGGGATATGTTTAGTTTGGCTGCCTAAGAAAAGAGGTGAATTGAAGGAGGGAAATTCCAAAGAAGGGGTACATTTATTATCTGATCATTTAGTTTAGTGATATGTGATAGAGCTTGATATCTATGCTGTACCCAGTTCACAGGAAGGAAACATTACATTTCCATCCTTCATTTTATTATCAAATCATATGTTGCATAAGGGTTTGTGTTAATGTTCTTATTTTAGAGTTTCAGAGGGATGAAACTGGTTTAAGAAATTGTATTTAGGGCTTTGTGTTGCTCTATGGACGACTAAACAAATAAAAGACAATATAACATCATCAGCTAGGTGTTGCAGCACCAAATAGCAAGAGATATCAGGCCATATAACTGGAAGGGACTTAGAGTATGCCCAGTCCAACAACTTCATTTTATATGTGAGGATATTGAAGTCATGTCCAATATAAGGCTACAGAAGTAGGAATCAACAGATAGGTGTGAAGAACCACAATGAAAATCATGTGTTTCAGTGTATGTGCAGGTGAAGTGGGATGGGGATAAGACCATTATTAGAACTATCAAATGAAGGAGTTGGCACTCCCTGGTCTATATATGGGTTAATTTTCCTCTTAGAAAGGGAAGTATTGCTTATATGTGTTATGACTGATGAAAGAGGGTAAATGTTTTCTCTAGATCAGGAGTTTTTAACCCTTTTTATGGGTCATGAATCCCTTTAGTTGCCTGGTGAAACCAATGGACTCCTTTTCAGAATAATGATTTTAAATGCATAGAATAAAATTCATATAATTATAAAGGATACCAATTACACTGAAATATAGTTACAAAAACAAAAAAAAGTTTAGACTCCACTTTAAGAACCCTTGCTGCTCCAGATGATTGAAGGAATTAGATTCTCTAAGAGTGTATTGCACCTGACTTACTATCCTTAATTAGAATAGATGTTCCTCTCCTACTTCTTCACTAATTTTTTTGTGTGTCCAGATACTTCTTCAAACCTCTTCTGTCCTCTCACCACATTTACCCGTCCTCCTGACACACTTAATCGGAATGTTTCACTGAAACTGTCCTGTAGAGTTAAAGCCAGATTCTTGGCTCCCCATAGGGAGATAAAAATATGACATTCAAATAATTTAGTTCCAAGTTGAAAGGTTTTATGATAAATTTCTACTGTAACTTTTCAGATAGGAATAGAATATAAAAAAGAGATTAGTAAACCTAACTGTGACTTCTTCTTGGATTCCTGAAGATGTTTTAACCAACTAAAGATTTAGGTTTGAACCCATGCTGTACCAGCCCTTTCCATTATTATTCAGTCAACAAGTCAAAAAACATTTATTTAATGCCTACTGTGTGCCAGGCACTGTGCTAAATGTTGGAGATAAAAAGAAAGTCAAAACCAGTCTCTATTACTCCTTGTCTGGGCTCTGATCCTTATTACTCTGTCCCTTTGTACCTGCAGTCCAGACTTTTGGGATTTGGATTCTGTTCCTGGCTGCCTACTTATTTTCCTTTATTTGGGTTTTAATCTCTTCAGCTCTGGCAAACAACAGCACACTCCAGTAGGTAAGCCCTTTAGCAACTGTAATTTCTATTATTTGTTACTATATGCTGTTCTGTACCTTTGCAACTAGGTCTCAGCCTCTGCATCCTTTACCTCTTATTTGGGTTCCTGATCTCTCCTTTATAATCTTTTGAGTATTTCCTTATCTTCACTACTCAGTCTGCTTGGTCTTCTTGATTGGTATTGATCCTTTCCCAAAACAGACTTCAAACCTATCAGTTTCCCTCAGATCAATCCCCCATTTTTTACCTTTATTTTCTGAAAGAGGTTCAGTGCTTATGTGGCTCATAAAAGAAGCTGCTCCTTAGAAGTGATAATTAGCATAGGGACTCTTAACCTAGATCCATTGATAGAATTCAGGAGACCTGTGACCTTGGTTGGGAAACCACTTCCATTTGTTTCAGGGAGATTTATTTCCTTTGGAATCCCCCACATTACATGCATTTAAAACCATGATTCTCAGAAAGGATTTCATTAGAATTCTCTGCCAAATGGGTCCATAACACAAAAACAGCTAAGGACCCATGCCCAAGAGACAATGGAGTACGGTGAAAAGAGTACTGAACTTGTATTCAGGAAAGCAATAAGTTCAAATCCACCACTGTTAGCTCTATGCTTCCTCTTTATGTCATTTTGGGTAAGCCTCTCTGTGTCCTCTTGAGTTAGATCATAGTAATAGTATATGTGGTGCTCACATCAAAAGTTTATTGATATGAAAGCCTTTTATAGATTATGACATTTTATAGATTGTGACAAATGTGAATCATTTATGCTGAATACCACAAGCATGGGGTAAAGGGAGGAATATCAATAACTCTGCATGAACTAAGCTAAAACCATGTCCAGCAATCACAAATGTCAATAGTTTTGATTATTCCAGATGAGAAACCTCAAGGAAGTCAAGGCACAGGTGTCTGAAATCCTTGAAATAGCTTCATTAAGTGCAACCAAAGCTGTTTATTAGATACCTCCCCTGCCTGAGAAATGATGATTCTATATCAATTAGTGGCAGGGAAGGGTCTAATGATAGTTATGTGATCCTTACTCAGTTTTGAGGAGGAAGTTTTCTTTTTCTTTTCCTTGATGTTGTTTTATTTGCAGAGAGGTTAAGGAGATACCCTACAATTCCATAACTAGGATAATAAGTAAGACTTTGTACTGTAAAAAGTTCCACTTATTTTCCTCAGCAATATGTTTATAATATTATGATGTTAATACATAATATTATAATTATATGATACATCACTATCAATAAAAATTTATTAAACAGCTATTGTAGAGAAATACAAAAATGAGAAAGTTCTTGACTTCAAGAAACTTTTTCATTCTGAAGCATGCCTTTTCTTTTTATGTCTGGGAAGAATATAGCCCTAAGGTATGGGAGATTGTCCTTGTCTTATCTGTGGGTGGTAGGATAGAATTGGGTCACTAGTCTAAGATGGTCAAATTGTTAAAGAGCAGTAACTGCTAACAAAAACTGATTATAAATATGATGATTAGATATTTGTCTGAGAGTATGGTTCTAAGGCACTCCAAGCCTCTACTATAAATGAAAAAAGTACTCTCTAGTCCTTGCTGACCTCCATGGCTGTGACTTTTCCTAGTCTAGGACTCCACACAATCCATTAGCCCTGAAAGAATGCTTGAACTCAAGACTAATCACTTGTAACTCACTCTCTCAAGTCACAGTTCAAGCATTAGAATGAACAGTAATCATCTTTTACCAGTTCAAATACTAGTATGGTTAATTGAGGGGGAAAAACACACAAATTTAAGAATCCAAATCAGAAAGAAAATCCCCTTAGTTTGAAATAGAGAACACATTTCAAAATTAGCAATCAAGTGGTTTATCAAGTGTGCTATAATATGAATCCTGATTTTTGAAATATTAAGAAAATACAGTTTGTTTATTATAATTTCTTTTATTTTTATACATGCATATAAAGTTCACTGCTTTAGCAAGGTAATCTTCCTGTACCTCTTGATTTTTTCCTGAAGGTTTTTCAGTCTCCAAGAATGAAAACTTTCTCCTTATTTTATAATGCTAATTTTCCAAAGAATCTAAATGATTGATAGTTTTAGGGAATTAAGTCATGTCACCAAAAAAAATTATTTTTGTTAATTCTAATAACATTATTTAATATAGCAAATGTATTGATATACCAATTAGAAAAATAATTTATGAAGGAATATACTATTTTATGATAATTTTCAACAATGTTACTTTTATATATATTTTTAGTAATTTAAAATTGAATAAAATTATTATATAATAAAATAAACAATATATAAATGTATAAATATATGATATATTATGCTATATATAAATATTTTATTTATTATATATAAATATGTTATATAAATATAATAAATATGTGTATATAATATAAAATAACATAAAAACAAAAAACAAAATAAAATTACACAAATAAAAAACAAAATATAATACAAGAATGTATAATTCATAATTCAGTGAACAGAAAGCCCTCACTAAATATCAGATGCTTTCAAAAACAAATATTTTTAGAATAATCTAGCACTATCCTTACTGCTAATAATAAACACTATGAATAATGATACAACTCCAGTTCAGTGAATAGAATCATGGTCAGGGATGGAAGTAATGAGGAAACCTGAAGAATTCAAATAATAGCAGTGATGATGATGATGGTGGTGGTGGTGGTGGTGATGGTAGTGGTGCTCGTGGTGATTGATAGCATTTCTCTATCCCTTAAAAATTTGAAAAAACACTTTACCTGAATAATGTCATGAGCATCAAACCTGATAATGGATAATCAAATGAGCTTTTTAAACTATGTTAAAGGCAAGAAGGACAAAAGATTGATCTTTATTGATTGAAGCAAATGGGATGACAATAGATGGGAAGCAAAATATTTTGCTATTCAACTCTTATTTGCTTCTTTCTTTCTTCTTGCTTCTGAGGATGATCTTTGGATTCAGGTGGGGTGTGGGAGACTGAGCAAAGAACAAAAAAATTGTTGGTGGAGAATTGAAACCTAAGACCTAAACCTAAGAGAGATAATAAAAGAATGTTCACAATGAGTTCAGTTCACCAGATCTGTGTAAACCTAATATCAGTAGATTTAAAGAACTGGCAGATGTGATTGCTGACCTGCTTATATACAACATTCAAAAATCATAGAGAATGGGAGATATTCCTATAGAAGATCAGATAGGAAGAAAGCTCCTAATTTTCAAAAGGAAGAATGAGGAGTCTATGAAATGTGGGCCAGTAAGTCTGATTTCAATTCCTAGAAGAATTAAAGAAAGTGTTATTATAACAATATAAACAGTTAGAAAGGGAAGTAATTATTTTTAAGATCTAGTATGGCTTCAGTGTGAAAAAACTCACATCACATTGATCATATTTCCTTTGACCTCAGGGTATTGCACAAAGAGGATATGCAGTGCTATATACACATTATATATATATATATATAATATATATTATATATATATAATACATATATACATATATATAAACCAGAATGTTATTTATTGATTGATTTACTTATTTTAGTTTTCAACATTCACTTTTATAAAATTTTGTGTTTTAAATTTTCTCTCCCTCCTATCCCTTCCCCCTCCTCAAGATGGCATGCAATCTGATATAGGTAATACATGTACAATCATATTAAACATTTTTCCACGTTAGTCATGTTGTAAAGAAGAATTAGAACCAAAGGGAAAACCATGAGAAAGAGAAAAAAAGAGAAAATAGTATGCTTCAATTTGTATTCAGACTCCATAGCTCTTTCTCTGGATGTGGGTAGCATTTTCCATCAAGAGTCTTTTGGAATTGTCTTAGATCATTGCATTTCTGAGAAAAGCTAAATCTTTCAAAATTGGTCATCTGATGATGTTATTGTAGCTGTGTACAATGTTTTCCTGGTTCTGCTTACTTCACTCAGCATCAATTCATGTAAGTCTTTTCAGGTTTTTCTGAAGTCCACCTGCTCATCATTTCTTTTGGAACAACAATATTCAATTACATTCATATACCACAACTTGTTCAGCCATTCCTCAATTGATGGACACCCCCTCAATTTCCAATTCTTGGCCACCACAAAAAGAGCCGCTATAATTTTTTTTTTTTGTAAATGTCAGTCCATTTCTCACTTTTATAATCTCTTTGGGATACAGACCTAGAAATGGTATTGCTGGATCAAAGGGTATGCACAGTTCTATAGCCCTTTAGGCATAGTTCCAAATTGCTCTCCAGAATGTCAACCAGAATTTTTAAAAGTCTCTCGTGAAATCTTTGTGGGAAAAGATTGAGTAAGCTAGAATATGACACAATTATTTGAATTCAGAGACAATTGAATAACTGAACACACAAAAGGAAAGTTTTCATAAGACCATTGTGAACCTGGAAGGCAGTCACTAGTGGAGTGTGTGCCAGTAATTTGTTCTTGGTCCTCTGCAGTTTAACATTTTTGTTAACTCTTTGTATGACCTGGACACTTTGTTTAATAAATCTGAAGTAGAAAAATGAAGCAAGATTAAAAAAAGTTTGACAGACTCAAAAAGAATTTTAGGATTTTACAACAACAAAAACAATTTCTAATCAGAACTTCAGGTCTTTATGTGGAGATTGAGAATGGTGTAGGACCTCCAACTAAACTGCCAAGCATTCAAACTCTATTGCACAGAGTGTAACTAAAATGGGCTGGCCGTGGTGTTCAAATGCCAAATGTACCCTTGTCTAAAAGACTATTTTATGGAGAACTCACACAGGATAAGTGCTCCCATGATGGTCATAAGAAGCAATACACAGACATCTCAAGGTTTCTCTTAAGAACCTTGAATTGATTGTGTGAGGTGGGAGACACTAGCATAGGACTGCCAAGCACGTCATGCCTTTATCAGAGAAGGTGCTGTGCTCTATGTGCAAAGCAGAATTGAAGTAGCTCAAAAGAAATACAAGATGCACAAATTTAGAGAATACACCTCAAATGATCGCATTGATTCTTTATGCCCAACCTGTGGTAGACTATTCTGAGCTCATATTTGTCAGATTAGCCACAGTCAGATACACTGTAACTTGACTCTAGCAAAGTGATGTCATTTTGGTTCTCTTCGATAATGGAGGATAACAAACATTAACCAGTCCCCGGAGGTAGCTTTACTGCATACGTTGGTGAACTGTTCACAAGAAAACTCAGAAAAAAAGGTTAATGTTAACTTAATAACTGTATTACTCAGAAAGTTATATTTTTTCTTTTTTTTCCTTTCCTGCCTGTCATTTATTCTATTCTCTCTTTTGACCCTGTCCCTCCTCAGAAATGTTTGCTTCTGATTAGCCCCTCCCCCAATCTGCCCTCCCTTCTATTATCCCTTTCCCCCCTATTTTCCTGTAGGGTAAGATAGATTTCTGTACCTAATTGAGTGTGGATGTTATTCCCTCCTTAAGTCAAATCTGATGAGAATAAGATTCACTCATTCCCTCTCACCTTCCCCCACTTCCCCTCCACTTTAAAAGCTTTTTCTTGTTTGTTGTCTGTGAGATAATTTACCCCATTCTACCTCTCCCTTTCTCCTTCTCCCAGTATAATCTCTATCATCCCTTCTTTTATTTTTTAGATATCACCCCTTCATCTTTAACTCACTCTGTGCCCTTTATCTATCCGTCCATCAGTATGATTTTTTTCCCTCCAACTACCCTAATGCTGACAAAGGTCTCATGAGTTACAAATATCATCTTTCCATGTAAGAATGTAAACAGTTCAACTTTAATAAGAGCCTTATAATTGTTCTTTCCTATTTACCTTTTCATACTTCTCTTGAGTCTTATATTTGAAAGACAAATTTTCTATTCAGCTCTGGTCTTTTCATCAAGAATGCTTTAAAGTCCTCTATTTCACTGAATATCCCTCTTTATGCCTGAAGTACTATACTCATTTTTGTTGGGTAGGTGATTCTTGGTTGTAATTGTATCTCCATTGCCCTCTGGAATATTATATTCCAAGCCCTCCTGTCCCTTAATGAAGAAGCTGCTAATCTTGTGTTATCCTGATTGTGTTTCCACAATACTTGAATTATTTCTTTCTGGCTGCTTGTAATATTTTCTCCTTGACCTGGACATTCTGGAATTTGGCTATAATTCCTAGGAGTTTTCCTTTGGGGACCTCTTTCAGGAGGTGATCAGGGGATTCTTTCCATTTCTATTTTATTCTCTTGTTCTAGAATATCAGGACAGTTTTCCTTGATAATTCCTTGAAACATGATGTCTAGGCTCTTTTTTTGATCATGGTTTTCAGATAGTCCAATAATTTTTAAATTATCTCTCCTGGATCTATTTTCCAGGTCAGTTGTTTTTCTAATCAGATATTTCACATTGTTTTCTATTTTTTTCATTCTTTTGGATTTGTTTTACGATGTCTTGATTTCTCATAAAGTCACTAGCTTCTATTTGCTCCATTCTAATTTTTAAGGAAGTATTTTCTTCAGTGAGCTTTTGGACTTCCTTTTCCATTTGACCAATTCTGCTTCTTAAGGCATTCTTCTCCTCATTGGCTTTTTGAACATCTTTTGCCATTTGGGTTAGTCTATTTTTTAAGCTATTATTTTCTTCAGTATTTTTTTGGGTCTCCTTTAACAAGCTGTTGACTTGTTTTTCGTGATATTCTTGCATCACTCTGATTTCTCTTCCAAGTTTTTCCTCTACTCTTACTTGCTTCTTAGAATCCTTTTTGAGGTCTTCTGTGGCCTGGGACTGATTCATATTCTTCTTGGAGGCTTTGGATGTAGGAGCTTTGACTTTGTTGTCTTCTTCTGGTTGTGTTTTGATCTTCTTTGTCACCAAAGTAAGATTCTATGGTCTGACTTTTTTTTTTTACACAGTTTGCTCGTGATCCCAGCCCATTACTTGAGTTTTAAACTCTTTGTTAAGGTAGGGGTCTGCTTCCAGTGTGGAGAAAGTACTGTCCCAAGCTTCAGGGGTTTTTTTGCAGCTGTTTTCAGAGATACTTCTAGGGACCTGTAAATTTTCAATTCTTCCAAGGTGGTATGATCAAGGGCAAGGTGTTTACGCCTTTCCTTGCATGGGCTCTGGTCTATGAATGACCACAAGTACTCTTTTCTGCCTTGGAACTGTGAGAAGGATTCCCTCTCCACTGCCACTCCACCATGCCAATGCTCCTCCTTGCCCCAGGACCGCCACCCAGATCCAAGCATAGGCAAAGCAAGACAATCCTGCCTCAGCACCAGAAAAGAGATCCTTACAATCCTCCTCTGATTAGCAGCTTGATCCCTACTGCATCTGTGGGCCTAGAGCTCCAGAAGTAGCTGCTGCCCCATGGCTGTGCCAAGACTGGGGCCTGACCGACTCTCACTGTGGTCAGACACACCTTTCCTACTGACCTTTTAAGTTGTCTTCGGTGGTTGTGGTTGAGAAATCTGCAAACCGCCACAGCTACCCATGATTCAGTCCTCTGAGGCCTGCTCCAGGTTTGCTGAGGCCCTGTTTTTGCCTGCACAGCCCATGCTGAACTGTGTTCCTCTCCCAGCCCAGCACAACTGACCTTTCCAATTAACCATCCAGGTAGTCTTGGGCTGGAAATTTGTTTTACTCTCTCTTTTTCTGGGTTCTGCTTCTCTAGAATTTGTTTAGAGCTATTTTTTACAGGTATTTGGAGGGGTTTTTGAGAGAGCTCAAGCAAGTCACTGCTTTTACTCTGCCATCTTGGCTCTGCCTCCCTGAAAGTTATATAATTTAAACAGCAACAAGAAGGAAGAACAACAATCAGATCCCTTTTCAAGTAAGGTTTGACATTCATTCATTCATGTTTCTACTATGCAGAGTCAACAAGCTTTTATTAAGCATTGATTATGTGCTGGCTACTGTGCCATGATTTGGGGAAATAAAGATTAAATCATCAAGGAAATGCATGATTAAGGATAAAAGGGGGTAGGTAGATGTGTTGGGAATATAAGAGAACACATGACCTCCATTCTTTCTAAAGGTGAAATCCTCATTTCTCTGTCATTCTTCTTGATATCTTAGAGATAGCTGAGTGATATAATGGATATAGCACTGGCCTTGCATTCATGAAGACCTGAGTTGGAATACTACCTTACTCTCTTACTAGCTATGTGACTCTGGACCTGCCATTTAACCTCTCTAATCTTGTTCCCTCATTTGTAAAATGGCAATACAAGCACAAGTAGTAGTAGTAGTAGTAGAAGTCATAGTTGTACTTCCCTTTCTATGCTACACTACTACTAACTAGCATCTACCTTACATACAGGTAATGACCAAAGCAAGATTATTATGATAAATATGTATATTGTATCAAGAGATGGCTGCTGAGGGCTCCATATTCATTTATATTAGCCAGTCCTATTTCCCTACACACTCACTTTCCTACCTTTAATTGAGAGATGATTCCAGTTTCCACGTCTGTCTTTAACACATTAGGAATAACTGAAAAAATTTTAAATTTATTACAAATACAATGCAAACAGAATTTATCAATTGGGCTTTGAATTTGAACTATCTATTACTCTTTGTTACTATTTAGTTTAGTCATTTCAGTTGTGTCCAACTCTTTGTGACCCTATTTGGGTTGTTTCTTTTTTTTTTCTTTTTTTTTTTTTTTTTACAAAAGTATTAGTGTGGTTTGTCATTTCCTTCACCAGCTCGTTTTACAGATGAGGAAACTGAGGCAAACAGGGTTAAGTGACTTAAGCCAATCATAATAATCTTGCCTCAGTCACTACCTGTGAGTTAGATGCTAGTAATAGTAGTTGTAGTTGTCATAGTAGTATTTCCCTTCTAAGAGAAACACAGCTAGTCTGTGTCTGAGGCCAGATTTGAACTCAAAAAGATGAGTCTTCCTGACTCCAGGCCTAGCGCTCTATCCATTTTTTCCTTGTCTTTTCTTCACTCTCCCTGCAGATCAGCTTCCAGGTATCCACTGCCATTTTGCCTCTTTGCTATTTCTTAGGCTACTCACTATGCATCTTTTTTTTTACTGGTTTGTAATCAATAATAATTAACCTATTAATATCCAGACAGCCTGCTATTGAGAGGGATTTACCACACAACAATTAAATAAATGTTAGAGAAAACTTTCAATTTATATGTAAGTAAAAATATTTTCTAAGCTAGCAATGAAGTTCAAGAAATATATATTTTATCTACTCTAGCATTCAAAGAATCATAGTTTCTTAAAACTGCAAGGGACTTTAGACATCTTCTAGTCTAATGCACTCATTTTACAAATCAAGAAACTGAGACTCAGAAAGGTTATTATTGCATAAATATTTCCATCAAGCTCATATAGTTAGTAAATGACTAATCTCTGATTCAGACTTGGGTCCTCTGACTTCAGAGGGCTTTCTACAACAAATTTCTTATTCAGATAAAATGGGTTCACATGTAGATACAATGTGGTCATAATTTAGAGTCATCTTCCAAAGGTCTATAGCAGAGTGAAAGACTCATTATCATCCTAAGAAAGTGGAAGATAAATGTTGGGCTATTTACCATAACATCTGGGAAATATTCACAAAATTAAAGATGGCTTGTGGACTAGGATTACTAGTTTGACCTCTGTGGGTTGAGTAAAGATTGATCACATCCAATCTACTCTAATCCAATCCAATTCCATTCAATCTAATGTAATCCAACAGAATTTATTTAGTGCTTAGTCTGTATAAAGTGGACTGGGTCAATGAGATGGCACTGGAGATAGAGTACAAGCCTGAAGTCAAGGAAGACTCATCTTCATGAGTTCAAGTCTGACTTCAGACACTTTCAAGCTTGTGACCTGAAGCAAATCACTTAATCCTGTTTGTCTCAGTTCCTCATCTATAAAATGATCTGGAAAAGAAAATGACAAACCACTCCAGTATCTTTGTCAAGAAAATCCCAAATTGGGTTATGAAGAGTTGGAAACAACTGAAACAACTAACAACTACAAAAATGTATAAAGCATTGTGCTAGCTAAGTTCTAGGAATACAAAAATGAAAGAAAAAAATAGTCTCTACTCTCAAGAAGCATACATTCTAAGTGAGGGGACATCAAAGTGCAAAATGATGGAAAGAAACTTGGCTTTAGAGTCAGGAAGACCAGGGTTAATACTTTACCTCTGACACATAGTAGGTGTGTGTCACAAGGCAAATCATTTAACCACTGTGTGCCTCAGTATCCTGAACTATAAAATGATAATAAAAATATATACCTTGCAGGGTTGTTGTGAGGATAAAATATTTGTAAGGCATTTAGTGCAGTGTCTAAGATGTAGGTAGTATATAAATTCTAGTTATTATTATTGTTGTTGTTGTTGCTACCTAATCATTAAGTTCTGTAGGCAGTTTTTTATATGTATAATTGTGTAATTCTTTCCAATATGCATTTTTAGAGGGAGCTACCTCATCAGAAATTCCTGGTTCTATTGAAATCACAGTCTCAGGGGGAAAAAACAGATATTTTCATCCAGTGATGAAATTCTTTGATAAAAGCTAACCATGTAGAGAGCAAAAGAAGAAATCAGTATTTTTTTGGGGGGGGTTGGGCAATGGAGTCTAAGTGACAGGGTCACACAGCTAGTAAGTGTTATGTGTCTGAGGCCGGATTTGAGCTCAGCTCTTCCTGAATCCAGGGCTATCCACAGGTTCTATCCACTGAGCCACCTTGCTGCTCCCAAGAAACCAGTATAAAGCCAATGTGTATTCCCAGAGAAATAAATTATAAACTCCTCAGAGGACAGTGACTGAATCATATTTATATTAGTGTTATCCTGAACATCTAACACAGTATTTTCCACAGAGTAGGAGCTATATGAATATTTGCTGGAAAAATAAATGGATATGGATACAATGAAAGGTATTTATTCTTCCCAAATTACAAAGCTGGTAAATGACTAGAAATTAATTGCAAGACAATTTGAAGCATGCAATGACACTACCTTATTCAGTGGTCATACTTTTGGTAACCTGAACCATTTGGGGATAAAGCCATAAAACTGAAGCTAAGTAAAAATGGTTTCTAAGTGCCATGAAGACTTGCTAGCCCAAAGTTGAAATACTTTAAACCCAGGAGAAAAATTATCTCCATACCTCCAGAAGCATTGATTAGGTATTATGTGTGAAATTAAGCCTTCTGACTAAAGAATCTTGGTCTTCAGATTCCCTCTGAAAACTTCTACCTAAGGGGTAAGAGAGTGCTGGAAGTGGACACACTGAAAAATGACAGCTGAGAAAGTAGGGGGCAGAAATAAGTAAAATGGTTCCTATCTACTACCAAAGTAGATAGTAAATAAGTAAGATAGTTCCTATCTACTTTGGTAGTCCCTAAATAAGGAGTTCTTAGTTTGGGAGTTTTGGATAGATAACAGGAGGTCCATGAGCTTGAAGAGGGAAAATGACTATTTACAGTCATCACTAACTGAAATTTAGTATTTCCTTCAATTATTTAAAAAATATAATTTCTAGAATGAATCCATAGGCTTCACCAGACTGTCAATTGGGTCTCTGACACAAGGAAACATTCAAAAGATGTGTCCTAAGTCTTCTATTACATTCCTGATTCTTAATGTTTTCTCCATTTTTAAAATAGCTAGTATTTACTGATATGTGGACATAGGGCATATCCTGGAAAAATCTTGGAAGGCAATTTGATTCCTGTTTGTAGGACAGAGCCATGGACAGTAGGGCTTCATAAATGCTTCTTCAATCAAATTGAGCTGAATTAGTGATAACTAAATCAACAAAAGATGAAACCAATCAGTCAACTAGCATTTATTAAACATCTATATGTCAGATATTGTGCTAAGCACTGGATATACAAAGAAAGAAAACAAAACAAAACAAATGGTCTTAGATCTCAAGGAGCTCATAGTTTAATGATGCAGAAAATATGCAAACAACTACATACAAACAGGATATAGACTATATATATGATATAGATTTAGATGATATAAATATAGGGATAGGTGTAGATATAGGATGAATTGAAAGTAGTCTCAGAGGGAAAGCACTAAGATTAAGGACTGGAAAAGCCTTCTTACAGAAAGTATAACTAGTTGAGACTTGAAAGAAACCAGCAGTGATGCTAAAAGGTAGAAATGAGGGATGAGACTATTTCAGGTATGGGTGATAGCTAGTGAAAGTAAGTGTACTCTGCTTAATAAAGAAGGGAAATATGTAACATATTGCAGAAATACTCTCATTAACAAATTGGAAAGTGCACAATGCTTAAAGGTTTTAAACTTAAGTCATCTGGAAATTTCACAAATCCAGGAGTATATGTCAATCCTCAATAATGTTAAACAAATATGATACTAGAGCATATATTTGTTTAAGTTCCCTAGAGGTCACATATGATAATGGTAGTTCTGATGCACCATTAGCAGGGTATGTGTGCTTGGCTAAGGTGAGAGGTATATATATATATATATAGATAGATAGATAGATAGATAGATAGATAGATAGATAGATAGATAGATTTGTCACCAAACAGAATTTCCGTCTAGGCAAAGCTAGTGTTTTTTTTTTTCCTAGAAAAATTCTTGCATTAGCCTCTAAAGCTCTGACTAAATCTGCAAACCAGTCCTATTTCCAATCAGGATAAGGGACAGCCACCTGAAATTTACTCACTGGTTGAGTGAGAAGTAAGAGAAAATACCTAATCACCACTAACTGACCTGTAATTAGACAAGGGGGAGAAGACTAGAACAAGCCATTGCTATCCACTTCTTATAAGTAAAAATCATATGGTAAAATCAGGAGTTCATACAGTCATTCTCTCAATTGTGTGAGAACTCTCGTACATAAGCAAAGGTTGTCTTTGTTGAAATTGTGTAATCCATTAGAATTCTGAATCAGACACTTAAAAAAAAAGCCCAGTAGAAGTCTACTACATGCAGATTTCTAATAAGATCATATATGTAACAATTGAGAAACACAGAGTTCATTAAAAAAATCCTAATTTTTTCACTTCACCTTATTTATCTTTGTTTTTCAGTCTCCAGTAGGTGCTCACACTTATGTCTCATATAATCATCCAACTTGACTTGCCTCTAGCTAGAGTATATTAATAATCACAAAAATCTACATAAATAATTCATATAAAAATCATATAACTGTAAGGTACCAGAGAGATCAGCTAGATCAAACATCTCATTGACCAACTGAGGAACTGTAGCTGGAAAGTGATTTATTCTAGGTCACGCAGATAAAGTAGTAAGGACAATAATCATTTTCTTCTGGACTAAGGCTTTTACCATTATATCACTCTTCCTATCATGTTGCTGTAGTACAATTTTACATTAATTTTACAATCTGAGTAACCAATACAATGGATGTAAGTTACCCAAAGAAACATTAAACAACAGCAAATGCTTTAGTATAGTTAAATAATTTTGATATTGTGCATGATAATACAGCACTATTCATATAAATCAAATTATTTTACCTGTTCTTTGACTGATGCAAGAATGGCAGAGGTTGTCTCAGTTTCAGATCCATCTCCATTGGATGTATTCAACACAGGGCTCAGGGAACTAGTTTTTTCCGAAGATGAAGGCTGGTCTGGAACAGGCATAGCTCCTACAATTAAAAATTAAAATTTATTCAGTGATTATTATTAAAAGAAAAAAGGCAAATTAATTTTAGAAAAGCATCATTTTACCAGTAAGTTTTAATTGTTGTCCTAGGGGAGAATGAAAGCTGGATGACAAATAAAGAACACATTAAGGACTGAGCAAAGACATAGAATGGATTCTCTTTCATCAAGCCTACCCACAAGTTTCATCTCACATGCTTATTATTTGTTTATTTCTCAAGGTTGGTATGTATTTGTGGCAGGAGAAGGGGAGTGAAGAAAGTAAAAAGTGAATGGCAAAGGAAAAGATGGAGCAAAAATGGGGGGAAAGGAAAAGTAGAGTAAAGAAGGAGGAAAGTGAGTAGAAATAATAAGGAAAAGAGACATTTCCATACACTAAAAAATTTAAAATTGCAAGAGGAAAAAGAACTAGAGTATAACTATAATCCCATCCTATCTCAAGCCCTAACTAAAGAGTTGTTAGTTGGTCTTGAACTGGAAGAGTTATCTGTAATACTTATTTACATCGACTAAGCTCAGACAGATGATTCAAAGATGATCACCACATCAATAACTACTCCTTTGGTATATGTTAAAATATGATTAATTTCATTTTGTGATGTTATTCAGAATGTGTCATGCATAGCACATTCTGATTCTTTTCTTCAATAAAATATTCATGAGATATAGTTATGAGACTTCTCTGTAATCTAAAGGTTACTAGCCTCTCTTATTCCTTATACCTGTTCCATAATTTCAATGTATTTCTTAACATCATAATCTATTTTCTCCTTTGCATAGAAGTCACTGAGTAGCAAAGTATATGATAATTTAATTTGGTGAGCTGTATCTGTTATTCTGGTGAGGGAAGCTTCTATAAAGTGTAGCAGCATTCAAACTGACCTACCTCCAGATGTGTCTCCCACTTGAGTTTTCACCTGTAATGACTAAGTCTATACTCTAAAAGAAATGTGACCCCTTTTAGGTCAATCATGGAGGCCTTGTGTCATGCTAACAAATTTGGATTTTATCTTAGAGGCAATAAGAAAATGATCAAAGATTGTTTAATGGAAGAGAAATTTGGTTAGATGCAATAACCAAATACAATGACCAAAAACTATTCCAGATGATCATAATGAAAGATGCTACTCATTTCCTGTCAGAGATGGACTCAAGGTGAAGACTGAGACATATTTTGTTTGGACATGACCAATGCAGAAATTTGTTTTGTTTGTCCATAAATATTTGTTACAAGGGTTTTCTTTCTCTTTCTTTTCAATGAAGGAAGGAGACAAATGGGAAAGAAAATAGATTTTTGCTAATTGAAAAAAAAATTAATTTGAAATCAAGAGAAAAAATAGACATTGTAAAAAGAAACAGAAGTTAGTAACTAGGAAGTTAGCCAAGAACACTAAAGCCTACGGGAGCAGGGAGGAACAAAAATCAAAACACAGGCTGAGTCAAAAATAGGACAAAATATGAGAAGCTACCCCAAAATAGAAAAGGTAATGGAAATACCAGTTACTGATATTTCCAAGGGATAGCATGATGTAGTAGAACTCCACTAGATTTGGAATAAGACAACCTGGCTTCAAATCCCAGCTTTTCTGCTTAATAACTGTAAGACTATTGCAAGGCAATGAATGAAGCTTTCTGTGTCCCAACTGGCAAACCTATAAAATAAAAACTTTGAACTAAGTGATCTAAGATTGCTGCTTATTCTAAATTCTATTATCTTAAGTATATAAAAAAACTCAGTAATTCATAGTAAAGATGGCCATAAGACTGAGAGCTAACCACTTTTTCTTTTTGAAAGAACCCAATCATGACTCCGTATTTACACTAGCATCTTATTCAAGCTATCAATGAACAAATATTTATTTAGTTCCTGCTGTGTGTCAAGCACTGGGGATAATACAGAACTAAAAATGAAGTATGCCTATCCTCAAGAAGATTACATTCTACTAGGGAAGACAAATAGAAATAAGTTTTATATAAAATAAATGAACAGTATATTTATGGAGAAAAAGACATCAAAAGCTGAGATGATCAGAAAGGACTTCATTTAGATACGGGAGTGGAGAACCTATGCCCTCAAGGCCAAATGTGGCCCCCTAAGTGTGACTTTTTGGCTGAACCCAAACTTCACAGAACAAATTTGTTTTGGATTCAGTCAAAGGGACACACTTGAGGACCTAGAAGGCACAGCTTCTATACCCCTGATTTAGACAATGGTGTTTGAGCATATGCTTGAAGGAAATAAGGTGTTTGAAAAGGTTACGGGCAAGGTAGAAGTGTATTCTAGGAATAAAGGAGAGTCAGTACAATGCATTGGAGATGGAATTCCCTGTGTTAGGATGCAAGAAAGTCATTCTGGTTGGAGTGTAGCATGTATAAAGGGGAGTAGCATATAACAGATTGGAAAGGTAGGTTGGGGTAAAGTTGAGGAATTCAAAAGTCAAATAATGGGCCTCTAATTTGAGCCTAGAGGCAATAAGGAGTTTATTGAGTAGGGGAGTAACATGGTTAGACCCTGCACTTTAGGAGGATCTCTTTGAAAATATTATATACAAAAAAATCAAGAAGGGAGAGACCTGAGCCATGGAGATAAACTAGTAAGCTATTGCAATAGTCTAGGTGAGATGTGAAGGAGAATACCTAATGGGATAGTGCTTGTCTTGGTTCTCGTTCCAACTCTATGGTTAATTTGAGACAAAGTTCTTCCTTGCTTCCACAAAATATTATGGGGACTGGAGTCATCCCTGAACCTGAATCCCTATGGCAGAGTCCTCATTTCATATTACGAGACTTCCCTAGGACTAGCCTGGCTGGATTTAGAACTACTATTTTTCGCTAGATTTTTATATCCCATACTTTTGCTAAAAGATCTGCTTGTACACTGGTAGACATCCCTGCCTAGACCTAAATTTTCTGCCTCTTGCCATACTTTTTCAACAGCTGGCTTTAATCATGAAAATTATATATAGACATCTTCCTGATGTCTTTTTATGGACTTTCCCATCCATAAAAGGTACAATTGTCCATATCTTGTCTGACTTCCTCTTACTGCTAGTACCAGGGACCTTCACTAATCACTTTCCCTGATAAGTCTTTCTAGTCTCTAGGTCTAATCTCTCTAATCTTCAGTCTGGTCCATCTGCTTTTAATGAGGACTGTTACTGTCAATTTTATTTTTAACTCAATATAAATTATGAGCTTTGTGCCATGCTACATGACTTAAATGGCAACTATGACAACAAACAATTAATAGTAATTAGTCAATATTTTACAGCTAGATAAAATTAGAAGGGCTTCATTACAGAGATCATTATATTGTCTGAAATCCATAATGAGAAATATGACAGTCCTATTTTCCAACTGAAAATAGTATACTAGCAGTAATTGGGCTTAATTTTAGAATAAATTACTTATGATATCCATAATGAGAAATAGGATTAGAATAAAAAATTCAATGCAAACATCTACAGTATTCAGAATTAGGGAAATAGTATTAACAAGAGAGTTCTGAATTAAGAGCTCAATGCCTTTTGGAAGATGCATGCAAAAATATTAAAAAGTCAAAAAAAGATAGTCATTCAAGTTTGTACAATTATTATCCTGGTTAGTTCAATGTAACACTATTATAATTCAAATAGTCAATTAAAGGGTTCAGATTGAAAATAGACCAAAATATCCTTTGCAACATACATGTAGATATAACAAGACATACATCTAACAACTGTTAAGGTAAGGGTCATTTACTTCTAAATGACTTTTCTTCTAACACCAGTTCTACAATCATATTAATTCAATTTCCCCAATTTCTCTTTTACAAAGTAGCACAACCATCACATAGTTGGATCAGAGCTAAGTAACCCTTGATTTTGGTTATCACTACTTCTAGGCAAGTGTTAATATGATGAAAAAAAAATCGAGCCTTTAAACCCAAGGGCAAGCAGGCTTATAAAGTAAGTTTAATATCTATTTGTATCAAGGAGGCATTTCATCCTTTATGTTTTGTCTATCCATATTTTTTTAAAGACAATAGTTCACTAAAGTCCAATTTCAATGTTTCATCATGGTGGAGAAGTCACCCTGTTTTCTCAAAGATTATGCCAATGAAACATAACAGATGTAAGGGCCCATTAAGCCCTAGATATATTCAGATTTCCTTCACCTTTGAAAGTAAAACGTTGAGAATTTTAACAATATGCAATAATTATGCAAGTATTAACGTAGTATCTATTAGGTCTTCATCACTGTAATATACCACTGAGTTTCCATTCATCTCCATTCCTTAAACAATTAATGCCCCTTGGGCCCCAAACTTTGCCTTGATAATTCTCAGGTATGTTTTCCTACTCTTCATAGTTTTCCTCCATGTTTATCTGAATAAAGGCATCTGGGTGAAAGTTCTCTGACACTGAATTGTAAAAAGTGATACATTTAATAATATATGCTTTTGTCACTTGGGACTTTGGAAAAGTGCAATTCTTAGTTGTTGACTTCCAGAGTTAATCGTTTTTCTCACTTACTGGAAATAGGTTACTTTAATAAATATGTAACTCGATGTATGATTTATCTTCTTACCTCAAGAATAACTCATAAAAGAATGCCAAAAGAAAATCCTGTTTTTACTTCCTTATCTAACAGAATATAAGATAGCTTTGTTCTTAAATCTGTTTGCTAGTAATTCATACTAATCATAACTGAGTGGTTTTGGTTATGAAGCCACCACAAATCAGAAGGCATTTTTATCATGATGACTTCACAATAGGAAGAACTGAGCTTCATGCTCTCTGAGACAAACTAGTTATGTTACTTGAGGCAAGTGACTCAAACTCTCAGTGTTCTAAGCTGCAGAGAAGTTAAACACATGCTTTGATAGAAGGAGTTTGCTCATCTGGGAATTCTCTCTATCAATGAAATCATAGGTCCAATCTCCATTCTCTATCCTATTCTCACTACCCAATTCACATTCTTTTCACTATATTATTCCACCTCCTTTCAATGCCAAATCCAAGGGACTATCCCTTCTATGAAATTCTCCCTGTTCCTACCAATGCACAAACTCTGGACTCTGCCAGATAAAAATAATCCTACCCCCAATCATTTTATCTCTCTTTCATCTTCAATCTTTCCTTTATGTGTTGGCTACTTTTCAATTCCTAAAGTTCTATTACTCTAATAAAATAAAATAAACCTTTTACTCTTAAACCTTTAGTGTCTTCAAGCAAGAACTCCATGTATCTCCTTGGCTTCACTGCTTAATCACTATTTAGAGCAAACAATGATAACTCCCTTTATTTACTCTCCACCTACTAACTTCTGGACTATTTGCCATGTGAGTTCCCAACTGAGACTCTTACCTAAAAGGGCTCTCTCAAAGGTCCTCAAGAACCTTTGAATTGCTAAATTCAGTGACCATTACAGCATTCTCAATACCCTCTTATCCTTTTGATAGCTTTTGATGTTTTTAAACACCCCCTCTATTGCAGGATATTCTCCTCTCTCTTTGCTTCGGGGACATTAGTGCCCCCTATTGTTCTCTTGGTCTGTATACACTTTATTTGATAGCTCATCACCCACCTTCCTCCCACTGGAAACGGGTGTCATCCAAGACTCTGTCCTGGACCTTCTTTTCTCTGCACACTCTCTTCCTGGGTTATCTTGTTCACTCCCACTTTTTCAATTATTAATTATGCAGGTGACTCCCCAAACTTTATAATTTCTCCCCTGATTTTCATTCCAGCATCACCACCTGTTGGCAATGTATTCCCATCTGAATGTCTCACTAGCATAAGCCACTATTTTTAAAAATTAAATTTGTAATACACCCTTTGAAATCCTTCCTTCTTCTACGAGCTTCACTACTTTTGTACCAGTCTCTTTCCTCTTCAAGTTGGCCTCCAAACAGGTGCCAAAACAGAATTCTTCAGACACAGATTTGACCATGTTACTTCTCACATTAAAATCTGCCAGTGGCTTTCTGTCTTCAGAAGAAAATACAAAGTTATTAGCTTGAAATTTAAAGTCACCTACAGTCTGATTCTTACCTACCTTTAAACTATGTTTCAAATCAATCCCCAACCAGCACTTTAACTGGAGTTAAATGTGGCTATTAGCTATTCCTTAAACTCTGTGTTTATGGTGAACAAGTTATCTCCATGCCTTGAATGCACTTCCTCATCTCTGGCTTTCAAAATCTTTCTCTTCTTTCAAAGTTCAGATCAGGTGCTGCCTCCTACTTGAAGACTTCTCAAGTTCCCTTAGGTGAAAATGTTTTGTTCTTCCTCAAATGCTATAAGGAATGTTGTATCCCCTTCCTTTGACCCATCATATCTTACCTCATATATTAATCTAGGTACACATCCTATTTCACTCTCTCCAAATAAATATCTTCTTGAGTAGTGATTTGTGATTAAAAAAACATATACATAATGCCTAGCACCTTGAATAGTGCCTTGTATATAAAGCTATGTAAATAATATTTTAGAAAAAAGAACAAGGCATTAAGTGATCCACTTCTTTGACACAGATTGCCCCAAAGTTAGAAGAATGAAAGAGTGCTGGGGCAGCAAGTTGGTGCACTGGATAGAGCACCGGCCCTGACATCAGGAGGACCTGAGTTCAAATCCAGCCTCAGACCAAACACTTGACACTAGCTGTGTCACCCTGGGCAAGTCACTTAATCCCAATTGTCTGCAAAAACAAACAAACAGCACTGCAGATACCTTCCATAGACATTCTAGATTTAAGTAGTTTTATCAATTTTGTAAACCTCCTTTCAAGATATTTACTCTTCTGTGTCTACTACTTGCCAGCCTCTCCTTAAGCACTGGATTAAGGAGATCTGATGGTTTAGGTGGCAGAAAGCCTTAATTTCATTCAAGCCTAATCTGTACCAGGCATAGGAATATCCAGCTGAATATCTCGTCAGTCATAATAATAATCAAATCTAAGAAGGAATGATAGAGAAAAAACAAACAAAAAATCCATGCTCTGTATCCCAAAGGCAGCATGTATAAAGAGCTGTTCTTAAAGCCAAGAAGGGCAGGGTTCCAGTCCTGATTCTGATTTATAAAGGCTGTGTGACCCTAGGCAAGTCACTTAATCTCTCAATGTCTATTTAAGATCATAAATAATGGAAAAACTGGTAACCTACATCGGGAGAAGGAGTTTCTTTTTTCCATACTAGTGAATGCACTGTTCCATTCTGCATCCCTATACTATATCCCATGACATCCATTAGCTTAGAAATAGTATTGCCTTTGGGTAGAACTGCTAATTTCAGCTCCAATATATTCAGAAAGTTACTATTGTTATTATCCATGACAAAAGGAAATTACAAAGTGACAAAATTCAAAGTCAAATTTTTCCTCTCACAGTCTGAACTGTCACAGCATATTTATGGTTATTAATTATTTTCAACAAAGAGAAGGGAATTTCCTCAAATCTCCATATTTCATTCCTCTAATTCTTGATTATTGTGATTTCCATCTTCCATGAGCTAAGGAAAGACATTCTCTTTTGTCCGTAATTTTGAATGTATTTTCTTAAATCCATTTCCCCAAATGGATAGAAACAAATAAAAGTCTTTAATTCATATTACCCTTCTAAAAAAAAGTTTTCTTCTTTGAAATATTCCTCAAACTTAGATTTTAATTTTAAAAAGAAATCTACATAAATATCAAATGCCTATCAGATCTACCATTATCATCACAAGGTAATAATGAAAGATAATCCACTTAGTCATTGATCAGTCTACCAAATAGAAAATATTGTGTTTCTTATGAAGAGGGATTCATTACTCTTTGGCTCCAAACTGAAAAAAAAATAGGAGGAATGAAAAGAAGGTAAAAATTGCAAATTTTGACTTGATATAAGGGGAAAAAAAATCTCATAAAAGAACTAGACCAAAGAAGAATGAACTTCATAGGTATTGGCGGCTTCCCCTTCAAAAGAAGTACTCAAATATAGACTAGGCAGTTAGGTAGCACAGTGGATCGAGTGCCAGGACTAGAGTCAGGAAGACCCAAGTTCAAATCTGGCTTTAGACTCTTACTAACTGTGTGACCCTGTGCAAGTCATTTAACCCTTTTTGTCTCAGATCCTCATCTATAAAATAAGCTGGAGAAGAAAATGATAAACCACTCCAGTATCTTTGCCAAGAAAACTCCAAATGGGGCCACTATGAGTCAGACATAACTGAATTGACAGACCAAGAACAACGATAACCCCTGTTTAGGTCTGTGGTAAACAGCATCAATCTTTTTTTTTTTCAGATCCAGGTTAGATTAGATGGCCTCAGAAGCTTCTCTACTGATAATTACATAACTTATTTGTGTTGTTGTTCATTCATTTCAGTCATGTCCAATGTTAGAGATCATCTCACTCAAAGCCCTCTTTTTTTTTAACAGATATAGAAATGAACTCCCCAAAAGGTTAAGTAACTTGGTCAAGGTTTTAAAACCAGTTTTGGCAGAGCTGAAACTTTCCAACCCCTTGACTCCCACTTTTTCTACTTATACCATTCCTCTATCAATTACTATTTATAAATTGGCTTCTTTCTGCATTTTGTGAAGTACATTTATATAAATTGGCCTTCCCCTGGTATTTTCCTTGAAATTTGACTTGAATTAATATGTATTTTGAATTTAAATACAGATAAATTGGCCAGCTAGGTGGCACAATGGATAGTCTTTTATATTTATAAATTCTACTGTTTCATAATTATTATCTCTTTTAAATGAGTAATCAAGAAATAAGACAATATAACTGTAACTGAACTTAGAGAACTAATTTACCTTACCAGCTCCACTTCAACTTTTCCTTGGAAATACTAGGATTTCCTCCACAGTGCCTGGAGCCATGTTCAGCACAGTGCTAGATAAGCACTTCTAGGATGACAAGGCAGAAATACTCAAAATGATCCATTTTGGTAATTCTACTAATAGCAAAATGCTGTCTATTTCTACTCAACTTACACTATGATTATATTTAAATGAATATAGCTCTGTCAAAAGTTGGTGATCTCAGCAATACTAAGTTGGAAACCCCATCTTTATTAACATAAAACTGATTTTGTCTTGGAAATAATGAGCCAATAAGTTGTTCCCAGTGCTAATTACTGACTTTGAGGTAGCTGAATGATTGGGCTCTTTGAGCTGCAAGGGCTTCTACTTTGACACCAGAGAGAGCAACACAAGGATTCTTGAAATCAGCACTACCATAGCTATGCATATGGAAAGAAAATATGGGTTGACTGTGTAATTTAAATCTGAGCTCTTACTGAGTCTAAGAAACACTTCCAAATTTCATTTTGCTAAAGTCTCAACTGACAATTTGCTCTTTTTAAGCAGAATATTATTACTGAATATAATAACACTATGTATGGAATCAGCACTCAGAATATTTTGGTATTTTTTTTTTTTTTAGATTCTAAACTTGACGGTGCAAACTGTATCCTGTAAATCCTCCTCAATGCTTAGCCCTGCACTTTTACCATAAGACTTAATAATTGTTTATTAGAATGGAAAGACATACATGTATATTTATGTCATATATCATATATATGTTATAGATGATGTTTATGTATATAGAGTGTTTATGTCTGTATCTATATTCCTTTATTCTTTGGAAAAACTTAACTGTATTTTCCACAACATTACAAAGACCTCTCCCAGGCATAATGCCTCTGAAACCAAATTTCCTCATATGTGAAATGAGGGGGGTCCATGTAGATGACCTCTAACATTCCTTCCAGTTATAAATCAAGGATCCTTTGAACCTATAATTACTGGGTCTGGTTGTCACTGATAGAGACATAATCTAGATAAGCTACTTAAAGCTATGTCTCTGAATTTATAACCCCAACCCAACTTAGTATTTCCAACAAATACAAATTTTCCATCTTTTCTACTCAATCACTGCCTCATCTGAGGCAACTGGCAAAAAAAAATAATAATGTACTAAAGGTAGTTGATAACAATTTAACTGCTGTGAATTACCTACCCTGGCTGTCATAATATACAAAACAGCAGGTGCAAAACAGACAGCCACACACTGGCCTGCAACATGTTCACAGTACTTTAAAATGTCCACTCAAATTATGAGAATTTACCCTTCATAGGGACTCCTAATATGTAATGACTGACACTCCCTTCAGGCCCCAGACTTTCTCAACATATTTGTCATAAATGGTGCCAAGGGGAAAGTCAGAAGGAAAAATACACAAGCAAAATAAAAATCTGAATGTTTTTCTTAGCCCATCCCAACATGGAGGTTCTATAGTAATGGTTTTCAATTCTATTAATGAAGCACTATGCTTTTTAATATGTTGTTCTCCTATTGCTTGGCAATTATCCAAACAAAATCTCTGCTGATTTTAAAAGATGTTCCAAGGGACAATTGGAAAGAGAAATGGTACTGTTATTAATAAAGGAACAATGTGTTAAAAATACTGATTTTTATTCTTACTGCCAAGAAATGTTTAATGTTTGCTGCCACATAGTCTGATTTTTCAAGTGTCTAAATTATTTAATTTACTTAATTACCCTGGATACATACAACTACTCATGCTTTGAAGAAAAAGAAAAAAATAAATTATGTTGTTTGAGCATTCAAAACTAATTTTTTCAATTTATTTCAATTTCCTCATTAAGATTACAGGGTAATAAACATAATTCCTAACTCTATAACTTATGGAATCAATCACTCCTACTTTATTTTATTAAGGGGATATTTCAAAACCTGACTTTGCTTTCTTGGATTGTTGTTTGTTTTCCCTACTGCTACTAACCCCACCCCCCCATTACTACTATATTATTACTTATTATTATAACTAGCATTTACCTAATGCCTTAAATTTTATAAAGTACTTCACATATATTTAATTTCAATCCTAAAATAACCCTGGGAAGTAGGTATTATTATTATTCTCATTTTATAGATGAGGAAAATGAGGCAGGCAGATTCAAAGCTATAAGGAAATTTAGTTTGTCTCCCTCATCCCTAGCAGAATGTCATTATAACCCCTAACAGTTGTCATAGTGAATAGAGAGCTTGAGTTGGAATCAGGAGCAGTTAAATTCAACTCTTGTCTCAGATACTTAATAGTTGTGTGATGCTGGGCAAACAAATTAGCCTCTCTGAGCCTCAGTTTCCTAATCTGTAAAAAGAGGATATTAATAACACCTGCTTTCCAGGGTTTTTGTAAGGATCAAACTAAATGAGATAATATATGTAAAGTATTCTGCAAACTTTATGTAACTATATAAAGGTTAGCTATTATACAAATATCAATTATTTATATTACATTTAAATAGATATTATTTGCTTTTGATGAAAGTCTCTTGGTGACCAGTGTGGTTGTGTTTCCTGCTGTTGTTCTAGTGACCAGTCTGCTTGAGGAAAATGAAAAAAGAAACAATCAAATAACACCACCAACAACAACAACCACAAAAGACCTGGGTGCTTTTTTACATTTGGATTTATGGTGTTCAGTTCATGTCAGGGCATTGGTGAAATTCCATCATTGTCATTTGTTTAACCTTTGAAAAATCCATGGTTATCTAATGATGACTGCTGCCAACTTTCTGTTGCAAGCATTAGTCATTTCCTGACAGTATCATTGCAAGAGTTTCTTGGCAGGCCTTCCCATTCATCTATTATGTGCTTACTCTCAATTCAGAACTCTCTAGCCAAGTCCCTTCATTTCTGGATATTCCCATGCACTTGCAAGTACAGTCTGAACCAACTTCAAAAATCTAACATTCGCACAAATTATGAAAATAAGTTGATTCAATTTCTTTTCCTCATGACACTGACGAAACTAATTTTTCAGTATTTGGTGTGTGTTAAGTATTATTTTAAAGAGAGTATTCAGTAGTAGAAAGAAGACTAGATGAGAAGCTTATAGTCCCTATTCCACAACCTAATAGCTATATGCTTTGATATAAGATGGACAAAGGTTTCATATTTGTTGATACTTTTTCCACTAATAAAAAACCACAAACATTTCCTCTCTTCTCTTCTAATCCTATGCAGTTTTTATCTTTGTTGCCTCACAGATCATCCATCGAGGATCAAACTGACATGCTGGAGGTCTCCCTCTTTTTTTTTATGTTGCTGTGAGTAATGTACCATTCACAGAGTCCATCTGTTGTCTCCCATTGTTGTTACATGACTGGCCCTTTTCTCTTATAGCCATACAAATACTTAATAACATGTTAAATGCTTCTTGCACATTATCACTAAAAATATCATACATCCTGCCTATATTCAATGAGTGTGTGTGTGTTATCAATTGATTTCTGGGTTGCTCAAAATTTATATTCCTCTGACATCATCATGTTTGATGATTTGTTGTTTAACAACAACAACCATTTATGCAGTGCTTTTAAATGTTGTCTCATTTGATCCCTACAACATGCTATTATTGTGATAGATGCTATTATTGTGATGACTTTACAGATAAGGAAAATGAGGCTAACAGGTCAAGTGACTCGTCCAAAGTCACATAACTACAATTAGAATTAGGCAGAATTGAAATTCACCTCTTCCTGACTCTAAGTACAGCTCTCTATCCATTGAACCACACAGTTTCTTCTACATCATGAGGGTAACAATGTTGTTAAAGAAATAGGCTTTTATACCAGTGGACAATTTAGAATCATTCAAAGCACTGAACAATTTACCACATGAAATCCAGTCTTATCTCCTCCTACTTGATTCTAAGCTGAACATATTATCCATCTGAAACACTTGTCCAAGATACACATATTGATCAGATAACTTGATGGATCTGCCCTGCACAATTGTATATCATAAGGAGCACACTTAGCATTTTTCATCTTTGTTTCTTCAGCATTAATGTTTAGACAATTCACTCTCATATTACCATGGAAATCACAGAATCTACTTTATACTGTTTTGGGACTTGATGCCATTTGTACAATACCATGCAGGAATAAGAGCATCTGGTAAACCTGGTCCATCATTAGGGAATACTTTTGGAACTTTCCTTTTTTAGGGTATTTTCCCTGAAAATGGTGAACCACTTTGGCAAATATATACCATTTGTTATTTCATTTGATCTCAATACATAGTAAATTATCTATGAAGGCATTTCTGTCACAGAGAAACACCTTGTATAAGGGGCACTTGATATAAAGATTGTTTTCAGCATTACACTAGATTCCATAGAGTCAAAGGTTTTCAAGAAAACACTAAACACAAAAGGTCTTTATGTTCGCTATAGGTCACTAGTGTGAATGTGAAGATGTGGTATGATGAACCAAATCACCCACAAAAGTGTTTCCATTCCCTTATCATGTTTTTAGCAAAGATGTCTTCTATGTGAACAAAGATAATTCCCACTAAGATTTTAGTCATGAAAAATTTGGTGGAGCATAGATGAATATTTTCTAATTACTCAATGTCCTTTTCTGACTCTGTCTCTCTGGCCAATCACTGCCTATAGTTTTTCCCCCATTCTTTTGGAATCTTTGTTTCTTAAAGATGTGTAATATCCACCCTGTGTTTCTCTGAAATTATGATGCTTCCAGAACAAATTACTTCTGTCATTATTTAGTCTGACCCAAACTGTTCTTCCCAACGTCATCCTCTTAACTTCCATTGACATTTGGTGACATAGCACAGAGGATACTGACTGAGTTATAGGGTTCAAATGTGGTAACTGTATTATCATTACTGGTGAAAATAGATCCTATTCAAGGCAATGAGTGCTGGATTTGGAAATAGAGGATTTTGTTTAAATCCCAGCTATATCATTTATTGCCTATGTAACTTTGGGCAAGGATTTTGAGATAATCTGGATTGGATAGATATCGCCCAAAGCTTTCTTCAGGTTTATTTTCTCCTCAGGGTGCTGATCAGTGTTCTGTTGAATAATAATACTTACAACTCTCTGTCCAACTTGGAGTTTTTTTTTTCCTACAAAAGAGCTTAAACTCTAAACAAGAGCTGTTCTTGAACTCTGTCTTTCCACTTGGGATGAAGACTAGGTATTTTTTAAAATTTTATTTTACCCACGGTGGTTTGTGGACAACTTAAACTCCATGTTATGATTATTATTTGCATTAAACTTCTTGAGGAAATAATAGTATTTAGAAGAAGTGTAGCTATTTCCTATTTCTTGATTCAGCAACTGGCTTAAATAGATCAGGCTTGAGCTCCTATAATCACACACCTTCTTCTTTGTCTGTGTTCAGTCATTTCAGTCACTTCTGAATCTTCATGATGCCATTTGGGGTTTTCTTGGTAAAGATATTGGAGTAGTTTGCCATTTCCTTTTGCAGCTCATTTTACAGATGAGGAAGCCAAAGGAAACAGAGTTAAGTGACTTTCCCAGGATCACATAGCCAGGAAGTGCTGAGGCAGGATTTGAAATCAAGTCTTCCTGACTCAAGGCCCTGATCTATATCCACTGCACCACTCTTTTACTCACCCTTCTGATTTGGGGCAGACTCTAATCACCTTATAGTCTGATTACACATAGGCAGTTAATTGTGAAATAATTGTTGTGTCTCTGCACCTGGTTGTTTCCCCTTTTTTTTTTGGGTGGGGATACATTCAACTTTATTTTTCTGGTGGTGGTGATATTATTTAGTAATCTCCAAGTTGAACACTTTTTGGCATACTTCTTGAAGAAAGTATTCATGATAAGCAGATATAAGTTTTCTAATCATTTTAAAAAGTCATTGGCAATTTTCGTTATTTGATCTTTACTCTCTTTTCCAAAGTTGTATGTCATCTTTCCCCGTACATGCATCAGCTTTCAAATGGTTCCTTTCCAGCCCATCCTTCATACAGTGAGAAAATCAATTTTCTTAAGGAACAGATCTGAATGTTCATTCCTTGTGCTCATGCACTCTTCCTCAACAAACAAACAAAAAAGTAGCTTCCTATGACCATTAAGATAACATCTAAATTCCACAGACTGGCATTTACCATCCTCCACAATTAGCTCCAATGTACCTTTTAACCTTTATATCACCTTACTCTCCACCTTCTTGCACTTAGCAATCCAGGCAAACTGGTTAACTAGCCTATCTAACTAAGCATTCTATTTCTAGCCTCTGTGTATTCTTACAGGCTATTCACTTTACCTGGATTGCATTCTCCCTTCTCATCTCTGCTTTTCAGAATCCTTATCTTCCTTCAAAGTTGAGCTCAGGTGACATCTCTTCCATGGAATCTGATCTTTTTCTCCCACTTCTATTCAAGCTGAAATTTCTCTAAAGTATTGCTAGATTAATTTGGTTCAATATCTCTATTGCTCCTATCACCATGTCTCTTGTATTATACTTATCAGAATGCGTATTATGTTCTCTGCTTACAGTAGAATGTTCATTCCTTGAGGAGAGAAAAGTTCAATTTTTATCTGTACATCCCTGGTGCTCAATAGAGCACCTTGAACTTTGCAGATTACTGAGACATGCTTGTTGAATTGACTTGATCCTGGGGGCTGCCTTACATACATTCTATAGTTCTTCTTATCTTCTCATATTTTTGGTGAAAATATCTATACAGCTATTGCTTAATTCTTCCAGTAGAATGTCATTTTGATGGTCTTAGACAGAGACTGACCATGAAAGGTAGTACTAATAAGTTAACATTCTATTAGCTTTAGTAATAAGAAAAGAAAAAGAAATTGAAGGAATTAGAATGGGCAAAGAAGAAACAAAACTATCACTCTTTGCAGATGATATGATGGTATACTTAGAGAATCTTAGATAACCAAGTAAAAAACTACTTGAAATAACAGACAACTTCAGCAAAGTTTCAGAATATAAAATGAACCCACATAAATCATTGGCATTTCTATATATTACTAACAAAGCCCAACAGCAAGAGATAGAGAAATTTCATTCATATAATTAAACACTATAAAATATTTGGGAGTCTACCTGCCAAAACAAACCCAGGAACTGTATGAACATAATTATAAAACACTTTTCACATAAATAAAGTCAGATCTAAATAATTGGAAAAACATCATTGCTCATGAGTAGGCTAAGCCAATATAATAAAAATGACAATTCTGCCTAAATTCTACCTAAATTAATTTACTTATTCAGTATTACTCAATCAAGCTGCCAAAAATTATTTTATAGAGCTAGAAAAAATAATAAAAAAATTCATCTGGAAGAGTAAAAGGTCCAGAATATCAAGGGAATTAATGAAAAGAAATGCAAGGGAAGGTGGCCTAGCCATACCAGATCTTAAATTTTATTATAAAGCTGCAATCATCAAAACTACTTGGTACTGTAGAATGGTGGATCAGTAGAATAGGTCATATATACAAGACACGGTAGTCAATGACTATAGTAATCTACTACTTGATAAACTCAAAAGACTCCAGCTTCTGGGATAAGAATTTACTATTTAAGAAAAAACTGCTGGGAAAACTGGAAAATAGTATGGCAGAAACTAGACAAAGATAACATCTTACACCCCATACCAAGATAAAGTCAAAATGGGTACATGATTTAGATATAAAGGCTGATACCATAAACAACCTAGGAGAGCAAGGAATAGTTTACCTGTAAGATTTATGGAGAAGGGAAAAATTTGTGACCAAACGAGAGATAGATAACATTATGAAATGCAAAATGGATAATTTTGATTGCATTAAATTCAAAAGTTTTTGCACAAACAAAACCAATGCAACCAAGATTAGAAGGGAAGAAGAAATCTAGGAAACAAATTTTTGTAACCAGTGTCTCTAATAAAGGCCCCATTTCTAAAATATATAGAGAACTGAGTCAAATTTATAAGAATACACATCATTCCCCAATTGATAAATGGTGAAAATATATGAACAGACAGTTTTCAGAGGAAGAAACTAAAGCTATCTATAGTTACATGGAAGAAATGCTCTAAATTACTACTGATTAGAAAAATGTAAATCAAAACAACTCTGAGGTACCACCTCACACCTATCAGAATAGATAACATGACAAAACAGGAAAATGATAAGTGTTGGAGAAGACGTGGGAAAATTTGGAACACTAATGCATTGTGTTGTGAACTGATCCAACCATTCTGGAGAATGGAAAACTATGCCCAAAGGGTTACAAAACTGTGCACACACTTTGATCTAGCAATGCCACTTCTAGGTTTGTATCCTATAGAGATCATAAAAATCGGAAAAGACCTACATATACACAAATGTTTATAGCAGCTCTTTTTGTGGTAGCAAAGAATTGGAAATTGAGGGGATGCCCATCAATTGGAAAATGCCTGAACAAGTTGTGGTATATGAATGTAATGGAATACTCTTGTTCCATAAGAAATGATGAACAGGCAGACTTCAGAAAAACCTGGAGAAAGACTTACATGAACTGATGCTGAGTAAAGGGAGGAAAACCATGAGAATATTTCACACAGTAACAGTAACATTGTGTGATGACTAACTTTGATAGACATAGCTCCTCTCAGCAAGGCAAGGATTTAATACAACTCCAAAAGACTCATGATGGAAAATGTTTCCCACATTCAGAGAAAGAACTAAGGAGTCTGAATGCAGATCGAAGCATACTATTTGCTCTCCTTTTAGTTGTTTTGTTTTTGTTTCTTCTTTCTCATGGTTCCTCACATTTGTTCTAATCCCTCTTTACAACATCACTAATGTGAAAATATATTCAATATGAATGTATATTGGCCTATATGAGATTGCATGCTGTTTTGGTGAGGGGAGAGGTGAGGGAGGGGGAGAAAATTTAGAACTCAAAATCTTATGGAAGTGAATGTTGAAAATAACAATTAATTAATAAAAATAAATTAACATTTTATATAGTTGAAGAACTATGAATCTTAGAACTTTCTAGTCATTTTTTTTTTGGCACCACACCATCATCATTGTGAAGGCAGAAGGGAGTCAAGCAACATTGGGAGCCATTTTTATCAATTCTTGTCTGTTTCACAGGTAGCTATGGCTACCTTTGGGCTAACTTCTGACTGATAAGCTTCCAAACATTTAGCTAGGATTGTCTTCAGACAACAACTATACCATTTGACACTGAGCTTGTACCAGTGCCCAATTTGGTTTCATAAAACTTTCTAGAGTAAATGTTCTGATGATATAGACTTAAAAAAACTAGTTTTACCTCTATGGCATCACTTAATTACCAACTAAGCACTGAAAGCAGTCTCATTTACTAGAATCTATACATGAAAAAAGATCTCTTCTACAATAATATCCTCCAAAGTCATCATCTATACTGCATAAAGAACTGAAATGAAGTGAAACCAAAAGGCAAAAAAGAGGCCCACAGTAGTCAGGAACAGGCTCCAACATGTCGCAAATAAGAAATTATGAAAGAAGGAGGGTATCCTTTAAGAAATATGTAATTGAAAAAGAAGGTGGACTGCTCATATGACAAGATCAAAGAATAACTGATAGGCTATGCATATGTTACTTTGGTATCCTGATAAAGTAAAGAACTAAAGGAAGAACTGTTACTTTTTAGCACACCCTCTATGATATATTTATGTGATGATGTATATGAAAGTGGCACTGAAAAGGTAGCCATAGATGGAATGCAATCTGTCTCACTAGAAGAATCAAAACCATTGTTTTGATAGAAATACTAAGGAAAGTCATCAGAGGTACCATGTTTGTCCACAGTTTAAGAGAAATAAAAATCCTATAGCACTCCTTTAGTCACTTTTTTTTAAAAAAAAAGAACTATAATTTCATCAGTTTAGGTCATTTCCAGAAGTATTTCCAATGAAGACTGAAAACTCATAGGTACCCTATAGTCTTAGAGGGTTACCTGGGGGCATAAGGAACTAAGTGATAGTGCATGGTAATGCATGCCTCTACTAAGGCATTCCTGTCAAAAACAGGAATTGATTTCAAGTCTTCCTCATCCAAATGCTAGCTTTCTATTCACTCTGCCATGCTAAATAACTCACCTAGTAAGAAATTTAAAACTGAACAAAATTTCAGGTTTTATGTTAAGTGGAAAAACATAAAGACAATATTCTAATTGTATAGCCATTCTGAAATATAACTTATTAAAAGCTGATATATAGCATATCAGAATGTGAAAAAATTCTATTTAATCTGAAATACTCCTTTACAAATAGGATTTATGAATATCCATGATGTCTGCTTCATGAATATTTGAGAATTAGCATGTAAACAAAAATAATTAGGTTATATATAAGGTATATAAAACACCTTGAGGAAAAAAAAACTCAAAGAAACAGATATACAGTTAGCCTTTAGTTATCTTAGAGATATGAGACATTCAATTTGATAGAACCTTGTAATTTTGAGATTTAGGTAGTTTCTTGTTTTTTCCCTGATGTAAACTTTATTGCTGAAGAGAACTATATTGCTTGTCTACCAATGATATTCAAAATGGCTTTTTTTTTGCTTTTGTATGAATGTGCACACAGGCACACAGATAAACATACAGTAGGTAATGTTCATACAGCACTATAAGATTTAGAAAAAAATTAGATAGCTGCCTAAATTAGTTCTATGTTTTTGAGAAAAGGATGATTAAGCAAATTAACACATAAACATATGCTTCCATAAACATGTACACACAAATATAAGCTCAGATATATATATATATATATACATATGAAGCTATGAGGTTAAACTACACTAAACTTTTCATTGAGTATATATATATATATGTGTATATATATATGCATATGAACCTATAAGGTTAAACTACACTAAACTTTTCATTGAGTATATATATATATATATGTGTGTGTGTGTGTATGTATGTATGTATGTATATATACACACACACAGACCTATATGTGTGTATAAGAGATAAATGAAAGGGCAGCTAGGTGGTTCAGCGGATAGAGAACTGGGCCTGGAGTCAGGAAGATGCATCTTTCATGAATTCAGATCTTGCCCCAAACATCGTATGACAAGGCTATACATTATGACCTTATTTATTTAACTTATATGCAGAGTACTGGATGAATCAAAAGCTAGAATTAATGTTGCCAGGAGAAATAGCAACAACTTCAAACATGCAGATGATACCACTTTGATGGTAGAAAGTGAAAAGGAATTAAGAAGCCTCTTGATAATGGTGAAAGAGGAGAATGTAAATGTTAGCTTGAAGCTTCACACACACGCGCGCGCGCACACACACACACACACACGCACACACACAAAATCCTAAGATCTTGGCAATGGGTCCCATCACTCCCTGGCAAATAGAGGGAGCAGAAATGGAAGCAGTGTCAGATGTTGTTTTCTTGGGCTCAAAGATCACTGTAGATAGTAACCGAAGTCATGAAATTAAAAGATGCTTACTCCTTAGAAGGAAAATCATGGCAAATCTGGACAGCATACTTAAAGGTAGAGGCATAATCTTATTAACAAAGGTTCATAGATAGAGTCAAAGCTATGGTTTTTTCCAGTAGTAATGTATGGCTATAAAAGCTGAACTACAAGTAAATCTGACACTGAACTGACACTTTTGAACCGTGGTATTGCAGAAGACTTTCAAGAGTCCCTCAGACAGCAAGGAAGTCAAATCAGTGTATATTTAAAGAAATTAATTCAGACCATTTACTGGAAAGTCAAACACTGAAGCTGAAGCTTAAATACTTTGGCCACATAATAAGAAGATGGGACTCATTGGAAAAGACTCTGACACTGGGAATAATTGTAGCCGAAAGGGAAAGGGAACAGCAGAGGATGAGATGGATAAATAGTATCATGGAAACAATGAATATAAACTTGGACATACTTTTAAGAAATAGCGAAAGATAGAAGGGCTTGGTGTGCTATTGTCCTTGGGGTCACAAAGCGTCAGAAACAACTGAATGATTGAGCAACAACAAAGAGATAAATAATTTTAAACAAAAGCTTCAGTGTTTCTTTCCAAGAGACAAGATACTAATAATTCATTGACAACAATATAACTTTATAGAGGAAATTTAAAAAAATGATGTTTAGAGAAAGGGCCTAACATTTGAGTAACTAATAAGGAAGTATTTTGACCAGGAATTTCTTAAGAATGTTTTAATATGTAATACACTTCAATTATTATTTATAGTTTAAATAATATGTATAATCTCACCTGCCCATTCTTTGGTTTAATATATTAGATACAGAGCTAATTTTCAGTTCAATTTTAGCATGAACCATCTGTGTGTGTGTGTGTGTGTGTGTAGTTCTCCCCAAATTAAATAAATAAATATATGTGTATATGTATGTATGTATGTATGTATAGTCAATTAACAATAAAAATGATAACAGCCAGCATTCATATAGCACTCTAAGTCTTGCTAAGTTCTTTGCAAGTTTTATCTCATTTTTAACCTCACAACAAATGCTGGAAGGTAGATGTTATTATCATCCCCATTTTAGAATGAGGAAACCAAGGAAGAAAAAGGTTAAGTGACTTCTCCAAGGTCACACAGCTGAGGTCTGAGGCCCAATTTGAACTCAGATCTTTCTGACTCCAGGTCCAGTTTTCTAGTCACTGTGCCACTTAGCTACCTTTTAAGTTTTCATTTCTATTATTAACAGAAAAAAGAAATGGCAATGGATACCTCTACCTAGAGTTAATTGGTCCAAACAAAAGAAGACAACATTTTTAGGAGTACCTTGGCTGTTTGGAGGGCACTGCTGCTGTCCCATTGTGTGTTTATGACTGAGTACATTGCACCCATATGATGCAATGCAACCTATATGACAAAACACCTACATGAAATAGTCAATACAATAAGAATAATACAGAATTTAAATTATAGAAGTGAATTATAAATTACAACAACAAATTTACCCATCATTTTATTGGAAAGATCATTATCTAATTTCTATGTTCTGAGTACATACTTTTCACAAATCAGAAAATGCCTCTTAATTCACTGATGAGTTTTAAATATAAAACATGTATAAAATTTAAATATAGGGCATTTATTTTCATTTGCTTTATTGGTACCTTCCAAAATTCACTAAAGTATATATGTAGGAATAATGGGATATTATGATATTATGAAGAAAGTGATTTCAAAATTGTATTTAAAATTATATTTAAATGGATTCATGAGACCAAGATCCAATTATGATTTAATTAAGCTTATGGTGAAAGTGAATGAATAAATATAAGTGAATATTAGGATAAAACCCTCAATTACAAACAGTATCACTTGTAATCTAGGGGCAGCTAGATGGTACAGTGGATAGAGCACTGGGCTTGGAGTCAGGAAGACAAAGTTCAAATCTGGCCTTAGACATTTACTAGCCATGTGACCCTGGACAAGTCATTTCACCCTGCTTGCCTCAGTTTCCTCATCTGTAATGAGCTGGAGAAGGAAATGGCAAACCACTCAGGTATCTTTGCCATGAAAACCCCAAGTGGGATCATGGGGAGTTGGACAAGACTCAAAACAACTAAACAACAACATTACCTATCATCGTATTATACTGTCTTTAGTGCTTCAGTAGACCTAACATTTCTCAGATCAGAGCTTTACTGTGGTCAAGAAAAACAAACAAACAAACACTCACTTGGTTGCTGATCCTGAGCTTCTCTATACTTAGGTAAGCCTTAGATTTTATATTGTTACTAGGCCTAAAACATTTTGGAGGTTGGCAGGAACTTTTTTTTCTGATTTATTTTATTTTTTTTTAATTAATGAATTTATTTTTAGTTTTCAACATTCCCTTCAATAAGCTTTTGAGTTTTACATTTTCTCCCCCTCTCTCCCTCCTTCCCTAAGATGACATGCAATCTGATATAGGCTCTACATAGACATTCCTATTAAACTTATTTTCACATTAGACATATTGTAAAGAAGGATTAGAACAATTGTGAGGAACCACGAGAAAGAAGAAACAAAAACAAAACAACCAAAAGGAGAGCAAATAGTATGCTTCAATCTGTATTCAGACTCCACAGTTCTTCCTCTGGATGTGCATATTATTTTCCATCATGAGACTTTTGGAGATATCTTAGGTCCTTGCATTGCTGAGAAGGTCTAAGTCTATCAACGTTAGTCATCACACAACATGTACAGTGTTCTCCTAGTTCTGCTCACTTCACTCAGCATCAGTCCATACAAGTCTTTCCAGGTTTTTCTAAAGTCCAGTTGGCAAGAACTTCTAGACATTGAGAATGGGTGCTCTATTCACAACCTTTAAGAACCAAAGAGCATCTCCATGTCACCAAAAGCTTCACTCTAGAAGTTGATTAGCAGAAAACAATAACTATAAATTGTATTACCTTCTATTATATATACTTTTATTTATAAACTTGGATTTAGGTAACAATTTTGGAAGCCTGTCATGCTTCATAAACATATTTCAAATACACTTTCAAAATATGTTCAGTTGGCCGAGTGTGAGGAAACTTCAAGAAACCCCATAGATGTAAATGTCCAGAGGTATATGTAGGAAAGAGCAAGACATGACTGAAAAGGAGCTAATTTAGCTATATATAATAAATATGTGTTAAGATTAGTTCTTTCTAACTACTGAAACAATATGAGCACATTCAATGGCCTCTAAATTTTAAAATACTGAGGAAAAGTACAGTGGATTTGACCCAGTTTTAGCTCTGTACAGAAATAAAAGTACAGTGGCAGTACCAATGTTAATGAAATCATGAGTTTGCATGGTTCTTTTATGTCTTGATGATGGAGATACACTAATATAAATGATAAAAATTAATAACAGAACAGAAATGCATTTTTTCTGCATTATGAATTCCTGGTTGCTAGATAAGGACTAATTGTGGAGCTATTTAACATAAATAGTGTATCTCATATATTTTTCCTAAGGCATATTAATTAATTTGTAAATATAAAGTTCTGTGACGTATGGTTGTCACAAAGCAAATTTGCAATTCTAAATATTAATTGTGTCAATTAATTAACTTAATAGACAGAAATGGGAAACTAGATTCTTAACCCATTACCTTAGAAAATTGAATCTCTACCAACAAGACTAATTATAGCCACACACACCATTGACAATTTAAGGCTTATTATCTTCTTTGCTCAATGAATGAATATATCAAGAGAATGATATGCATAAAGAATTCCTGAATTTCAGGAAAGCATTTGACAATCATTTGTATATGTAGAAAAGATGGAGAGGCATGGGTTGTATAATACTACAGTAAACTGGATTCATAACAATCTAACCGGATTTATGCCCCTCAGATTAAGGAATCTGGTAGTAAAAACACCTGACTTTAATTGTTCTGTTCTGTTCTAACCTTTTTTTTTTTTAAACTGACTTGGATAAATCTATAGATATAATCTTTTGGAAATTTTGAAAATGACATGAACCTCTGAGAGCTCAACCATTGAATTATAAAATCAGAGATAAAGTGATATATAAAACATATATAATATACAATATACACATATACATATTAATGTACTTGTATGTATATTATATATATATGTATGTATGTATATATATAAATGTTATATACATTTATAAAATATTTATTGGAAAGATAAAGGGAGCTCAGTTCAAATAATTGTTCCAATACTTATCTGCTATGCAGTTATAAGCAGGTACCCTAACTTCTCTGGATTTCCTCACATGTAAAATAAGGAAGTTGGATATGATGACCGCTGAAGCCTTGTTCAGATCTACCATTCTAACATTTTATGATTAATAAACTGAGCTCCAAAAACAAGCAAAGTAACCCAACACACAAACTTTGGATGGGGTAGATTTAATAGTAATTTATAGCAAAAACAACTAGGAGGCTTATTTTACTGAAATCTCTAATTAAGTATAATATCAACACTGTGATGTCATTCCAAAAATCTTTAATGTAATTTTGAGATTAATGGTATCTAGAATGAGAGGTATGATGGTCTCACTGTACCCTGTGGTAGTCAGGCCATACCTACAGCATTAGGTTGTCCATTAGGCTGAAACTTGACAGAGAACTTAAAAAGCTAATGTTCTAGTATATATAGGAAGGATTAAATGTATTCTTTGTAGCTCAAAAAGAAATATTGTAGAAAGGATTCATACAAGGTACAGAAATTTGGGCTAGAGATACAACCAAAGTCTCTTTCCATTCAAAAAGTTATGAAAGAGTTAGAAAGGCAAGGGAAACAGTGAAATTACTGTAAAAAGTGAGTAGTGGGAAGGATCTGGACAGGAGATCACTTTCTAGGAATATGGATCTTTTTTTTATTAAAGGTTTAGTAATCTCAAAGATTTTCACTGGTAGATTTAAGCAAGAGCAATTTTTCTCATGTTCTCTTACAAATAATGAATTCATTAAGATGAATCTGTTAATCTATTCTTGTTAAAGAGCATAGAACATAGATAATGTGTGAGCAGACTGCTGTGTATACTCTTCTCAAGTATGTTTACCATTGAGCAAGTTCATTATGCAGATGGGTGAAATGAGGCATAAAGACATTAAGTCACACTCCCAAGGTCACATAGCAAGTTATTAGGAGAACTGAGAATAAAAACTGTTCAAGTTCCAAGACATGTGCTATAGCTGCCAGAGCATGCACCCAATCTCACACTCCTGAGTGCTGAGCCAGAATGATAAATCTTGGACTGGACAAACAAAACAATTTGACTATAAATTTTGCCTATGGGATGTAGAATTCCTCATCTATAAAATGCAAGGGATAATAATTGTAGTGCCAATCTCGCAGAGCTAGTTTGAAGCACAAATGAGATAATGTATAAAAAGTGCTTTGTAAACCTGAAAATGCAATATAAATGTCAGTTATGATTATCCATGGGAAAATAATAAAAGGAATAGAAGCAAGAAACATTCTTGTGACAAACTTCAAATGAGAAGTTTGCTATAAGACTCTTCAATATATTACATTCTTAAGACTTTCCCTATTCTTTTTTTTTTTTGGTAGGGTACTTGCAACTCTTTGATGAATCATTCTTTTTTTTTAAAATCTGACTTTCTTCTTATTTCTTTTGATTTTATTTCCCATTCACTTCCAAATATATTTCTCCTAAATCTCCTATCCTAAAGAAAAACAGAAAAATAAGCAGCTCAGCAAAACTAAAAATGCACATCTACAGCAGCCCTCCCCTTGAAGTATTTAACAAAAATGGAAAATATATTTTTCTCCTTTTGTTAAGTACTTAAAGGGGAGGGATGCTGTAGGGTGCATTCTTTCACATACTGTCAGGCACAATAGACATCTTTGCTAGTTTTGCTGAGCTGCTTATTTTTCTCCTTTTCTTGGGAAAAGGGAATTGCCCTTAGGAGGCAGATGATCCAGCCAGCATTCCCCAAGTTCTAGGTTTCCCTTTGACACTGAAATGGAAAGAAGTTCTAGGAAATACAGAGGAGAAGGAAAAAGACTCCAGGAGGAAGCACAAACACATTTCTCCCTTCTCAAATTATCTTCTATATGTTTATTTGTTTACAAATATCTTTTCATCCAGTAGAGTGTAAGCTTCCTGATAGCAAGATCTATTTGTCTTTTGGTTTTTGTTACCCAACAACCAGGAGAGTGTCTTGCAATTTGGAAATATTTAATAAATGAAATAGTAATAGAAATTACCTGGATTGAATTGAGGGCAATAGATTTTGCATTTCTTACCTATATGGTCTCTTAACTTAACAAGATACATCAGAGAAGAAAATTTAAAAACTAGCATACTCTCACTGTATTATTAAGCATTGCATATTAACAAATCTAGACATTTAGCCTCAATCATATTATAATGTAATCATTTATTTTCTCAATAGAATTACTAATGAAGGTAAGATTTTATACCTTCTAATAAATTGGAAGTCATATTAGAAAGACTGAATGTTTCAACAATTTGAGCTTTCTTGAGTATTACCTCAACCCTACATGGAGTTTTTGACCTGGAATCAGGGAGACCTGAGTTTAAATCCAACTTTAGATATTTTTCCTAGATGTGTGACCTTGGTCAAGTAACTTAATTTCCACTTTCGTTTTTGTTTTGTTTTGTTTCTTCTTTCACATAGTTCTTCCCATTTGTTCTAATTCTTCTTTACAACATGGCTGATGTGAGAGTATATTCAATATGAATGTATATGTACAGTCTTTATCAGATTACATGCTGTCTTGGGGAGGGAGGAGGAGATGGAGGGGAAGAAAATTTAGAACTCAAAATCTTATGGCAGTAAATGTTGAAAATAAAAATAAATTAACATTTTAAATAGTTGGAGAACTATCTTAGAACCTTCTAGTCCTTTTTTGGCACTGCACTACCATCGTTGTGAAAGTACATAAACACATATGTACATATATTAATATATAATTATATATTTACATATAGGAAAACATATGTAGATGTACATGTGTGTGTATCTCCTCCTAGTATCTCTGCTAAGTTTTTGTATGGTCTGACTCTTTGTGATCTCATTGGGGTTTTCTTGGCATAGATACCATAGCGGTTTGCCATTTCCTTCTCTGGCTTATTTTACAGATGAGGAAACAGAGGCAAATAGGGTTAAGTGACTTGCCCAGGGTAACACAGCTAGTAAGTGTTTGAGAACAGATTTAAAGTCAGGAAGATGAGTCTTCCTGACTCCAGGCCCATCACTCTATCCACTGTACCACCTAGCTGCCCCTCTCTGCCCTTCTCTCTCTCAGTCCCTTATAACCAACTGCCTATTGGATATTTCACAAAGGATATTCCCCAAGCATTTCAAATTCAATCTGACCAAAAAAGATATCCTTTACTTTTCACTGCAAGCCCACTATTTCTAAAATTCATGATTTTTGTCAATATTACTAGTCACAGTTTTGGAGTAATCCTTGATTCCTTACTGTCCCCCATCTATATATCAATCCTATGGGCAAGCCTTACGGATCCTATGCTGCCACAATATGTCTCACTTCCATACACTTACTTCAATGTCCAGAGCCCTCTCCCTCCTAGTTTAGAAACTCACCACCTGTTACCAAGACAATTTCAATAGCTTCCTAATAGATACTCTTGCCTCCAGCTTCTTCCCTCCTTAACCTAACTTCCATGCCAAAGGTGACAGACACAGCTCCACACAGCTCATAACACTGTAACTATGGCCTGAACCAGATTAAAATGTAACTAGGAAATATTTAACAAAATAAATAAAAACACAATAAAATACAATACAAAAAATAAAAATACAGTAAAATATAGATAACATAACATTTCAATACTAAGTCAATGTGCAGCCCACTGACATCACTGAGCCACATAATTTTCAAGGTGATTTTCCTTAAGCATAGGTTTGACCATATTGTTCCTCTGGATCATGGAGCTCCAAAAACTCCCTATTACATCTAGAAACAAATAGAAACTTTTCTGTTTGGCATGTAGAGTCCTTCAGAACACCATTTCAATCTACATTTCTGGACTTATTACACAGTACTAGTCTCCACATACTCGAAGGTCTAGCCAAATTGACGTCAATTCTTTCTGTTATCATATGGCATATTCCTATGTTTATTCCCCTTGATCTCTAAGGTGAACTAGTCAAAATCTAATATAATCAAGGGATAATATTGAATTTGGAAATAATTACTCAAATGCAAAATCTTCCAATTGGGGCAGAAATGAACCCATTTTGCAGAAAATTTCACACACTAGACTCTGAGGTCATACTATATTCCTGTTGTTAATTTCTTCCTGTTAGCATTCCTATATCCTATGTGTCAGCACCAAAGACAAAAGACTCCCTTTCTTTCCGTCCATTCTGTGTCTTCCCTTCTTCTTGGGGTAACAAGGTTATAAAAGCATATTATTTTATTGATCTTTATATCACTATAATCTCCCTCAAAATCCCTCCTCCTCCTAGAAAGTCATTCCTAAAACTTAATTTTATGTTATATATTTTTAAAAAGAAAAAAGGTGGCAATCTGTATAATCAAACAATACACTGAAAAATTCTGAAAATATGTGCCTATATACAATCCTTGTGGAACTCCCACTTCTGCAGTTCTAAATGAGCAGATACAGAATGAAGCAGAGGCAAGAAAACAATATACACCCTGGCACAATATAAACAGAAACCCTTTCCCTACAAAATCCCTCAGAAGTGTCACCAAAGTATAAAAAACAAGTATGGTTCAAAAGAAGAGACAAGAGAAGATATCACATGCATGCACAAGCACACGTGTATACACACACACACATACACACACACATGCACACACATACACACCATCCCTTTGCCAAGGTAGGAATGTACACAGGTATGCACCAAATCCCTGTAGATTATAATTATTGTAAAGTTCCATTTCCTTTTATACAATATTTCTACTTCCCTATGGCAGTGTTCATCAGTGGACCTACCTCCCTCTCATCACTGAAACAAGATTTTCCCTTTCTATTTCCTGTTTAATCCCTCCTTTTACATCTTTATCTAGTGGATAGAGCATGGGACCTGGAGTCAGAAAGTACTTAATTAAAATGTGGGCTCAGACTAATTTTATTTTGGAAATGCATATACATGTATTTCAGCATGATGTCATAACCATGCTATTATTATCCCCATTTACCTCCCAGTGTTGTTGTGAGAATTAGATAAAGTTTATAAAGTACTGTTACAAAGCAGAAAGTTCTCTATAAATACTAGTTACTAAATACTAAACTAACTGCCATACTAAATACTGAACTAAATACCATAATTAAATACTAGTTATGGGCTATAAGAGTTACTTTCCCTCCATTGTTAACATTTGACTTGATTAAGAATATCACATTCCCATTTTTCTTCCCCTCTTCTCTATGTACCCTCCCATTCTGGAATTAAGCCCCACAAACTCATTGTTTCACCTGTTGATGTGGTGTTGTGAAGTTTAGTCCAAGATTTTTCAGGCCTCTTTCTCCACCATACCTTCTATTTCTGTTTTCATGTTTCTGTTTTTGCCCTTCTTTACCTGAGTATTTTTCAAAAAATTTCTAAATATGTTCAATTCTGTTGTTGTTCTTGATGCTATAGTTATTTATTTTTCTTCGCATTTCTGTTGCTTGGGGCATTTGAAAATCAAATAATTTGTTCATGTCTGGTTTTCATTTAAGGAATACTTATTTTACTTGACGTCCCTTTTTTTCCCTCCATTAATGGTTAGGCTTAAGTTTGTAGGGTAGTAGCCTGGCATTGCACCTTGAGCTCCTTTGTTTTTCAGAATGTGATTCCATTCCCTTTTATCATTTCTGATGGATTCAGAGTTATCGTGCATCACTCAAATTTCCTTTCCTTTATATTTATAATTATTTCTTCTGGTCATTTGCAGATTTTTTTTTTGTCATGGATAGTGTTAAATTTAACTACTAAGCATCTGGGAGTTTGTAGCATATGTTCATTTTTTTGTTTTGTTTTTCTGGAGGTTATCTATAGATTCTTTTGGTTGATACTTTGTTTCCATGTTTGGAAATTCTGGTTAGTTTTACTTGTATTATTTATTGCTTTATGATGTTTAGGTTTTTTGACTTGTGATCTTTTGGGAAAGCTCTAATCCTTAGGTTGTCTCTTGTCAACTTGTCTTCAAGATCAATATTTTTTCCTGTATAGAGAGCCTGTTAGGATTCTTCATGTTCTGTGCAATAGCAGCAGATGTAATTGTTTTATGAATTGCATGTAATTCCTATTTTGGAGAGGTATAAAGTATTACTGGAGTTTTAGAAAGTATCTAGACTTTGATCTTATTAGTCATAACACAGAATATTGTTTAAAATAAACTAATTAGGGTTCTATTGAAAATACTGTTGAAGACCCTTCTACTTTGTATCCTTGGACATAAGTCAGACTTCACTCATCCTACTTGGATGACTGGTTTAGCTAGCTATATAGCCATCCTTTGTGATGTTCCACAGCTCTGTACATCAACAACAGTCTTCTAATTTCCATATTAATCTGTGAAAATACATGTTGGTCTAGAATAAGGAGGTCTTTAGTTTCTATTAGTAACAGTAAGAATTTTGTACATTTATCTCAATCTAGGAACTTTTCTTCTAAATTGTAAAGAATGAATGCCACTATAAAGAGCTTTATGTATGTAAATAAATTAATCTCTATTGTTTCACTCACCAATGTTTTATTTTTGATTTTGGCTAATCAGGTATTATTTTCAACTTCTCTGTCAATCCCATGAATGAAAGATACACAAACATATGAAGCATTAAAATAAACCTTACAGTTTGTTAATGAATAAGGATACTATCCTACAATTAACATTTTTCTCTCCAAAAATTATCTATTCACAAAACAATCCTAATTCTACACTCATTTAGCCTGATAAAACACAACCTTGAATATTACACAGGCTACTACTGACTTGGAGGACTTGACTGTCAGCCATTTGTTATTATTTTCACTTTTAAGCATCATGGATCATGGACCAGTAAACAGTGGTGTTCAAGCTAAAGACACGATATAGCCCTAGAGGAATATGCCCAGAAGTTAAAATATTCTTTGGTCCCCCAGCAATAATTTTTGTACTCATTTGAGGATATATATCAGCTGAATGAAATTCTATACTAATACATTTTGCATACATACATACATTTCATGAATTTTTAAATGTTATTCATGCCACAAAAGTCATCCACTTATAAAGTATTTTGTTACTAAGTCAAAGGGAAGACCAATAAGCACCACAAATTCCATTTTAATTGGTAGGAAATTAGTTTCTTTAGTTGATCAATACTTTCAGATTATCTACTACAGGACCAGTCAGAGTAAAAGGACACTATTGTCTCTGTGGTTCATATTCTGTTTGTGAAACCAGTATGTCTATATAAGCCCAGATGCACCCTGGTCCCCAAGTGCTTAGGAAGATTGAATTAGGATTCTGGGTAACTACAAATTGGGATGTAGGATAGAGTTTATTTTCTAAGAATTTTTGCTCTAGAAAGGAACTTACACAACCAACATAGTGAAATCATTATTTATTGTCATGGAAACCAATTTCTTATTCTCCAACTTAAATTATGTATGCATTTCTCCTATGAAATAATTATAAACAGTATTAAACCTGATGTTCCTCTTCTGGGGGTGTGGGGTATAATAATGTATTCCCTATATTTAACCTGCAAAAGTTTGTCCAATACCAGGTCACAATATAGACCAGAATAAATTAGATTCATTACTGAAAGGAAAGCAGTATTTGTGAGCAATAAAACATTTTTACTATTATGTACATAAAACTCAAACATTCAAATGAATTTGCCTTAGCGTAGTCTATTTTTATAATACAGATAATATAACCAGTGATTATCTATGAACATTGGTTTTCCCAGCAGGTAAGAAGTTTAAGGGTATAAAAATAGCTATAATAGTACAATGAAGATTACATTCCTTTATCACATAATGATATTTTAATAAAATGTATTATTCACTTTACCAAATAGATATGAACTCTGACCAATGAGTTTATAGAATTATAATATGTTATACTGGCATCAGAATATAGACTAATTTTATTTTGGAAATGCATATACATGTATTTCAGCATACACATATAGGCATGTATATATGTATATACTTGTAAGTGTATGCATACCTGTATACATACATGCAAGCATGCATGCACACAGTGTTACATGCACATGCACTCACACACACACATACAAGGTGTCCACAGAATCTTTGTGCGGGTTTAAGCTGTTAAGTTATAGTTTTGCAGATAAGTCCAAAATTGCACAATAATTATATGTAAATGAATTTAATGCCGGGAGGAAGTGTTGCAAAGTGGTTAGGGAGTTAGTCTCAAAGTCAGGGAGACTCAGGTTTAAGTCTCATCTTTGAAATATACTTATTGTGAATTTAATAGAAGATTTGGCATGCAAAAGCCAAGAGAAATATAAGATACATACCAATGACCAATTACAAGGGACTCAATAAAGATAGATTGTTTACCTTTTATGTATGTAAAATGTAAAACCTATGTTCAAGATTATTATTAGTAATTAACTAGCTTATAAGAAAGATTGGGGCAGACCTGAGTATGATATGACTTCAGAAAGTAAAACTCTTCAAGAACAGTTAAGAGTAATTATCTTATGCAAATGAGGTGCAAGAGGAAGAACCAATACAGAGCAATTAGATGGGGGAGGAGGCTGTTAGTTCTGGAGACCTACTTTAATTGGGAATGAGCTAAACAGGGAAAAATACATATACATCTAGAAGAGTATAAAAGTCTAAATTTAGAAAGAAATAAAACTCCAAGAGGATAGGGAGAGGGAAAAGGAAAAAGGAGGGATCTTTAAAGGGGAGGATGAGAGAATAGGTTAAAAGGGGGATATAGAAGGGTGTTTAGATCAATAGGAATGAGAAGATAAGGGAGAGATTCTTGTCAGGATAAGGAAGGGATTTTTAGAAGGAAGGGTGAGGGAATGGGTCAAAGGGTTGTACCAAAGGGTGTTTTGATTTATAAGAGGGGAGAATAAGGGAGGGATTGTTGTGGGGAGGGAAGGTTAAGTAATAGGAGGACAAAGTAGAAGTAAAGTAGAGGAGTTAGGAGAGATATGAAAAAAGAGATAAGCACAAACATAAAAACAAAGATTAGGAGTAGAATCTCTTAGGGAAAGTATATGTTTATGTATTCATGTATGTGTATATATATGTATATATATCAATATCTATATATAAACATGTCCACACTTAATTGTAGCCTGGAGGGGAGGGAGGAGGAAGGGGAAAAAAGAACAAAGGAAAAAGTGTACAGCAGAGAACAAAAGAAAATATACAAAGAAATATACTGATTGTGTGACCCTGGGCAACTAACTCAACCTCATATTGTTCCAACAAACTCTCTAAGGCTCCAAATTGCAGAACAGCTACTAAACTTCTTTTATAGAAGGTATTTCCTCACAGGAAGTTCCCTACATTGATGAAATAATAAGCCTTGGTATAAACAAATGAATGAATAAATACAAAAGGAAATATGTGTAGAATAATTTAGAATCATGCTCACATTTGTAATTAATTTATAAATGTTTAGTACTACAGAACATACTATTGATAAATGGTTTATGGGAGGTAGGTACTATAATTATCCCTTTTTTACAGTTAAGAGACTGAGGCAAAAAAAAGGCAAAATGATTTATTTGCCCAAGATCACAGGGCTACTAAGTATTCTCAGGTTAGATTTGAATTTTGATATTTCTGACTCCAGTCAGAATTTTGATATTTCTGACTCCACTGTGTCATCTAGCTGCCCCCAAGAAGACTAATTTTTTAAGTTTGTATCAGACACTAGCTGTGTGACCCTCGGCAAGTCACTTAGCCCTGTTTGCCTCATTTTCCTGTTCTATAAAATTAGCTGGAAAAGGAAATGGCAAACCACTCTAGCATTTTTGCCAAGAAAACCCAAACTGGTGTCATGAAGAGTTGAACATTACTGAAAATGGACTGAACAACCACAACAGAAAAGACTATACATACAGCCCCTATCTAATAGCATACAGCTATGGCATGAGTGCTAGATGCAAAATCAGAGGAATTGAGTTCAAATCTTGCCTTTGCTACTTTCTACCTGAGTAAATTTGGACAAGTCACTTACTCTTTTTTAGTTTCAGTTCTATAATCATTAAAATGAGGTTTTTGAACTAGATGCTTTCTACAAGTCTTTCACCTATGTTAAGATATGAGAATAATCTAAGATGAAATTTAAGTGTGATAAATTTGAAATCTTACATGAGTTCAAAACTAACCTCAAAAATAATTTTAAAAAGTGAACATAGAAATTCAACTGAGAAACACAGTAGCTTTAGCTGCTTTGATGCTTAATAAGAATCAACAGTGTGATATGGCAATTTAAAAAAAAATCTAATTCAACCTTAAGCTATATTAGGAGAATCCTAGTGTCCAGAAGGAAAGCTTAGGTAATCTTTCTATATTTTGCTCTGACTCTAATATAGTTTCAATATTGTGTTTCATTCAGGGTGTCAAGTTTTAGGAAAGACATTGACAGACTTGAAAGCATCCAGAAGAGAGTGGCCAGGATGATGAGGGACCCTGAGATCATGTCATGCAAAGATCAGTTAAAGGAATCAGGAAATTTCACCTGCAGAAGTGAAACAGTGTAGATCTGGTAGTTGTCTTCTAATAGTTGAAAAGCTTGAATAGAAAGGGAAAATGGGATTTGGCTCTTTTCTACTTGGCTTCAGGGGGAGAACTTCTGCAACATCTTTCAAATATATTCCTTTCTCTCTTCTGACACTGCCACCATGCCAGTGCAGGCTTGCATCACCTTGTGACTTTATTACTGCAATAACCTACTGGTGGGTATCCCTATTTCACATATCTCCCCACTCCAATCTACTCTCCATTCAGTCACTAAAGTGATTTTTCCTAAATCATGTTACCCCAATCCCCACAACACATATACTCAATAAACTCCAGTGACCTCCTATCGCCTCCAGATTTGTTGTTGTTTCTCAGTCATTTCAGTAGTTGTCCAACTCTTCATAACCCCATCTGGGGTTTTCTTGGCAAAAGATACTAGAGTGGTTTGCCATCTCCAACTCTAGCTCATTTTACTGATGAGGAAACTGAGGCAAACATGGTTAAGTGACTTGTCTAGGGTCATAGAGTTAGTATCTGAAATTGGATTAGAAGAAATCAGGTCTTTCTGACTCCAGGCACAGCTCTCTACCTGCTGCACCACCTAGTTCCCCATTGCCTCCAGAAGCAAATACAAAATGCTCTGTTTGGCATTCAAAATCCTTCACAACTTAACCCTCTCCTATCTTTTGAATCTTTTTACACTTTTTCCCCTGACATATACTCTTCAGTCCAGATACACTGATCTCCTAGCTCTCCCATCAACAAGATGTTCCACCTCTTGGCTCCCCAAATTTTCTTTGGTTATCCCCCATGACTACAACACTTTCCCTCCTCTGCTCTGACTACTGACTATCCTAGATTCCTTTAAGTATCAACTAAATTTCAATCTTTTATAGGAAGCTTTTCCTAAGTCTTCTTAATTCCAGTGCTTTCTCTCTTATTTCCTATTTATCATGTATATGGTTTGCTCTCTGTGTGTGTGTGTGTGTGTGTGTGTGTGTGTGTGTGTGCACATTGTCTCCCAAACTTGATCATAAGATCCTTGAGTACAGGGATTGTCTTTTGCCTCTTTTTGTATCCCTAGAGCTTAACACAGTACCTGGCACATAGCAGGTACTTAATAAATACTGATTGATTGATTGATTGATAGTTTCAGGAATATATTCAGACTTGAAATAGGAATGAACTTCCTAACAATTAGTCACCCAAATGTAAAAAGGATGTCCCTGTTAAATGTCATCAAGAAATAATTAGACTATGGATAGGTAGTAGAAGGGATTCTTATATAGGTGTAGATTCAGTTATATGGCCAATGAGGTACAATCCACATTTGGGATTTTGTGATTATGCAATATCAAAGAAGCACTATTGGTATAGCATAGAAAGGACTTTAGAGTCCATCTAGTCCACCTCCCATCTAGTCCAGGGAACTGATGAAGCAAAGCAAGATTAAATGACTTTCTCAAGGTCAGAAAACTAGTAAATATCTAAGCTAGGCTTTGAATCCAGGTGTAACTGGTTCCGAGTCCAGTGCCCCATTCATTATACCACTCCTCCCCTCCGTAACATCTTAACTCCCATGAAAACATGCATAGGAAATAGTGAAGCTTCATAGGCCATTTTCTATAGTAGACCACACTCCCAATGTAATTCAATTAACTAAGAGTTATGGAGAACATATTACTGCATTGTGATTATTGATTCAGAACAAAGTGTTTGCTTAAAGGATCTTCCAAAAAGGCATCTACTTCATGTATCTCCCCACTCCAATCCACTCTCCATTCAGCCACTAAAGTGATTTTTCCTAAATCATCATTTCTGATAGCTCTTTCAATGGTGCTTCCCCAATCCCACTCCTAGCATAACAAATTGTGAGAACAATAAATGAAGACCTTTTCAATTTGTACAGTTTATTACTCAATCCAATGAGTCATTAGTTTACTTCACATACACATTAAAATCATATAAGATGTCATGATATGTGAAAATACTACGTTAGATTTGTTCAATGTTCTGACTATGAACATCAAGTGAGGGTAAACAAGAAAGACATGTATGACAAAGGGTTTCACATTTTTATGATGGATGTCCTGTGCAAAAGCAAAATAAAAGTGATCCTCTATTCATCTTTATATTCTGTAGATGACCTACTTTTAAAAAGATATTTTTCCACATTACTATGAATACCAGAAGACTGAAGAGACTCCTCAGTGAGATCTGTGGACACTCAAAAGAGATCACCCAAAGCTGTGCAAATCTGAGCAAGTCACTTAACTCCAACTGCTTTGCCAAAAAAAGATCACTCAAGCAATCCAAACAAGACATGAAGGCATACAAATGGAAAAACAACAACAACAAAAAAACAATATATATTGATCTACATATCAAAGAGATCAAAGAAAGGGGAAAAAAGGCCTATGAATAATTATGGCAGCTCTTTTGGTGGTGCTTAAGAACCGGGGAATCAGGGTTTGTCTACCTCCTGGGGAGCAGCTGAACAAAGTATGGCATATTAGTGTAACAGAATAGTACTGTCCTGTGAAAAATGAAAGAAACATTTTCAGGGAAACTTGGGGAGATCATTATGAACTGATATATGTAAAAGAACAGAAGGAAATAATTGATATCAATAATGTCATAAAAATTAACAATTTTGAAAGACTAAAGTTCTATTTACTGTAATAACCAATCAATATTTCTACTTATGCCTCCTTACAGAGAGGCAATGGAAGACATAAACAAAATGAGATGTATATTTTTGGACATGTCCATTGTGGAAAATTGTTTTTATTGATTAGGAATATTTGTTGCAAGGTTTTCTACTTTTTTTCTTTTTCTTTAAATTTAGCAGGGGGTGGAAGAGAAAAATGCTCATGAATTGAAAAAATAACATACATACATAGAATATATATTGCCTCAAGATTGTGAGATACAGTTGGATAGGGAGTGAACTGAGTTATCAGCATATAAACAATGAGAAGTTGCTGAAGAGATAGATTAGACTTGATTAGATTAGATTATTAAGCACATGCTCTGTGCCAGGAACTATGTTTAGGCTGGGAAAATAAACATATGCAAAAAGGAAGATAGTCCCTGATAATCTACCCCAGAATTGAAAAGGATGAGGATATCAGATAGGATTGCATTTGAACAACTCCAAGAAACTTCAATGATTCCATTTCAAGTTTCTTCCTTCAATAAACAGCAATCTCTTTTTAACACCAACATTTTCAATGATGTCATATGATTTTAATTCATGAAAAATCATGACTTCAGAATTTTTTTTAATTCAAGTTAAGCAAATGGGCATTGGAAAGATACTTGGTGGACTAGTAGGCTGCAGTATATTATTGTATTTCTAATTATGACTTGCCTGTGAGAAGTTGTATGATATCATCAAAGCTACATGTATGACTAGAAAAGGAGGAGGGCTGGTCAGGCAGCAAGAATGGAGACTAACAGATGGAAAGTTGATACATTGCATTGACATCTAGGGGATATTTTTTTTAATAGGGAAAATGCCTCTCAGAGATCATGTTGTTCTCTAGGGTGGAAAGGAAGAAAAACAGAAAAAAAATGTGTGAGAATCACATGGGATGACAAGCTATGATTGAATGACAATCCATTCAGGGAGTGCCCTTACTGAAGGAATCATGAATCTACTAAAATAGTAAATTAAGCAGTTCTAAAATTTTAGCCATCAGGTACTCTCTATTAATTGCATTAATCTACACATTTAATAATAAGTCAGCTTGGAAAGAAAATCATCTTGGAGAACTTATTAAAATCTATTTGAAGTAAACCAATGAGTCATTGGATTGAGTAATAAACTATACAAATTGAAAAGGTCTTCATTTATTGTTCTCAACAATTTGTTATGCTAGGAGTGGGACTGGGGAAGCACCATTGAAAGAGCTATCAGAAAGGAATAGACATTCCCTTTAGTAGCCATTTTAGAGCTAGACATTGAATACCACTGATCAGGGCAAAAAAATTAAAATAAAAAAATTGCATTAAAACAAACAAAAAAAAGCTCTGCTGGTGACATCCCTATATATCATCCAATTAACATACTAAATACATTTAGATATTTCTGAGAAAATAAGAAGCAGCATCATAGAATAAGGAGTGTGTTATACAGTGAGTTAGGAGACATGGGCTAGTCAGCTCTGGTGTTACCTAGTTGTATAAAAGTTGGACAACGTATTTAACTGCTTCCCTTCCCTGAGCCTTGATTTCTTTCCTCTCTCACAGAATTGCTATGAAATGAAACCTTGACATTTTATACAATTTAGGGGTGGCATTATTTTAATAATGAAATCCAATGTCCATTTGCAAATTATAGATGAATAAAATCAATGAACCCTAAATCTTTCAGACAAATGCTGAATATGCCCCAAATTTATTTTCATCAGGAGCAAATGGTTCTGTATATAGCAAAGTGAACAAAATAAAATAATAAATCATGAGGAATGATATTTTAAATCAATTGCTATGCTATTTTAACATTGCAATATTAAACTAACTCAGTATAATTTTTTTTTTGCAGAGTATTTCTTGTTCTGTTCCTTTTTCTCCCCATTGGAGAAAACCTTAATGACCTAGAACTTAATTAAATACAATCCTCAAATTACTGAATTTTTAAAATATTGAACTTTCATAAAAAGCTAAATAACAAAAAATTCAATTCATGTAAAAAGAAATTTGAGCATCTGCTATGTGCAAGGCACTGTGTAGAGGAAGCACATGTTAGGTACAGTCCCTGATGCAAAGGAGCACATACTCAAATCACAAGAGATTTAAGAAGTATACACAAAGAATTTAATGCAATGTAAATCCAAAGAACTATAAGGTAATACACACAAGGAGTATGGGATATTATAGAAGAGAGAGATAATAATTCTGGGCTGGAATTGTAGGCCTTGAAGCTATGGCTTTAAATATGGAAGATTTTGACAGGGAGAAGAGGGAGGAACACATAGATCCATGGAAATATATCATGTAATTGGAGATTGTCAAATAATCTAGTTTGAGTGGGACAAAAATAAATATAAAGGAACATTAGTAGAAAGGATTAGAAAGTGAAGATTAAGCCAGATCATGGAGGCCTTGAATGCCATGCTAAGATCAAACTTTATTCTGTATGCACTGGAGTACGTGGCAATGACATTCAATAAATATTAATTAACCACTTAATATATACACGGCACAATGACAAAATGAAAAGAGTTTGTATCTCTAAAGCAATTTCTGTTCTATATGTAAGGGAGCATAACATGTATATGGAAATTATATTATAAATTAAGGAGGGAAAAGCATGAAAATTTGATCAGAAAGGGCTTCATTTAGGGCATGACATATAAAATGAATCTTGAAGGAAGCAAGGATTCAAGAGATGGAGGTAAACAGATAAGAGCATGGGGAACATTTAGTGAAAAAACTTCAAAGTGGGAGATAAAATGCTGAGTTCAGGGAATAGAATTAGGCCAACTGGACTGTAACTTAGAGTGTAGTAACATGAAAGGAGACTAGAAAGGGGAGAGACAGTAAAGGTTTTCTTTTTTTAACCTCAGTGGTTAAAGTAAATGGCACAAAGGGCAATATTTTAGACCTGCTTTTGAGAAGAATATTTTGACAGCTCTGCAGAGCTGGATTGAAGAAGGAAGTGACCAGAAGTAGGAAGATATATTAGGAAGTTACTGTAATAAATGACAGATGATGAGGCCTTGAATTAGTGTGACAGTGGGGGGAGCAAAGAAAGGGGGCCAGATGTGAGATGTTGTGGAGGTAGAAGTGCCAAGACTTGACAACTGATTAGATGTGTAATGGGTTGATCGAGGAACACTGAAGGTGAAGAATGCTTTTAAACTTATAGTGAGCTCAAGAAAACAGAAGTATGAGAATATCCTTAGGAGAAATAAAAGTTTAAAGAAGAGAATGGTTAAGGGGGAAAGGATCCTGAATTTTATTTGGGAAATGTTAAGCCTAAGATGAATGTGAGGTAGATCCAGGAAGGCATGATCAGCAGGAAGTTGAGGAAAAGTAGCTCCCAGAAGAGAGATTTGTGCTAGATCTATGAACCTGGGAACCATCTCCACAGAGATATACACTGGACTTACATGAGCTGATGAGATCAATAAGAAAGAAAGTGTAGTGAGAAAAAAATGTCCAGGTTAGAGCCTTAGAAGTTAAATTACACATTACATAAATATGCAATGTTAAGTTCTGAGCAGCCAAGTCTCCAAGTGAATTTTCCTGAAACATATATCTTCTATTCTAAAGTATCAGGATTTGACTTGGATGATGATCCAATAAAGGAGACTGATGATGAATTATCAAATAGATATGAGAAGAAAATCAGTCAATAAGTACTTTTAAGGACCACACGCTATGCTAAGCACTGGGGATACAAAGAAAGGCAAAACATGGCCCCTTCCTTTCAGGAACTCACAATCTAATAGTGAGAAGGCACTCTCAAAAATTGAAAAAGGAGGAATATTTAGGAGAAGGGTATGGTCAATGATATTAAGAGAAAAGAAATAGTGAGGAAAATGAAAAAAAGGCTATCAGATTTAGCAATTAAGAGATTATTTTGAGAGCAGTTTCCCTAAAATGATGTTGCCTGAGAATGGCATAATCAAAGGAAAACTATATTAGAGTACAGGAGAATGAGGGAAGTAAAATATATGTAAAAGGCTATATCAAGTAGAAATTTACTTCAATAGTCCTGGGAAAAAGAAAAGAAGACTAGAATTAGGGTGTTTATGGAATATACAGAAATGCAATTTTTACAATTATTGAGTATGAACTAGGATTAGCAGAGATTCATCTCAGTCTCTTACATCTTACAAATCTATGGTACCATACAATGAGAATTTATAATTAGAATACTTGCCATAATGTTATGCAAAATCCTCAGTTATTGAAAAAATCAATTATATTCAGTTTACAGTACATATCAAAGTCCTAATATGATAATAGATTTCAGAAATATTTTAAAAAGGTTGAAAAAATTACAAATGTTTAATCTGTCATTCATTCATTTGCTATTTTTACAGCAGCACAATTGTGAAAAAGGTACTGTGAACCTGTATTTAATTTTAGTTGATAAGTTATTTCCTATTAACTCCAAACCACAGTGACCATGAATATAGCGAAATCTTTCCTTTCATTTCCTCCTACAACATCATGATTCCCTATTTCTTGCTTTTGGGAACTTCCTTTCTCCCAGGCTATCTCTGTATCTTTAATGTCTTAGAAACATGGATATAAGAACATTGTTGGACAACTTATTTCCAATACGTTTCTGGCATCTCTTAAGAGACAACCTGGAATACATTCTTTAATGGCAAAAACAAACCAATTACAGAAAAAAGATGTTGCTTAATAATTCTGAGTTTCACCTTTATAATTCCCTAACTCTTCAATCAAATACTGTATTTAAATCAGAGAATTCAGAGGCCAATTAATCAAAGATAGTGGACTAGAAGTGGTAGTGGTAGTATTCTCTTGATCAAAAATCCTCTTATTTTCATTCATCCCTGTCTGCCAGCTCTCTAGCATTCCTGCTATCTCATTTCTTGGTCTCTCAAGGAAAGCTCCAAAATGATCATCCATCATTTTTTATTGCTTGAGCTGTTTATGTCCATTGAGAGTGATACTTTAGAATCAAAGATATAAGTTTCAGGAAAATTCATTTGGAGACTTGGCTGCTCCGAACTTAACATTGTACATTTATTGTAATTTATAATTTAACTTCTATATTCTGTAGTTATAATATTTTAATAGCCATCATGGTATTTTTTTAAAGAAATGCATTTTTGTCTTTTTCTCTTGAATGAACTAGAAACACCATAATGTTAATACTTTCTCGAAGATGCCAGTCATAGGTACTATGAATTGATCAGCAAAAAGCAATATTTAAAAATTTAGATTTACGAACAAGTTGATTAAGTAGTGGCTATTTGTTTCTAGTTTGTCTCTGTGTCTCATTTCTAATCCATACTTCATTTAGCTGCCAAAATGATTTTTCTAACACTAAGGTATGACCATATCACCACGCTATTTAATTTTATTAATGCCAGGATCAAATATAAAATCTTATGTTTGATATTTAAAGGATTTCACAACTTTGCCCCTTTTTATCTTTCTAGTCTCACACTTTCTTCCTCTTCAAATACCCTAAGACCCAATAACACAGGCCTTCTTTGCAGTTACTCGTTGGAAGCACTATCTCCCTATTCTATTTTCTTTCTCTAACTGCCTGGAAGCATGAATATTCTTCATTCTCACCTCCATCTCCAGTTTTTTTTCTGGCTTCCTTGAAAAATTAACTCAAGTAGCACTTTCTCATCCAAGTTCTGGGTTTTTACTGGTCTCCTGTACTACTAGAGCCTTCCCTCTGAAATTGCCTTCCATCTCTTCTGTATGTAACTTGTGTGTACATTGTGGTTTCCCATTATCTCCCATTAAAGTATGAATTCTTTGAGGACAGAGACTGTGTTTTTGCCTCTCTTTCCACCCCAAGTGTTTACCACTATGTCCAGCACATAGTAAATGCTTAATTAGCACTAGAAGGACCAATTGATGTGATTAAAAAAATATCATTTTACTCTGACTTTTCCCATCTGTGTAACTACTTTAAATACAAATAATTTTGGGTCTTTGGCATTCAAGACTTCCACTGACCACTTTTTATTAATTATCTGCTGGCATTATAAATAAAATGATTAATTATCCAGAAATTATGTCTTCCCCAGAATAGATATGGGCCTGAAAACCTTCTCATGTTTCCTCAGTACCTGCCTCAAGTCTCAGCTAGTAGACCTGAAAGCCAAAGGGGTATTGGAAGGAAATGATGGACACAGTAAAGCCAGACATTGTGATCAAGGACTGGTTTACTGCCAGAAATGACTGTGGCTGCACCTACCATATCTGTGTGTAACTATTGTCAGATAACTGGGAGGTCTTGGCTGAGTTTACTCCAGCCTCTGTGTACATTAAGCAATGGAGTTGTGCCAAATGGAAAGAGGTCTCCTACACATTCTCCAATTACCTTCCAAGAGTCATTACATCCGCTTCTAGCTTGGAGGCAAAGATATTCAGTCCCGGGCTGGTTGTTATGGCCCGAGTGTCACCAACAGTAGCATCACCATTGGCCCTGAGGTCACAAGGAAACCCAGTTCTGCAGAAAGGGAGGACCCTTTCAGGAGTCAGCCTGAGATCTTACAGCAAAAAATTAGAGGATAGTGAAACAAGTTATGGTACATGAATGTAATGAACCATTACTGTGCCATAGGTAGTGATGAGTATGAAGAATTCAAAGACTTAAATAAACTGATTCAGAGAGACACTGAGTAGTTGTGTGACCCTGGGCAAGTCAGTTAACCTCTGACTGTGGATAGGGGTATAATTCATGATCAAACAAGAGAAAGAAAGGGTCATGGGAGGTAAAATGGATAAATTTTATTATATTAAATTAAAAAGATTTTGCACAAACAAAACCAATACAGCCGAAATAAGAAGAAAAGCAGGAAACTGGAAGGGAAATTTTATAGCAAGTTTTTTTTCATAAAAAGGTCTCATTTCTCAAATATATAGGGAACTGAACCAAATCTATAAAAATAAGAGTCATTCCTCAATTGATAAATGGTCAAAGAATATGAACAGGCAGTTTTCAAAAGAAGAAATCAAAGCTATCAATAGTCATATAAAATGTGCCAAATCATTAATAGAAAATTACAAATTAAAACAACACTGAGATACCCTTTCACACCTATCAAATTGTTCAAAATGACTGAAAAGAAAAATGATAAATGTTGGAGGGGATGTAGAAAATATAAATATACTAATGCATTGTTAGTGGAGCTATGAATCAGTCAAACCATTCTGGAGACCAATTTGGAACTATGCCAAAAGGACTATACAACTGTGCATACCATTTGACCCAGAAATACCACTACTAGGTCTCTCCCTACCCCAAAGAAATCAAAGGAAAAGGAAAAGGACCTATTTCTAAAAAAATATTTATAGCAGTTCTTTTTGTAATGGCAAAGAATTTAAAACTGAGGGGATGCTCATCAAATGGGGGTTGACTGAACAAGTTATTGTATATTAATGTTATAGAATGCTTTTGCATTGTAAGATATTATGAAGGAGATGGTTTCAGAAAAACCTGGGAATGCTTACATGAAATTACACAAAGTGAAGTGAGGAGAATCAGAACATTGTACACAATAATCTCAATATTGTAATGAAAATCAACTGTGAAAGACTTAGAAACTCTGATGAATACAATGATCCTCAACAATTTCAAAGATTGATGATGAAAATCATGATGAAAAATGCTATCCACCTCCAGTGAGAATTAATGGACTCTCAGTGCTGATTGGAAAATATTTTTTTCTCTTTATTTTTCTTGTTTCCCTCCTCCCCACACCACACACACATACACACACAGCATGGAATGTGGAACATATTTTGCATGACTTAGTATATATAAGAAGCATTGTATTTCTTGCCTTCTCAATGGAAAGGGTGGATGGAGAGAGAGAATTTGGAACTCAAAATAATTTGTTAAGAGAAATTAAATTAGAATTGACATTTTTTAATTTAACTTTAAAAAGAGAAATTAAAAAAAAACAAAACAACAAGAAGAAAGTCTGGGGAAGACCACCACCCTTTGCAAAAGATCTCAGAAATGGAACTCTGAAACACTAGGATCAGTTTTTGGGAGTTAAGACATCCTCAGAGAGGAAGCCTCTGCTGCTGGAGCCAGAAGGAACAGAAGCTTAACCCCAGGCTGGAGACATTTTCATATCTCAACTTCCCAACTTGGGTTTTCAATACTCAAAGATCAACAAACTTTTTGTTTCAATAAAAATACAAATAATTTTGAACAGATATTGTAATTTCAGTTTGAAATAAAAATATTCATCCTACTATCTCTATTTTCTATGCTTTCTGGATTAAAAAAAATTCACTGCATCAATTGATAAAGCTTGGTCCTTCAAAGTATTCTTAAATTTTGGTTCTGACAGAAGGATCTACTTCAAAGTTCCTTTTAAATAACAAACACACTAAATATATTTGGAATATTATGCATGCTTCAGAACTTGGCTTACACTGAGCTTTTCAGTAACATATCTATTGCCCAAGCAGCAGTAAAACCTTGTATTGCAATTTATGCTCATAGGCATGAAATGCTAAGTACTCCCAGTCAGCCTATTCCTGAGCTCAGTTATGATATTTTTAAGATTGAAAAACTTGCACATATCAACAGCACAAGATAATCTAAATGTAATTATTAGCCAACAAAATATTGGCATGAGCACACTACATTTCTATTTAAAGTAAAGTGTGACCTCAATTTTTTCATTCATTGTTCTGGTAATTCTTTTGAATAAGGAATTTCCTAATGTAACAATGTTTCCTTATCACTGGGTTAGTTCTTGATTCACCTGTGAAAAGAAATCTTCTGATATTTCAAGGACAACACTGTAACCTTTGCCTCTATATGTACTATTTAAAATATTTAGCCTATTTCTTGGGTCTCTACTACTACTCTACTACTACTCTTCCTACTAATGTTACAATGATGGCTGGCACTTGTAATTAAAGTTTGAAAAGTATCTTACAAACAAACTTGCTCATTTATGACAACCCTATATGGAAGGCACTATAGATAATTTTCATCTGTGTATTATTCCTAGTATGAGTAGGCAGTTTTCTGATGAAGAAATCAAATCAATTTATAATCATATGAAAAATTGCTCTAAATCATTATTGATTCAAGAAATGCAAATTAAAACAACCTTGACATATTTTATACCTATCAGATCAACTTAAATGATTGAAGGGGAAAATGACAATTTTTGGAGGGATTATGGGAAAATTGGGATGCTAATTTACTAGTGGTGGAGCTGTGAACTGATCCAACTATTTTGGAGGGCAATCAGAAATTATGTGCAAGGAATTATTAAACTGCCTATACCCTTTGACCTAACAGTACCAATACTAGTTATGTTTCCCAGGATGATTAGGGGAAAAGGGAAAGAACCTTTATTTTCTAAAATATTTATAGCAGCTCTCTTTGTAGTGACAAAGAACTGGAAATTGAGGGGATGCCCATCAAGTGGGGAATAACTGAACAAGTGGTAAATGATTATGATGGAATATTACTGCACTATAAGAAACGATGAGCTTGATATCTTAGAAAACCATGAATAGACCTGCACAAAATGATGAAGAACAAAATGAACAGAACCAAGAAAACATTGTGTACATTAACAACAATATTGTTTTAAGAACAATTTTGAGAAACTAAGTCAATTTTACTATTATAAATATCCAAATTAACTACAAAGGTCATATGAAAGAAGATACTATCTGCATCCAGAGAGAGAAAACTGATAAATAGCTGTATAGAATGGTTATACATATGTGTATCTCTCTCTCTCTCTCTCTCTATATATATATAATATATATATATATATCTGTGTGTTTATGTATATGTGTGTGTATATATATATACACATACATATACATATGAGTATATATAATATTTCCTTAATGGTAGCCATCTCTAGGGTGGGAGAAGGAAAGAAAAAAAAAGAAAAAAAGAAATTTACATGATAACTTTACTATATATTTAAAAGGCATAGCAAGCTACCAAGTTGTTCATAATAGATTTGCAATTTCATGTACAATCATCTTTTTTTTCCTATTCTACTAAATTATGGAAATACTTGTTTTGTTTTATTTTTTAAGTTCAGAATAGAAGAAAAGAAAAGATATGCTGGGAAATATGTTATGTGGGTCTACCAGGTTCTAATGCCTAATGAGAAATGGGTTACTTATATCTATGATCAGACATACATCAGTACATTGACCAATTAATCCAGAGTCTCTTTCTCAGAAGTATTGGAGTAGGTTTTTCTGATGATGGGTCAGGTGCTGGGAAATAATAGATGCTGATTGAGTTGAAGCATAACTATGTTCATTTAGTAGCTTTTTGCTGAAAACCCTTCCATTAGTAATCTGTAACAAGGATATAAACTCATAAATAATTAAGAATTGATTGTAAAATTTAGGAATGAAATGAAATTATAAAAAGAACATAGGAAAACACTCTTTTTAGTTTTGATATGATAATGGAATATACAAAAGCTATTGCCTATGATTTTCAAAATAACTTCCCACACAGTATAAAATAGAGAAAATTGAATTATGCCGATGGGAATAATTTTCCTAGATTACAGTAAAGAAATATGTAGAGAAGGTGAATATGTCACTGATAGTCAGTGAATATAATAAAGGACAACATTTTGCTTTCTTTAAAAACATATATGATTAAAAAAAGAAAATTTCATCAAGAGAAAGTTACTATGATAAATAATATTTTGAAAATATTGTTTTAGAGATAATAGCAATGACAAAAATGAAGATCATATCTGAATTTACTGAAACTCCATCTATGTTAATAATAAAAATGGTAAACAGCATGAAGCCAAGCACAAAGCTTTGGAGATCATTTGCCAAGTTACCATTGAACCACCAGTGACTTTAGAGTCCTACCATACAACAATTTCTGTATCTAACTGTATTGTCTAGTCAACAGCTAGACAATCCATATCACTCCATCTTTTCCAAAATAGTAGTATGAGATACCTTATTACACCTACCATTGATGCTACACATGATATGCTAGGAACCTTATTTTCATTCTCATATTATTCTGGGGAAAACAAAGGAACACTTGGGCTTTCAATTACATAGCCATTCATTTTGCTGCATAAACAGTCCATCTTTTTTTTCATTACCCACATTTCTGAGATGACACCCTTCACTATCCATCCTTCTCCTATGTAGTTCCTTATTTGTAATAGGATTCTGTTTGTCCATTCCCACAAGCCATCAAATATTCAATAAATGTTTATTAATTATCAACCATGTAATAGGCACTATGTCAGTCACTGGGAATACTATCTGTACCTATGAATCTCTATTGTCCTTTGGAAGATTCTCAACTCCAATTCTTCAGAAGCTATGGTATTCTATGATAGCCAGACAATATCACAAGAAACATTGATATTAAAACATGTCTATTTCAGGGAGAAGCTAGTTTGTGTTTGTTTTTTCTACTGAAAAAAAGGTATTAAAATCAGCAACTGCTGACCCAATGCCTACTTTTAAAATTCTCATATCTCTGCATAGAATAATTTGTATTTATATTAAGTATAACCTTGATGAATATATGAGAAAGAAACAGGCACATTTTTGCAAATGATATCTAAGTATTATAGAGCTTGAGCATAGAAGGAACTCAAAGGATATCAAGTCTAACCCCCTTATTTTATACTAGAGGAAGCTGAAGTCCACAGACATTGAAGTGACTTACCCAATTGGGGTCAGAAGGATACTATTAGAGGCAGATTTTAAACCCACATCATCTGACTTCAAAGCCACTGCTCCTCATACTCTACCATACTCTTTACAGTGAAAAAAAATAAATAAAATGGGTAGTAAGATTATGGTGTATATGGTAGGAAGGAGTATCCATATTGGTGAGATCACAGTTCAATTGATGTACTGAAGCATGCTCTCTTAGAAGCTAGCCTCTTCCTGGATAAAAAGCTAGTTAACACAGAGTGGAAGGGGAAGTGCATAAGAGAGAAGAATCATACAGTAGAATTAGAAAATATCAGAAAACAGGGATCTATGACTATTTTGAAAAAGCCAAAAAATCCTTTAGGCAGAAGGAAAGAGTTCTACTAATGACAGCCTATGAATGCAATTATTTTGTAGCATGATGGTTGTATGCTACATACAATATGAGAAATTTCTCTCAGAGATCATAGACTTCACAGATTAGAATTGGAAGGGACCTTAGAGATCATCTAGTCCAATCCCTTTGCATCTTTTTTTTTATTAATAAATTTATTTTTAGTTTTCAACATTTACTTCCACAAGATTTAAGTTCCAAATTTTCACCCCATCTCACCTCTCCCCCACCCCAAGATGGCATGCATTCTGAATACCCCTTCCCCTAGTCTGTCTTCCCTTCTATCTCTTCCCCCTTCTCTTATCCCCCTCCCCTTCTATTTTCCTATAGGGCAGGATAGATTTCTGTACCCCATTTCCTGAATTTTTTATTTCCCAGTTGCATGTGAAAACATTTTTTTAAACATGTGTTTTTAAAACTTTGGGTTCCAAATTTTCTCCCTTCCTCCCTCCCCACCCACCCTCATTGAAAAGGCAAGCAATTCAATGCAGGTTATACATGTGCAGTTGTGCAAAACACTTCCATAGTAGACATGCTGTGAAAAACTAACCCTATTTCCCTTAATCCTATCCCCCCATTTATTCTATTCTTTCTTTTGACCCTGTCCCTACTCAGAAGGATTTGCTTCTGATTACCCTCTTCCCCAATCTGCCCTCCTCTCTATCATCCCCCTACTCTCTTGTCCCCCCCCCCATTTTCCTGTAGGGTAACACAGATTTCCATACCCAATTGAGTGTATATGTTATTCCCTCCTTAAGTCAAATCCTATGAGGGTAAGATTCACTCATTCCCTCTCACCTTCCCCTGTTTCCCCTCCACTGTAAGAGCCTTTTCTTTTCTGTTTTTGTGAGATAATTTACCCAATTCTACCTCTTCCTTTGGTATCTATCTCGCACTCATTTCTCACCTGTGACTCCAAGAAGCTGTAGCATATGCAGTGACCACACCCATGTAAACCATCTCAGCAGGCAGCCTAAACCAGATTGAGGGCGACCAACAGGCCACAAGCCTTTCTGTGAATTAGAGGGGGGTGTCTACCCCAAGTGTGTAAAGACTTCCTCTGGTGCAATAAGTGAATGAGTATAACTTGCTCCAATGGCAATGAAGGCAGCTGATGCAGGTTCTGTGGAGCACTTAGAGCAGGGTCAGATAATGAAGAAGCCATGGTCGTTCACTACATCCCAGGCCATCACCAGTTATCTTGACTTTTGTCTTATCACTGAAATTTGATGACTCTGGAAGATAGTGAGGCTGATGATTTCATGCAATTCTACCTTACTTAAATCTATTTCACGTATGAGTCAAGACATCAACCTATCATATCATTAGTCCTCTTTGAAAATGAAGAACAAAAAACAGAAGTGCATTACCAGTGAGTTCATTGAATAGATAGCAGAATTTGGATTAAAGTGCTCATCTTCCAGTAGGTATTTCAATGGTTTATCATAGTGTTCTGGACCATAGAGTTTATGGGGTATCATCAAATATTTCAAGAGTTAGTGAACAATTCTTAAATTCTCAAAATAAAAACTTTTTTACTTAAAAAAACAAAGCTAATGAATGTTTTACATGATCCTAATGAGGCAGGTAACAGAAAAAATAAGAACTGATTGAAACAAACTCAATTTTCCAATGTAATGCCTTGACACCACTAGCATATCGTGTAAATGAGTAACTACCAGAGACTTATTTGCAACCATATTTCAGTGGATCCATGGCTGCATCAGTCCTGGTCAATTAATCAGGCACTTAATTAGGTACCTATTATGTCCCAGGCACTATACTAAGACATAGGGATACAAAGAAATTAAAAAAAAAACATTGCATCTGCCCTCAAAAAGATCACATTCTCTACAAGCACCAGCAGTGTTCCAGACACTGTATTAATGATAGAGACAACAGGTAAATACAAGATACATACAGAACCAGACCTTAAACTATACCATAAAGCAGAAGACAATTTATAAATGAACACTTAAAAATGCATATAGAGTAGATGGAAGGCAATTAGGAGAGGTACTTCCTCTACATCACTAGTTCACAACCCATCTCATGTCACTGTGGTCAAAAATATCATCACTTTGGGTCAAAGCATCTGTATATTCCTAACTCCTATAGTCAATGCAAACTAATCTAACCCACTATATTTAGCTAGCTTAGTTTGAATTTTACTTTTGTCAGTCTAGTACCAAGCATAGTACCTGGCACATAATAAATGTTTAATAATGCATTTTTTCACATTCTTTTGGATGTTACAGAGAAAAATAAGGAAGACATAGCAATTTCTTTCTTTTGGAGGTTAAAGGAAAGTAAAGAGTAAAGAGTGACTACATGGTTGATAATGAGGGTGATTGGAAAGGCTTGGTGAGTCCTCATACTGGAAATGCTACTCCTCACTGAACACTGCATATGCACTTCTAAATAAAATTGAAAGATGGAACTTTCACATTAACATGAGGGTGCAAGTGCATGTAAAAGTGTTTGTTTATTCACATGGTTTTTTTTTTCTGTAGAGAAAAAAATAAAAGTGGAGCTCATTGCCTAGCAAATTCTGAAAGGTGTCCATCAGTGGGAGTTGGCTAAGTCATTAGCCCTTGTTAACAATAGACACTTCATCTTCAATTATTTTCCTTATTCTTTCCTGTAGTCCACAGGGGTAATTTCATTTGAACCAAATATACCACTGGGTCCCCTCAAAGCATCTATTCTGGCCATACTCTGCTTATATTTGATGTTTTATGTGCATATTTCAAATATTCATTACTTTTTTAGATTTTACATGAAATGTTTTAAAATAAAACACATCTTATTTTTACCAATGTCATATTATTACTTTGTCATAATATTTTATTACAAGATATCTTATGTTACTAGTTAATTTATGGTATTAATTTCCAAGAAGACATGCAACAATTCCTTTTGAAGACATATCTAGTCAGAAGGAAGAGAAAAAATTTCCAGAGGTCCCATTCTCTTCAGAAGAGGAATATGTATGCCTTCATTTCTCAATAAGTGAAATATTAACATTCTTCCTTATTATCCCAGAACAATAAAGTTAACTGACTTTTTTTATTTTTACATAATTTTTAAAAAATATATTAAAGTTATTTAATAATTAGATGTTTAGGAAATTTAAGTTAATGCCCTGACATATAAAATGTTTAATTCCCAACTAAAAGTATAAATGTATAGGATGAAGTTTGCTTGAAATGCCTACACATTTAAGCCCTCATCATCAATTTTAACTTTAGTGTTACAAGTACTCTTATAAAAAAAACCCACTCATTTTCTATTCATTGCAGACATATTATTTATAAAACCCCTCATGCCTGGAAAGAAAGGTATCTTGAGTAAATGGCAGCAGAAAAATCAATACACATTACTCTTGACAATAGCATTACATAGATACTGCTTAACAATGAATTCGGAATATATTAGAAATAAACATGTTTTATAAGTAAATGAATTACTAAATGCCATTCCAAACTTTATATATGTATACTTATAGGCACATAAGTATGAGAGCTGAAAAGGGACTTTTGAAATCATGTCCAACATTTAGAAATAAGAAAACAGGCCCTGGAAGGTTATTTTATTTTCCCAAGGTCACCTCTTTAGTAAGAAGCAAAGTCAGAAATAATGATATTAATCAATATAATAATATTGACCATCATAATAATACTGATAATACTGATAATATTTATATAGCATTTTAAGGTTTGCAAAATGTTTTATATGTTACTTGTTTGATCCCCAGAACCACTTTGTAAGATAAATTCTGTTTTATCCTCATTTTACTATTGAGGAAAATCAGACTAAGAGAGGTTAAATTAAATGCCTAGACAGATTCAAGCTCAGGTTTTCTGGATAAAAAGTCCAGCATTCTATTCATTATAGAATAGACTATATCTATATAGATCTATTCTACCTGCCTCCATACGAAGTCTCCTTCTCTGACTACAAATTTAGTCATCTTCCAAAAACAACTAATAACAACAGCAGCAACATACAAATAGCCACTCTCCTAATAATACCTTACCTTATTTTGAATACTTTTTTTGTCTCTGGTTTCACTAATAAAGGATCAGCCCTGAGACAATATAAATCACGGATAAAAAAGTTTTGATCATGAAAGACCTGAGTTCAAGTCCTACCTGTGCTACAAACTTACTGTGTTACCCTGAGCAAGTCATTTAACATCTAAGTGCCCCCAGGCAATTTTATTAAGATTTTAAATTGCAAAAGGATTTTCATCTGCTTTGGTAAAGGGTGGTCCCTACACTGATGAATCTGTAAGTCTATACTGTAACTCAGAATAGGAAAAAGAAAGGAGAAAAAAAGATGACCTTAATATATTTGCTAAAGGAAGACACATGTTAATTGTTTCTCTATCAATAGAATTAAACACCAATCACCAAACATAGCATAAATACTTAAACAATGAATACCTATGAAATAGATTATCAGAAGACAAGAAGTCTGTATAATAAAGGCTTGTTCAATGAATTAATGAGCAAGTTAATAAGCTGACTTCCATATTGAAACCCAACTAGAGATAGTCTTCCCTTAAGCACTAAGAGTTACCAATGATTAATCATTTGATCAAGTATAGGAATTTGTGGAGTTAATATGATCCAATTCTATCATATCTCAAATCATTTTATTCTGCACATTTTAAGGCTTTTAGTAACTTAGCTAATCTGGTGCCTTCCTACCTTTTTAGCTTTATTACTCATTCTTCTCTACCATTTATAGAATTCTGATCCAGAGACACCAACCTCCTTAGCTCCTCTCAGAATACACTCCATTTCTGGACTCCAAGAATATATGCTGGTTATCCCCCATCTCTGGAATTACCTTCCTCTTCATCTCTGCTTCTAGCTTCCCTGACTTCTTTCAAGTCTGAACTAAAGGCCCATGTTTATGAGAAGTCTTTCCCAGTCCTCCTTAATCTTAGTGTCTTACCTCTTAGATGTTCTCAACTTTATTTTGCATATGTCTTGTTTGTACCTATACCCAGCTAAGTGACACAGTGGATAAAGTGCTGGTCCTGGAGTGAGGAAGACCTGACATCAAATTTGGCCTTATAACATTTACTAGTGTTGTGCGGACAAGTAACTTGACCTCTATCTGCCTCAGTTTACTCAAGTGGAACATAGGGATAATAATAGCATCTACCTAATAGGGTTGTTGTGAAGATCAAATGTGATATTTAGAAAGTGTTTACCACAGGGCCTGGCATATAGTAGTAGACAATAAATACTTATTGACTTCTTGACTTCTACAGCAGCAGTTGTAAAAAGTTAGTTTAAATAATATGCTAGATAGCTGAGTCTTTTTTTTAAGTACTGATATGACAGTAAGTAGAAAAATCATATTATCTACACTTTGGGATTTCAACCTCTGCCAAGAATATTTTTTTTCAGTTGTTAGGTATATCTACTCCATGATACAGAGCGAGTGGAAAATTTTATTAGGGAACTTGTATTTATCAGGTAATGGTACAGTCAGTGCCTCACTTGCTTATATTAGCCAAGTTATTCAATTATTAAATGAATAAAACACATGCAAATATTTGCAAATTATATTAAATCACTTTTTAGTGTATTCATGCATAGCACTTGGATAAAATGCTGACAAAGTGCACTTCCATACATAATTCTTATAGCATTCATAAAATTTAGGATTTCTTTGAAAAAAAGAGGCAGCATGACAGTGGCTAGAGAGGTGGCTTCAGAATTTGGAAGACTGCAGTTCAGATCCTGCTTCTAATACATACTGACTATGATGACCTGGAAAAATTACTCAATCTCTCAGTGCTCTGGGCAGCTCTAAGAATATAAATTGCAAAAAAAGGCCTTAACTTACATTGTTAGAGGAAGTTAATTTCCCTCATTTGAGAATTCCTTATACCGATGAAATCAAAAGTTCAGTTCCTATCCTTATACTAGCTCTTTGAAAAATTAGAATAGTTAACCATGAGCAATGATGGGATTAATTGGGTTATGTGAAATTTGGAGCCCCTTTCTGTAATTTTACCTACATTCCCTCAGACTTCTATTATATAGTAATAGAATTCAAAAGACCTGATTTGTGTTTGACCTTTGCCACTTACTATCCAAGTGACCCTGAACAAGATTACAACATCTCTCTAGCACAATTTCTCCCACTGTAAAATAGGAGTTTTATAGTTGTTCTGCCAACCTGTGGAAGTTTTTGTTTGCTTTTGTTTTTAGGTCTTTTTTTGGGGGGGGTAATATTTAGTGAAATAGCACTGAACTACATGATCTTACAATGGACATCTAGTCCCATTCCTTGTTCTTATACAACATCATTGGCACCCTCAACTTTACCATGAGCTCCTTGTGCACATTAAACATACTGTATTCATCTTTGTATCCTTCCGTAATACTTTGTACCCAGAGTTAGGCAGAATGAGAAGAGAATTGATTTTAGAGTTAGAAAGACCTGGGTAAACCCTGTCCTTGGTACTGAATACTTGTGTTAGTTTGGGTAATTTACTTCAGTTCTCTGAGACCCAGTTTCTTCATCTATAAAATTGAAGTGTGTGGGACAAGGAGATAATTGTTAAACCAAGTATATTACTGTTTATATTTAGCAACACTGTATATGATCAATTTCCTAATAGCAAAAGATTACAAAAAGAGTATTTTAAATAGGTCCAGTATTATTTAATCATTTACATATTACTTCTAGACATAGGAATACTAAAAGGTGCTCAGAGTATGTGGAATACAAGAGAGATAAGGAATGGATAAGGTTAGTTAGAGAAACCTATTTTATACAGCTATGCATTGAGGTTCCAATCAGAAGCCTGGAGGCAGATATTAAAGTGTACTTCTATTCTCTTGGGTCACTCTTCTCAGTAAATAGACTGTGAATATCATCAAAAGTCCTTGACAGAATCATCCTATGAAATGATCTTTCCCTCTTAAGCTCTCACAGAGCTGTTTGTTTATATTTTTTATACACAGATTATGTCTCATATAGTATTATATAGCTATAATATTTAGTATTATATATCAATATATGTATATGTCTCTCTCTCTCTCTCTAGGTATATAGATGTATAGTTATGTGTGTATATTGTTCTTCTATTAAACTGTAAACTTCATTAGTGTGGTAACTATGTCTTGCTTGCCTTTGTTTCTACCACTAGTGCTTAACATGGTGCTCTGTAAATAAGAGTTGATTAGTTGCTTAATAGTGTTTGTTGTATTGAATAAAGTCATACAAACATAAATATAAACTATAAGCTATTAAGAAAAAATACCCCAAAGACCTGATGTCACTTTTACATGAAAATGAGAACAACTGAAATCCACTTCTAAGCAGTCAATTTGGGATGTTGTTTATTTATTTTAAATATAGTGTAATTGCTTGAACCAAAACATTTCAGGAATAGCTTACAATTTTCAGAGTAAGGTTAAGAGCAATAAAGGAAATTCAGTGTTTTTTTTAAATCTTTTTTGGTTTTAACGTTAAAGAAAGGTATTGCCCAGCTTGATAAAACCACCTTAGGTACTTCCAAATGAATTTTTATCTGTAATTAAAAATCCAGTCCATTATGAAAGAGTAAAGGTTCCCTATACCTAGGACACAAAAACACATACACACACACACACACACACACGAGTTGAGAGACAAATAAAAACAAGTTTCATATCTATGTGTGCATATAATATACAGATATATGTATTTGTATATATCAACATATATAATATTTATTTGTTAATGAGCTCCAGACTCTAAAAGCAATTCTGGAATTGCTGAACTAATTTGAGTGAAATTCATGGTTTTGGACTTAGAATTAAATTTAGAATTAGAAGACCTAGATTTGAATCCTATTTCTGACATTTACTTGTGTGACCTTGGGTAAATGATTCACTTGATTTCTCTGGGCCTCAGTTTCCTTATTTCAAAAATGACTACATTGCCTTAAATTATATATGAACTCCCTTCTAAAATTTATAATTGCATGATATTATGATTCTGTGAGAAGGAGCTCCAATAAAGTTTCAATAACAGGAAAATCATTTGCATTTGAGCATAAATGAACAAATACAGTTTATTTTAAATTCTAGCCACAGATAATAAGACCTTAATGGAATCGTTCATTTCTTCCAACTTTATGGTATGACAAGTGAAAATTAATAAAAAAAAATAGAAGCGGAAACCACTAGAACAAGATCTATCTACCAAATGTTAAAGGGCCTAGATACCACATTACATGAGAGCAAGTCAAACAAACTTGCAATGTTTAACTTTGAGGAAAAAAAAAACATAGGGAAATGTGATCACTATCTTCAACTATTTAAAGGAGGTAAGCAGAAAAAGATTAGTTGTGTTCCAGGCATTCAAGACTTTCTATGATATGGACCCAGACTTCTGAATTCCATGACTAAGATGCATGTCATGCTACCAAAAATATGGAGGACTAATCTTTTTTTTTTCTAATCCTCATAAACCCTCAAAACTCCTAAAATAAGAAATATGTGCAAGAATAAAATAAATGCAACCATCTACACAGAGCAAGGCACCAAGAAGGATAAAAAGAAGCACAATATCATGAATTAATAATGGAGAAGGGTAATCCCTGATGTGCTCACTCAACATCCCATCTCCACAAGTTTCCCATACTCCTTCAGTGCTGCACAACCTGAACTATGGTTTATGCACTAAGATTCACTCAGTAATTTCCTTACTATTCCTTCAATCTCTGCCTACACACCCTGCTCCTGCCATCCTGCCACCATTCTGTAACAAGTGGTAGACCTAACCTCTTTCTAAATGCTTGCAGAGAAGGGGAGATATAGGAAAGGAGAAATATGTTCTGTCTAGGTTCACAACATGTTACAGCAGCTTTCAGCCTGAGAATTTAAGAGCAGAAGGATATGGGGCAGGGTCTTAGCACTTCTGTGGAGCTGAAACAGGTCTGAAGAAACTGGGGCTGTTATTCAGCTGGAGTTACTTCTGTCCCCTCAGATGCCATTTGAGACAGGGACTGAGATAGTTTCCTCATTGACAACATGAGCACCATTTCTTTACTAACCACCTTCCAACGTTTTGAGAATAAATGCATGCAAAGTATTTTGTAACTCATGAACTGCTATATAAATGTCAACTACATTTTTGTTATTACTTCAAGAAGGCAAAACTGGTACCACTGGGTGGAAGATATAGTGAGGCAAAATTTCAATGTGAGGAAGAACTCTAATAATTGGAGTGATCCATCCATGGCCATGACTATTTAATTTTGTTCCTTTAATCAGTTTTATGCTATCATTTCTTAGCCTCCAAAGATCAGAGGCTCAAAAACTCCTAAGCACTGCTATCTACAAGCTCCCAAATGTCATCATCCTAAAACTTTTTCCTGTTCTTCTTTTAATGAAACAACAATGAAATTATATAGCTTGCTCTTTGGTCAATGTTACATCTATGTGGTTAGTGAGACAAGATTGGTAAAATAATCTTAGGTTCACTATTATTAAGTGGGGTCAAAGAATCAGTAGCCACTAGAGTCATGGGGACTTCATTTTAAGTTCTGCAAATAGAATGTAATTAACTCATCCCAAGTCACAGAATACAATTCTAAATCTGGGAAAGAAACCAGAATTTCTAACTATCAATGTTCTGTTCTTTCCTCTACACCCTGCCATCCCAAAGTCTTCATTCTCTGACAATCAATTTTAATTAGAGAGCTTCTGCCAAACTAGATTCTCTGTCTTTATTGTAATTTTCCTGCACTATGAATTTTACTGCAGAGAATTTTCCATCTTCGTCACACATAGGAAGAAATCTATATTCACATATACACATACTTCTTGACATAAGAGTTTGGCTCTTAAGAGTACTCTGAGAGCTTAGGACTTGTATTTTTAAACAACTCAACAAATATAAGTTGAATGAGTGAATAAGTAAACCATTACCATAGGATTTGCTACTGTTGAGATGGAAAAAAATCTGGAACCACTTATTGTCTCTATCTTTTTGTGCAAGCATGAGAGCTTTTAGACACCAAAATGTGATTACAGCAGGGGTCTAATAGGAAGCATATCAGGGTCAATGAATTGAGTGTTCAAGATATTATTCATGCTTGACATGTTTTTTTATTAAATTTTCAATTCTTGTCTCTTAGAATTTTGCCTATTCTTCCTTTTAATTATTGAAATCCATGGTTACTGCCACCAATAAAACAACAATTTCCTCATAAAAGAAAAATACGATAGTATGATACAATGCTTCTATTCTGCACCAGTTTTCTCATTCCCAAAGGAAACCTCATTGCCAGGTCACATTCTGGGACAGCAAACTCCTGCCAAATAAGTTTAAAAAGGATAATCTGCCTAAGTGACAAATGCCAATACCCATACCCCTCTATCCTAAAGAGGCAAAAAGTGTAGACATCTTTAAAAACTTCAAGATTGTCCATAAATATGGCCTAAATCTAAGCTACTTATTATCTGGATCTTGCATATTATAGGATTTTGAAAAACACCCTTCAATTTGCCAAGAAAAAAAACTAAATTCTTCCTCAATATGCTTTTTAGCAAAATCTATTAACCAAGACCAATTGGTCACACCTGTAATCACTGCTGCTGAGGAGGCTGAGGCTGAGACTGAGGCTAGCAGATCATGAGTTCAGGAGTTCTGAATTATAGTAGGGTTAAAACAAATAGGGTTTCCACACTAAGTCCAGAACTGATACTGTGAACCCTTGGGAGCAGGAGGCCATCAGGCTGTGTAAGAAGGGACAAACTAGACCAAGTAAGAAAAAATAGATCAGGTTAAAGCTTCTGTAAGGATCAGTATTGGGATCAAGTCCATTAGTGGCTGTGACATTTTCAATTGGGTATGAATATTCAGTCTCAGGGAAGAAATAAGGCTTAAATACAAGTAATGTAAAAGTCATTTTTCTAGATAAACCATTTGAACATTCTATGTACAAATATAAATTTATACAAAAATGTTTTGTAGAAGATTTAGCACCACCTCAAATAAAAATAAAAACTGTGGGAATAAGAGTTCAATTCAATCATAAAATATATTAAGCATCAAGGAAATCTAGACTATTTTAAATATCTATATAGTACATGAAGCAACAGGAAACACTAACTTTTTAAAAATCCAATACATGTTTGTGCACAAGCCACTGGAAGTTTTATCATGCAGTACACCTAAAACATGCACATACACATATGTATTTACAAAATTTCCATTGATTTTACTGCTCATTTGCCAGTATCATGTGCTTGTGAGCAGAATATTTCAAAAAATAAAATTTAAGCACAGATAAACTCATTTAATGTATGTACATATTTTGCTGTATTTTATAAATTGTATTATAAATAACATTTTCCAGGTTGCCCATACATGGTTTTATACCAAGTGCTATCTGATTCAGCACTCCATAGTGAAAACATTTTTACTGACTATTCAGTTTCTCTGTTTAATCTTCCTTTTGATAACAAACAGAAATGTTTTTCTCTCACAAAGTTCATCATAAAGCATCTTGTTAGTTACATAAATTGGGGTTAATGTACATTGATTTTATACAAAGTCACATTACAACTTGGGATACAAGAAAATAGGGCATCAGGAAAGGCTGGGTAGAGGAGATGGTGCTTGAGTTTAGCTTTGATGGAAACTAGAGCTTTTAAGAGATGAAGGTGATGGAAAAGTGTATTTGAAGGGTGGGGAAGCGGCAACCTGTGCAAATTCATGGATGCAGGAGATGAAATATAGTTTGTAAGGAACAACAAACAGTAAGGCTAGTTGTATTGGATTGAAAAGTATATGAAATGGACCAATGGAAATGTCTGGAAAGGAAGATTGGAGGCAAATTGTGAGGGTCTTTAAATAGTCAACAGATAAATTTCTATTTGATTGTTAAGGTAATAGGAAGCCACTGAAGTTTATTGATTAGAAAAGTTATATGGTCAGACTTAAGCTAAAAAATATTATTTGGCAGTTATATGTAGGATGGATCAGAGAGGACAACTATATGAATCAGGAAGACTTATTAGAAGGCTACAGCAGTAGTTCTGGTGGGAGGGATGAGGGCTTGAAATGAGCTCATGGACATGTGAGTTAAGAAGGGGCTAAGTCTACTGACAAGGAAATTCTCCAGACGATTTAGATTTTTGAGAATAATGTAAAGAAGATGGGAGCAAGGACAGACAACAGAACATGAATATGAGTATGCAATGGCCTTGTAAAAAATAGTTTTAAGAATTATAAATAGAATGAGCTAAGGCTGGCTAGGGAAGCTAAGGGCAATAACAACAGCAGCAAAAATGAAAGATTGTTTTGTCATTATGTGTATGTGTTTTTAAGTTAAACTAGAGGAAAAGAAGACCAAAGAAAGAACACCTTTGTTTGGCATGGATGAGAGAATGATATCTGAGAAGAGGAAGAAGGTATACATTGCTTAATTATTATTATTTTTCTGCTTTCTTTGCACAGGAGATTGATTTGTATACTGTAAATGACAGAACAAAAATTAGTTGATACGCAAGATAAATAAACACATAGTGAAAGAGTACTTATCTGCCCTCAATAAATTCAAGTCATCTGACCCAGAAAAATGATATTCCCATGAGCTGAAAGAACTGGCATGGGCAACTGGTTCAAACATGAGGCATTGTCAGTGCTATTTGAAAGAACAGGAAAAACATGATTGGTATTTAACAGTTTTATCAATAACTTGGATAAAGTCATGCTAATCAAATTTGCAAATGTGACAAACTTGAGAGGGACAATTAACATAAAAATGATGAATTGATGATAAATGATAAATTAAAAATATTTATAGGTAGAGCACTGGGGAAAAATATTGGGATGAAATTCAATAAGAATAATTTTAAAGTCTTACCCTGGGATACAAATAGTCAACTCCAAAAACATTAAGTTTAGGGGAAGCAAGGAAAAATGTCCATTGTTCTGAAAAAAGATTTGGGGTTTCAGTGGACTAAAAGCTCAATATAAGTGGAAGTCAAAAAGTTAATCCAATCATGCCCTGCATTTGGATGGGAAGTGATGATCCCACTCTGCTCTCATCAAAACACACTTGAAATTTTGTGCTTAATTCTGGAAACCATGACCAAGAAGGCAATTCATAAGTTGGACAATGTCCAGTAGTAGGCAACCAGGATGGTGAAGATTTTTGAGTTCATGATACATGAATATTGGTTAAGAGGATTTGACATATATCAAAACCTAGAAAAATATAGTTTCATTTTGCCCTTTGTGATGTGGTGACTTCCTTTCTTCATTCTTTATCTTTTCCTCTCTAAATGTATATCCAAATGGCAACTTTCTAAGTGATAGATACAAAGTCATTTGTTAATAAAATTAAATAATATATGTGTTACAATAATTTTGTTAGGACATCACCAGGTTAAATTTTTTGTTTAAAAACGTAATATCTTAAGAATTATAGCTTATTCTTGATTGATGTAAGGAAAATAACAATTGGCCTAAATCATATAAAGCTGTCAACAACATAGCATGTACAAATTGGACATTGATTCATGTTATTAATTTATATTCTTGCTCAATATATTTGAAAATTCTTATGTCTGCTAATTTAGAAATTAATGCTTTTTTTCTTTTTCCAAAAAAGGCTTTGTACCCGAAACATCTCTATTATTGTCATGTAGAATTGATAGAACTCCTCTCAAAAGCATTTCTTTGTTTGCTTCTGCTTGTAAAATTGCTTTGAAAAATATAAAGCAATATATGAAGTGTATTAAACAATATTCAATTATGTTAAACAATGTAAATTTTATTTATTTCTAGATAGATTATGTTCAATGTAACAAAAACTCAATAATATTAGATAATCCACCTGATAATTGAATTTATATTTCATCTAATCTACCTTTTGATCTTCTATTGGGAGATGCAAAAAAAAAAGGGGTGCTTGGGTAGGAGCAAAAGGAAAAATGGGAACATGGAAGCAAAGCAAACAGCCTAGATAATTCTCCAAATTGAAAAATCATTCCAGAATAATTGAGAGCACTTTTTATTTGATTTATTAAAAGTACACTTGATGCTCAAAAGGTCTTGAGAAAATGAAAAAAAAGCACAAGTCATTTTTTTCATTCACCTGACCTTGACAGTAAGAGTTAAGCAATATGTTAAGAGAAGTCATTTCAAAGCAAGTAGAATCACTGCACAAATATGAATTTATTGAAAACTACAAATTCCTGTCATTTCCTCAACCCTGTTGCCTAGCAAGTCCCTTGGTTCTTGCTCCCAGCAGTATCTTTAGCATTCAGTAGATGGGTGCGATAATGAGGGCCAGAAATTTTGTTTGTAACTTTGAGACAGCTCAGAAATATACACAAGAACATGTACAAAAGAGATTTATTTTCCTTTTCTTTTAAGGTTATGTTTGCAATATTTTGAGATTCAGTTGTCCCTGAATTGGTATCATTTTTAAAGTAGACTTTTCACAGTAAAGATGAAGGTGATTTAATTCATCACTCTTGTTAAAGTTATTTCTTACTTAGCACCTATTGCAGTGCTTATAGCACTACTCAGAATTTATATCATCAAATAGATGCAAGTTAGGCAGGCTTAGCATGTAGTAATTGGTCCTGCCAAAGATTTTTATCAGATTCAGAGTTCTAACAAAAAATGCTTCCTCTGATAAATGAACTTTTGCTTTATCATGCCTGCAATGTTCTTTCTGACTTTATTCATACCATGATTCCTATATTCTGGCCATTATCTACAATTCTCTCTCTCACACACATCTTTGCAATCCCTCCCTACTAACTTTGTACTCCATGCCTCCTTGACCAGGCCTTCTTGACACTTTTAGACCAATTCCACACCATCTCACCACATCTCCATGTGTATTCACCATATAACCCTTCTCCCTTCCAGCTCTCCTTTAAGTATTGTCTTCCATTTTTAGAAGATCAGCTTCATCAGGACAGGTGATTGTCTTCTTTATATTTGAATCTCCAGAGTGAAACACAGTGCTTGACACAAAATAAATGCTTAAGAAATGCTTCTTCTAAAATGTTTTCATGTTGAATTGTTATATATATGAAAACTTTATGGAAGTACAATATACAGAAATAATAAGTAATTATACATTTCTAAGAGTAATTTCAGTTATCAGAAACTCATTAAAACAGTATTAATTTTAATTAAATTTATTTCTCTGGTTTCAATTATATTATCTTAATTTATATGTACTGATATACTTTATTAGCAAATTCTACATGATTTAAATATTTCAAATTATAGTTTGTTATAAACTAAGAATATAATTATATAAATTGAATTTATCCTCAATTCTCAACTCAATATTTAAAGGACATAATAATATTTCTTAATATGTATGAATTCCTTTGAACTGTGAAACATTTATGAATATAAACTTTTTCATATTATCTTTATGAAAGAATTTTATTCAATGCTTGGGAGATGACTTGCATACACCGTATTGCATATGGTTTAGGTGGGACCTATTTCAAGATCTACTGTTACAGGAAAGTAAACTATTCATTTATCTCTTTGAAAAATTCTGAGTACTATTTTCACCAACTGGGAATTTTGGTGCTATATGTTAAAAGCCTTCTTTTCTATGTGATAACTAATGACCATTTTGGGGGGGGAGGAATAAAAAATGACAGCATGCTGTCCCTTGTGTGTATTAGCATACAAGGCTAACCCATATCTGCTTTCATTGCTAATGAAGTCCCAATATGTCTAAGACAGACTTCTACTGTCTGGATGGGATAATCAGTAGAAAATAATTTATCTGGATAAAAAATGAATGAAAGTTAAAAATTATACACACATATATTCCTTACTATTACATTAATAAAATAGTAGAAAGTTTAATCTATAAAGAAAATAAAAAAGTGGTATCATAAAACATATACTAATTAAAATATTTTAAAATCAGTACAGAAAATGTTAGGAATATAATTCAATGTATTTGTCTTTTATTTGAAGACTTTAGAATGAGAATTATATAATTATCAAATAAATTTCAAAAGAAACAACGAACACTTTCCAGGAATTGATCAATTTTTAAAAGGAACAGTATTATAAACAAATTAACATGCATAGGCAGTATATACTAAAAAACTTGTTGGGTACATTTATCTTGTAAATTAGTTGAGTAAAATAGACTCAGATATGATTCAAACCACTATAAGTACATTAAAGAAAATTTCAGCTGGTAATAGGCAGTTATTTATAAAAGGATTCCATCAAGAATGACACAATATATATGTATGTGTATATGTGTGTGTGTGTGTGTGTGTGGAGAGACAGAGAAAGAGAGAGAGAGAGAGAGAGAAAGAGCAAGAGAGAGAGAGAGAGAGAGAGAGATCAAGATCACATTTTATTGATATATGTATTCCTAAAAACCTGGATGCAAATTGCATTTGAAAAACAGATCTATTCATATTTCCTTGGGGAAATTGACATGTCAGAAAATTATTCTCTCTGGGAAAAAATGAACACTGCTCAAAAGACTATTTTTTAAAACCACACACTTCAGGAAATTATTTCTAACCATATATTTAAGAAATAAATATAATAATTTCTAATAATATATTAATTATATATTGAAAGTATAATTTTGTGCTTTAAATATATGTTGTATAATGCTATAAATTTTTAAGTGTAGTAATAGAGGAATATCTAAGCTTCCCACTAGATTAGTATTATTAATGTTTCTTACTCTGCTCTCTCTCCCAAAAGGATATTCAGAGATAGATATTTTAATCTCTTTTACTTATTTCTTTAGCTTACTGGGTTCCCCCCACCCAATAAGCAGTGTGTTGTGTTTGTAATTCTACTCCAACACATTTCTATTATGCTTAAAAGAATGGGGCTGCTTCCTTAAGGAAGTTCATCTTTCTTCAGCTGCTCTAAGGTCACTTATATTTGTTTGGTACTTCTGCCTGAATAATCTTTCTTTCTTTCTTTCTTTCTTCCTTCCTTCCTTCCTTTCTTCCTTCTTTCCTTCCTTCCTTTCTTTCTTTTGTTGCGAAAACTAAGTATATTTCCCTTCATCCTATCCCCCCATTTATTCTATTCTCTCTTTTGACCCTGTCCCTCCTCAGAAGTGTTTGCTTCTGATTATCCCCTCCCCCAATCTGTCCTCCCCTCTATCATGCCCCTGCTTTCTTGTCTCCTCCCCCCCCCCCAATTTTCCTGCAGGGTAAGATAGATTTTCATACCCAATTGAGTGTATATGTTATTCCTTCCTTAAGCCAAATCCTATGAGAATAAGATTCACTCATTGCCTCTCACCTTCCCCCACTTCCCCTCCACTGTAAAAACCTTTTCTTTTCTGTTTTATGTGAGATAATTTACCCCATTCTACTTCTCCCTTTCTCCTTCTCCCAGTATAATCCTCTCTCACCCCTTAATTTTATTCTCCAGATATCACCCCTTCACCTTCAACTCACCCTGTACCCTCTATCTATCTATCTATCTATCTATCTATCTATCTATCTATCTATCTATCTATCTATCTACATATAATTTTTTCCCTCCAACTGCCCTAATACTGACAAAGGTCTCATGAGTTACAAATATCATCTTTCCATACAGGAATGTAAACAGTTCAACCTTCATAAGTCTCTTATTATTTCTCTTTCCTGTTTATCTGTTCATGTTTCACTTGAGTCTTGTATTTGAAAGTCAAATTTTCTGTTCAACTCTGGTCTTTTCATCAAGAATGCTTGAAAGTCCCTTATTTCACTGAATGACCATTTTTTCTCCTGAAGGATTATACTCAGTTTTGCTGGGTAGGTGATTCTTGGTGGTAATCCTATCTTCTTTGCCCTCTGGAATATTATATTCCATGCCCTCTGGTCCCTTAATGTAGAAGCTGCTAAATCTTGTGTTATCCTGATTGTATTTCCACAATACTAGAATTGTTTCTTTCTGGCTGCTTGCAATATTTTCTCCTTGACCTGGGAACTCTGGAATTTGGCTACAATATTCCTAGGAGCTTTCCTTTGTGGACCTCTTTCAGGAGGTGATTGGTAGATTCTTTCAATTTCTATTTTGCACTCTGGTTCTAAAACATCAGGGCATTTTTCCTTGATAATTTCTTGAAAGATGATGTCTAGGCTCTTCTTTTGATCATGGCTTTAAGATAGTCCAATAATCTTAAAATTATCTCTCCTGGATCTATTTTCCAGGTCAGGTGTTCTTCCAATGAGATATTTCATATTGTTTTTTTATTTTTTCATTCTTTTGGATTTGTTTTACAGTGTCTTGATTTCTCATAAAGTCACTAGCTTCCAATTGCTCTATTCTAGTTTTTAAGGAAATATTTTCTTCAGTAAGCTTCTGGACTTCCTTTTCCATTTGTTCAATTTTGCTTTTTAGGGCATTCTTCTCCTCATTGGCTTTTTGGACCTCTTTTGCCATTTGAGTTAGTCTATTTTTTAAGGTGTTATTTTCTTCAGTATTTTTTTTTTTGTCTCCTTTAGGAAGCTGTTGACTTGTTTTTCATGCTTTTCTTGTATCACTCTCATTTCTCTTCACAGTTTTTCCTCTACTTCTTTTACTTGTTTCTCAAGCTCCTTTTTGAGCTCTTCCATGGACTAGAACTGATTCATATTTTTCTTGGAGGCTTTGGATGTAGGAGCTTTGACTTTGTTGTCTTCTTCTGGTTGTATATTTTGATCTTCTTTGTTATCAAAGAAAGATTCTATGGTCTGACTCTTTTTGGACCTCTGTTAATTCATTATCCCAGCCAGTTACTTGAATTTTAAACTTTGTTAAGGTAGGGGTCTGCTTCCAGTATGGAGAATGTACTGTCCCAAGCTTCAGGAGTTTTGTGCAGCTGTTTTCAGAGATACTTCTAGGGACCTGTAAATTGTCACTTCTTCCAAGGTGGTGTGATAAGGGGTGAGGTGTTTACTCCTTTCCTGGCCTGTGCTCTGGTCTATGAGTGACCACAAGCACTCTTTTCTCTCTTGGAACTGCGAGGAGGATTTCTTCTCCAGCACCACTACAAGCTCCACAATGCCAACCCTCCTCCTTGCCCCAGGACCACCACCTAGAACTGTGACCCAAATCCCAGCATGGGCAAAGCAAGAGAATCCTGCACCAGCAGAGAGATTCCTGCAATTCTCCTCTGATTGGCCACTTGATTCCCCCTCAGTCTGTGGGCCAGAAGCTCCAGACACAGCTGCTGCCCTGGGGCTGTGCTTGGGGACTGGGGCTGGGACTATTCTTCTCTCTCTCACAGCAGTCACAGACTTTTCCCACTGACCTTCTAAACTGTCTTTGGTGTTTGTGGGTTGAGAAGTCTGGAAACTGCCACAGCTGCCTGTGATTCAGCCCTCTGAGGCCTGCTTCAAGTTTGCTGAGGCCTGCCTTATCAGCGTGCCCACACTAAAATGCACTCCTCTCCCTGCTTGGCACAATAGACCTTTCAAAACAACCATCCAGGCTGTCTTGGGCTGTAAATTTGTTTTTGTGGGTTCTGTTGCTTTAGAATTTGTTTAGAGTAATTTTTATAGGTATTTGGAGGGTTTTGTGGGAGAGCTCAAACAAGCTACTGCTTTTACTTTGCCATCTTGGCTCTGCCCCCCTGAATAATCTTTCAATGCAAAAGTAAATCACCTTTTAAAAGAATAGGAAGAGCCAGTATTGTGACTCATGCCTCTAATCCCTGCTGCTGGGGAGGATAAGGCTGGTGGAGGTACTCTAGGCCTAAAGATGATCAGGTTTCTACACCAAATCTGGCACAAATATGATGAATCCTGGAGAGAAAAGAGCCACCAAGCTACCAAGAGTGGGGTAAATTGGAAAAAAAAATTTAAAAAATATTAAGTCATGGCTTCTGTTCTAATCATTAATAAGATATGACTATGAGTGGTCACTGCACTTCCAAACTGGGCAAGATAGAGAGATCTCATCACAAAATGATGATGATGATGATGATGATGATGATGATGATGATGATGATATGACACAGTGTGACAATATGGATAGAGACAGCTGGTTTCAAAGTCATGGAGAAATGCTTTCAAGAACCCTCTTCTGTTTGTTAGATAGAACTTCAGGAAATTCATTCAAATGATATAAGCAACTCCCTAAAACTGGAGAATGCCAAGCAGCTGAAAAATTATTTTCTTAGAGGAGGTTTCCACTGGGAGTTCCTAAACCAATAAAATCACAGGTCTGGTCAGCAATAAGGAAGAAGTAAGCAAATATGGAGTTTAATAGAGTCTTAGGAACTTGACAGAAATGATAATGTTTATTATTGAGTCAATGGCATAGTGAAGAAGAGATACAAATAAACAGTATCTGATAAAGAATTAGAGGCAAGAAAAGAAATGCAGCATCAAGAAGGGGATAGAAGTTGAATCTTTGCAAAAGATCTTTACACAAACAACAGTTGTTCACACACACACACACACACACACACACTGTTGATAGGAATCTGCTAATTGAAAATCAAACTGATTACCCTACAGGAAAATAAGGGGGGAAGGGGACAAGAGAGCAGGGGGTTGATAGAGGGGAGGACAGATTGGGGGAGGGGATAATCAGAAGCAAACAGTTCTGAGGAGGGACTGGGTCAAAAGAGAGAATAGAATAAATAGGGGGTAGAATAGGATGAAGGGAAATATACTTAGTTTTTCACAACATGACTACTATGGAAGTGTTTTGCATGACTACACATCTATAACCTGTATGGAGATGCTTGCCTTTTCAATGAAGGTGGGTGGGGAGGGAGGAAGGGAGAAAGGGAGAAAATTTGTAACCCAAAGTTTTAAAAACACATGTTAATTAAAATAAAATAAAATTAAATAAATAAATAAATAAAGTGACTTAGCACATTGAAAAAAAAAGAATATCAAACTGAATTGGGGTAAGTAGCACCAAATAATAGGATAAAAGATGTTGAAATCTCAGAAAAAGTGGGGAAACTTGCTATCAAAAACAACTTATTCAGGAGCTCCCATCCCCCCTTACTCTATAATCTTTCTATACAAATATATCCTTTTGCTGTTAATAGTTTTCCAATCATTTACTCATGAAAACAAAAAATAAAGTCATGAATAAATATTAGGAATTCTATAGTTCAAAATGAGCTGGAAGCCATGGACAGGTTTTTTTTTTTAGGCAGTTGGGGTTAAGTGACTTGCCCAGGGTCATGCAGCTAGTAAGTGTCAAGTGTCTGAGGCCGGATTTGAACTCAGGTCCTCCTGACTTCAAGGCCAGAGATTTATCCACTGCACCACCTAGCTGCCCTGATGAACAGGTTTTTTAGAGCTATATTGCAGCTAATTGAAATAATAACAAAGTGATAGAACTGCTATTTGAGGTGGATGGAGTGATACTAATGAACAATGAAGAGAAATCTGAAATTCTCAATTACTTTACCTTTTTTTTTCCTAGACAAGGAGAATGATTTAATGTCTGGATATTATGGAACAAAAATAGTTGCTTTAATGACTTTAAGTCACTGGATCCAGGCGAACTATATCCCAAGACACCAGAACACGTTGGAGACATGATAATTTATTTGATGTTAGCGGTCCTTGAAAAAACATGGAGAATAGGAAAGATACCAAAAGACTAGAAAAAAGGTGAAAGCTAGCTTGAATTTCAAAATGGTTAAACCAGTAGATTCTTCTAACCAAACACTGATGAGCTGCCAATGATTTCTTATAAAATTCTAAAACACATTACTGAGGGGATGATTTGAAAGCATCATAAAATCATAAATGTAGAATCAGAAGTGCTCTTAGAGATCATCCACTAAAACCTCCTCATTTTACAGATGAAGAAACTGAGGCCTAGGCAGGTTTAATGAATTACCCATGGTCATATAAGTAATAAAAGAGAGAGCCAGAATTCAAACTTTGTTTCTTGACTCTAAGTTTAAATTCAATATGCCGGTTAGCACCCCTTCCATTGTCAAGGAATGCAATAAAAAGCCAACATGAGTTCTTTAGAAATGAGTAATGCCAGACTTAATTTTTTTTCCTTTTTTGACAGAGTTGTTAGACTACATCATGTATTACCAAGGACAAGACCTATCTGGATTTGAACAAAGCATGTGACAAAATCTATTCAGCTGTGTTTTGGTACAAAATAAATAGTTAATTGGGTGTTGTCCTTTGTTCTTGAAGAGGACCAAAATGACATTACTATGTTAGAGTCAAGTTACAGAGTGTCTAACTGTGGCTGATCAGACCAATATGAGCGCAGCATGTTCTACCACAGCTTGGGCACAAATAGTCCATGTGAATATTTGGGGTGGATTCTCTAAAATTGTGCATCTCACATTTCTTTTGAGCTACTTCAATTCTGCTTTTTTCACAGAGCACAGCACCTTCCCTGATGAGGGCACACCATGCTGGGTGGTACCAGTGTCTTTCATGTCATACAATCAATTCCAAAGTTCTTTAGAGAGACCATAAGAGTGTCCTTATATCACTTCATCTGATTAGCATGTGAGTGCTTACCCCGTGTGCATTCTTCATAAAGTCTTTTTGGCAAGTGTACATTTTGCATTCGAACAACATGGCCAGCCCATCATAGTTGTGCTTTCTGAAGTAGAGTTTGGATGCTTGGCAGTTTAGTTCAAGAAAGGGCCTTAGTATCTGATATCTCATTCTGCCATGTGATATTCAGAATCTTCCTAAGACAATTCAAATGGAAACATTTCAGTTTCATGGCAAGGTACTGGTATACAGGCCAGGTTTCACAAGTATACAATAATGAGGTCAGCACAATGACTCTGCAGGCTCTATTTAAGTGTTTTCAGAGCTCATTGGATGACTTATATATTGACACTCCATATCTATCTTGAGAAAATGGTATAGAGTAGTCTAGGGAAATACATATTGTTGTTTTTGTTGCTGTTCATTCTTTTTTTTTTGAAGAAGAAGATGAAGACTGATGACATTACAGGGTAATATCTTGACTTGCACTTGAATCAGATTTAAGTGAGGCAGGGTTACACAAAATTGTCAGCCTCACTCAGTCATCAAACTCCAATGGCAAGACAAAAATGAAGACAACTGGTGATGGCCCAGGATGTAGCAGATGACTTTGGTATCTGTGATGTCTGACCAAGCTCTAAGCATTCCACATCACCTGCTTCTACCACCTTCATGTCCATAGGAACAAATTGTTCTCATCAGCCTATTTTGCCAGGGTAAGTCTTCATAAGCTTGAGTTGACATTCCCCTACTTCACTGATAGGTTTGAGGCCTGTCAGTTACCCTCAAATATATATCTATAATATAGTCACATACATGTATATACATACAAATATATACATGTTTGTGTGCATCTATATACACATATATAAACATTGAATTTGATGCAATAATTATCAAAATAAGATCTAACTGCAACAGCTACACAAATGAAACTGCAAAATCAGTATAAATCAAGGGTCTAATTCAATATCTGAATGAAGTAGATCTGAAAGATGCAATGATTCCATTTCACAAAATTTCCTCTGGGCTTCTTTCACAATTTCATTTTCCCTCTAGTGATGCATGTTTTGGAATGCTTATTTTAAAGGCTATTACCTTTTGCTACTGAAAAAAGTAAGCCCTGTAGACAGAAAACTGTAGTTATCTATCAAAAGGAACTATAAAGAAGTTGCTGTTGGCTAACAATAGTAAAATAGTCCTTTTCAAGAAACGGCTTCATGTGAGTGGTCAAAGACTGTCTACCTTCCAAGTTTTTATAAACAATATAAACTCAATCTATTCATCACAGCCCTATTTCTTGTGACCTAAGTAAATGTAATGATTTCTTTGATTACATCAAAATACCCTGGAGCATTTTGTACTTGTTCAGAGTAACGTGTTGGGTTTGGCATTGATTTGATTTGCTTCAAATCATTAGTGGTATGATGTATTTTTGAAAAAAAGTACATAGAAACTCCACTTTTGCTGCTTAGCTTACTGTGCTCCTCTGAAGATGCGCTGACTGCTGTTTCTTGATTGAACACTGTGGGCTCAGTTCTCTCCCCTGAGAATGGGAGGTGCTAATGCCTTAGGCACACAGAACACAAAAGCTTCTCTCATCCCCCATCCCATATGCTGCCATACAGTTGAGTTTATGCACAGCTGCTGCCTGTAGATATCCTATCACAGTGGGCTGAGGATGCCAGCTATTCTCATTTAATATGTGCTTAGCCACTACTTTCTTCCTGGAGCAGAGCAGTCTGTGGTAGGGCCTTCAGGCCTATGAGATGCTTTATCATCCCCTGAGCTTTCTCCAGTTTAGGGATATCCACAGATGGGAGAAAGCATGGATGTTGTGGTGATGAAAGTCCATAGTTTTGCTTTTCATTGAATGCTATTATAACTTAAATCATTATATTACATAGAACATTGTTAATGAATCATAGATCAAGAGCTAGAAGGCAATTCAAAGTTCATCTGGACCAATTCCTTCATCTTACAGTTGAGGAAACTGAGACCCAGAGAGCTGAAGTGAGTTGATTAAAGTCCAACAGATTGTGTCAGAAGTGGAATTTGAGCCTTGGTCCTCTGTCTCTAAAGCTAGAGTTCTTACCACTGCTCCAAAAGTGTTTGCATACTTGCTCCTGAAATATAACTGGATAGGAATCAGATTCAAAATATTGAAATTTCTATATTTGTTCCAATAAAACAAATCACAATATTCTACAATATACAATATAGGGTTTAATTGACATCTATCAGGTAGCAAAGCATTGTTGTAAGCATGACCTGTTTTCTCTATAACAACAACAGCAATAAACATTGATTTAGAAGATAAGGTAATTGTGGAAGAGCTCTTTCAAAGGTGCTCAAACCTTAAATTATTTCTGCAGGAAGTCAGCTTCTTAAATAGCTTTCCCCTCTTCCATCATTCAAAGAACAGGAGAAAATAGCTGTCTCATGCAGGGAAAACAGTCACAGGAAGGCATAGATTTGCAACTTCTAATTAGAAAGTTGACAATTGCTAGTTAACAACAAGCCTTAGAAGAAAATATTTTAAGGGTGAAGCACTCTTTTTCCCCAACTTCTTGTCATTACTTTAAAGTGTGACAATTCAAATATTTGATGTTCATCCCAAAGTGTGTAAGTCAAGTAAAAATGAAATGAATCATGATTTCAGTTAAGCAAATTAAATATAGAGAAAGAAATATGAGCAAAGGAAGAGACCAATGGGATATTAGCTAGAGAATAGTAGACAGATACTGATACTGTGATATCTCTAGTTAATTCCATTATGATCTCTGTCCCACATTTCTCTCTAAAGTTACTGAATCTCTTGAACAGAGAAACAACAAGTACACCCTGGGTTTTTTTGCTAGCATTTGTCAGAATGATGAATTTCTTCCTATTAACTTGCTGCTTAGGCCATCAGAATCCCCAGCACTCCCACAGATGCTCATAGTCACAGAACCCTTTATAAGGAAATATTCCCAGTGATACACTGCAAAGAAAATTCCATGTTAGCAGCAACTTTATACAGTACTAGCATTAATCAGTATTCCCTTAATCAATGTTCAAAGTTTCATATTGGTCTTAGGAGACATTAAAAAAGAAAATCCTAAAGTGGCACAGTGTGAGCATTACTTTTATCTCTTTTGCAAAGTGAATGGTTATTTAAAGAAATTTTTAAAATTTCAGGTAGAGGAAACTTATGAATTTACAGATTGTTCCTCCTAGGGAATAAGAAAAATAACTTCTAATTACTGAAATTACATACATGAATGCAAGGATAAGTTCTTAATTAGAATTTAAAACAAATTTTGTATTTCTTTTCAAGCACTGATGACGCTTAAGCTATTAAAATCACTTCTAATACAGAGACATTTTATTTTGCACCAAATGACAAGAAGCTATTATTAGTAGTGCATGTACATTAAAAAAACACTGACATTTATTCAATATCATTGCCTGATTTTTTAAACAAGTAATATATATTGAAAAAAATAACTTTTTAAATGTTGTCTGGAAAAAAAATACAACTCTCCAGGATAAGTGAGAGAATGAGAAATCAGAGCCTATGGGAAAAATGTGATTGAAATACTTACTGTATTGCAATCAAAACTAGCTCATGAAGCCAAAATATGACTTTATGAAATTGCAAAAAGAAAACAAAACTTGCAAAATTAAAAAAAAAAGAAATTAAAGAGGATTAGAATTTTACCACATTCTTGGGAATCTCACAACATCCTGGATAGTGGTAATTAATAGGTGCTCAAAAACTGTGTTAATTAGGTTTTGTATCAAATTCACTAAAAATCATCACAAAATCTTTAATTTTCTAAAAGTTCTCTGTTAACATTAACATGTTCAGTTGATAGATAACAATGGTTCATGAAATGTTTCCTGGAATGCTTCCTTTGTATTAGATCCATTGGAGGGGGTGGGGGAGAAAAGAATACACACACACAGACACACACAGACACACATATATATATATATTAAAAAGACCTCTGTATTCAAGGAGCTTAAAACCTAGTTGAAATAGATTGATGTCCAAGAAACAATAAATGAATAAAACTAGAGAGGATATAATGAAGTATCATATTTGGCATGCTCACATAATCTTTTCACTCAGTGTTCTACATAAATTGGGCTACTCATTCTTCCCTGAAGTTTACATTTTATTTCACCTGTGTACTTAGCTGTTTTTGAGGAAACTCATTCCTGCTCTCTTTCATCTGGAGTTTGTATTGTACTCACAAATAATCAGTTTCCTTATCAAAGAATCCTACCTAATAAACTTAGATACAGAGCCTTTTAATTTATAGTGTCTAGATTCCATTTCCATGTGTGAATTCAAGTTCATCAGAACATACTTTTTAAAAATACATTTAAATGTAAAAAGATGTCTAAAGAAAGTATGTGAATGAAAAGGAATGCCATGGTAGATAGGGAGCTGTCCACAGAGTCACCAAGACTGTGTCCAGCCACAGATACAACTTTGGGCAATTTAGTTAACATCTTAGAATCCTCAAGTAACTCTGTTAGGTTTTAAGTTGCAATACACACTGGTAAGGAATTTCCTCAGTGGAGAATTTGTAATACCAATGAAATCATGAATGTGTGAGGAAAAAACTCCACAAGCAGGAGAGCATGCAGAAATCAGCCAGGACACAACTAAGAAACAAGCAAACAAAATCAGAATATATTGTAGAATAAAATCTAGGTGCTCAAGAATTCTAAGAATAAAAAAAATACAAAAGTTTATAGTAGAGAAATGATTCTGAACCTCAAAATGAAAACAATGACAAATACTGGTAACACAGAAAATTATCCCTGCAATAAATCAATTACACTTAAGAAATGATAAGTGAGGAAAGCCATTAGAATTTTGACTCCAGAGGCTGATTGAAAATACACCTCAATTCATTATGACCATAAACAGATAATTGCAAGGATATAGTTTCCTCCTAATGAAGCTAGACTCAGGGGCACAGGAAACACTGGTATCCTATTATCACTGAACACTTCATACTTATCAGCCAACATTTATTAAGCATCTATATGGAAGCACAGTGGTAGACATGATCTTATTTAGAGATGCCTAGCTTGGCCCTTGTTCTCCATACAGTTAATCTGTTTGGGGAGACAGATCATACATATAAGTATTACAGGAGTTCATCACAAAGAGAAAATGTTGAAGATTAGTCTAGTTAGGGAGTTCATCAAAGAGGTATGCATTGATTTGGGCCTCAAATAAGATATTGGATGTTGAGAGAAAAGCAAACTTTATCCTAAAGTAAAAGGGAAATACTAGTCCAATCTTAGCCCTGTACCCTGCCTTCTTTACTACTCAAACACCTAGGGATCCAGAATAGGGCTGGATCCTTATTAGTTATATATCCATCTTCAATGGAAACATCCAATTACATGGGGAAAATTGCATTTTTGGACATCTACAATGTTGGGAGCATATATTCATGAGTAAATACAATATTTGAGTTTAGCAAAACCTAATTTTACATTATAATTGGCATAAAAATCCTTGGAGGCAATATATATACAAAAAGGGACTTGGAAGCCTAGGTTTGAATCCTGCCTCTAATACTTTTTAGCTGAGTGACTTGTTATCAGTCATTTAACATTTCTGGGTCTTAGTCTCCTCATACGTAAGAAAAAAGAGGGTTCAACTAGATGATCCCTAAGGTTATTGCTAGGTCTTAATCAGTGATCCTATGATGAGTGAAAAGCCCTCTGAGCTCATATTGCTATAAATCAGCCTTGGCCAGATACATTGAACATTGACTCCGACAGTGTGATGTCATTTTGGTCCTGTACAAGCATAAAGGACAAACATCAACAATAACATATTATCTTTCAAATCTTTCAGTTTATAATAGATGAATTTCAGGACAACAACTCTTTACTTGACAATTTTTATAAATTTCCCACATTTGCAAATTAAACTGTTAGGTAAATGAAAAAGGTTTGATAAGTTGTTAGCCTTACTAGACCCTATGCATGAAAATATGGTAAATAAAACAATTAGCAATAATAAAAGAAACTAATCAAGATTTTTGGGGGGTGAGAGCCATACTTTAAAAATTATTTTCTTTAAGAAATTATTCTCATCTTTACCTAGAAAACTCACCAGATGAATTTCAAGAAAATGTCAAACCATTGCCTCAAGCAACATTCTGTTCATTTAAAAATTGTGTTAGTAATTTTAATGAATGCTCATTTTCCATATTCAATGAGTATGTTTCCCATTTGTAATGTGATATATTTCAATTAAATCAATTTTACTATCTCAGAACAATCTTTAACATAGTAAACATTTTAGTTTCTTATGCTTAGTATTATGATTTAGGATTGCCATACAGAAAGCATGCCAATCAGATATACATGCTTGTTTATATAAACTCTCCCCTCCCCCAGTGCACATGTACATTGGAAATCATGACATTGAAGATGGTGTGTTCCTTGAACTTGCTACTTAAGTTGTGAAGAATAGTACTACTGACTTGGAAATATTTGAGAATTGATGTGAAAGTCTGGTTTGGAACAAGATGGGATAAAAGTTCACCCATCAAACCTAGCATCCCAGAGGCTTTGAATCTAGGGATATGGTGGTTGGGGTCTCAGGCAAAATAGCATGAGAGCCAAAATGCAGATGGCATGGTTTGGTAAGGATTAGGAGGTTGGATACCTGCTTCTAGATAAGATAAAGTGAAAGATAATCAAAAACAATTTAATGAAGAGTTACTTTACTGTGTACCCTAAGGATGACTTTCTATTTATATGCTGCTTTAGCTTTGAGAAAGGATATATATGTTCCTTAGTTCATTTCAAAGAATCTCATACTTGGAAGGGACATTCAAAACTATATAGCCATACAGAAGACTCCCCGACACAATACATCTAAGAAATGGTTATAAAGCCAGTATTTGAAAACCTCTACTCCACAAAAGCTACCACTCCCCAGGCAGCCCATTCTAGTTTGAAATAGTTCTAATTGTTTTTGAAGTTTTTCTATTACATCAAGCCTAAATACGTCTCCAAAATTTCTACCTTTTGTTTCTCTCTTTCTGGTTTCTGAAGCCAAGTAGAATATGAAACACTTTCCAACTCCTGAATATAGCCATCATGTTTCTTCTAAGAATTATCTGTTGCAGACTAAACACCAGTTTCTTTAAGCAACCTACATATAACCACCTTGTGGGGCCTTTCAATATCTTGGTTGCTTTCCTATAGATACTATCAGCTTATCAAAGTTTTCTCAATATGTGGTATCCAGAACTGAACATGGTATGTTAGATTTTAACAGCCTTACCAGAACAGAGTACAGCATTATTATCATCAGTTCTCTGAGTCTGGCCAGGGCCTTTGTAAAGGAAGAGGCTTCTGCATTATGAAGACTTAATAATCATCATGGTCATCATCGTCATCATCATCATCATTATGTTATAATAGTGTCTTGTTGATTCACATTAATGTAAAATCTAGTAAAATAGCCCAATTTTTTCTTTCAAACCATTGACTAATTTCTCTTTATAACTGGGTTGTTAAGATTTTCTACTTGCTGTTTAATAGATTAGAGTATTTGATTTTCTCATGGCATCACCTCCCTGATGTCACGGTCCTTTTCAAGAAGAAAGGACAAACAACAACAACAGAAGAAGGAAGGACAAACCTCAACAACAATAATTACTCATCCATTTCCTTTAGGGTTTTTATTTCAGTTTGCTGTCATATAATTTGGGGTGATATCCTTTTCATTTGCTGTATTTCTGCTTCTTTCTTTTTCTTTGCAAATTCCTCATCCTTATGTTTTATTTGATATTTTTGTTTTCTTCTCCTGTATATTTCTTTTTTGGTTTTCAAAATTTCTGTTTTCCTATTTATTTGAAGATTATTAATTTCTTGGTGTGCTATACTTCTTAATTACAATATAGATTCATGAGTCTGTTCATTTTTTCAACAACAACATTTATTTAGTTCTTATTAGGTGCCAGACACTGTGCTAAAACTTTACAATTACTACCTCATTTTATCCTCACAACAACCCTAGGAGGAAGCTGTTATTATTATCCCCATTTTAAATTGAAGAAACTGAAGAACACAGAGGTTATGTGACTTGTCCAGAGTCAGAAAGCTAGTAAGTGTCTAAGGCCAAATTTGAATTTAGGTCTTCCTAATTCCAGGCTCATTGCTCTATCCACAGTACCACCTAGCAGCCTCACTTTTGCCAATATTAGTTTTTGGGGAGTTTAATTCATTCTCAAGGCTGTCATGAGTTTTGGTATTCTATGACACTATTAATCTTTTTAAATTATATATTTATATATATTATATTGTATATAATACATATAATTAATTGTATGACAATATTAATTCTTTTTTAATATAAAAATTTTATTGTTTCAATCATTTTTCTTTTGGTGGGGTGGAGCCACAATGGTAGAGTGGTGAGCATCATTGCTATGCTTTTCCAACATACTCCTCTAAACAAATTTAAAAAGCATATCAAACTAAATTTTAAATGGGAAAATCATTAAAAAGTCAAAATGAGTAATTTTTCCAGCCCAGGACAGTCAAAGAAGACAGAAATAGAGGTCTGTTAACAGAAGGGGGTGGGTGATTGGCCAGGAAACAGCATAGGCTGTGGGCCTTGGAAACAGGTGGTAGCAGTAGGTGGTGTTGCTGGGAGCATACAGTGTCCTACCAAGAGGGACAGTAAGGGGAGTGAACTTCTGGTTAGAAATAGACTTCAGGGGATCCCCTTGCTAGTACTAGGCACAGGATATGGCAACATTTGGAAACTCCATGGCACATCTTCCAGTTCTAGGTTGGTTTTGAGGTAGCAGGGGCCCTACCTAGGTAAGGATAACAGCACAGACCAGAAGGGCAAACTAGAAATCTCCCAGGATCATACCACCTAGGAAGTACTGAAATCTTATAAGTCCCCAGACTTAGCTGTGAGACAGCAGGACATAAAACACATACATACAGATATACACAAGTATTTGTCTATAGAAATTCATCTTACCCAATAGGGAATATTTAAAAATCAAAAGTGAGATTAATAAAGTTGAAAGTCAAAAAATTAAATATATACAAATTAGAACTGATTTTATGAAAAAAATAAAATAAACCATTGGCTTATTGGATTAAAAAAAGAACAAAACTCATTTAACAGTATCAAAATGAAAAGGTGAATGCACAAAAATGAAGATAAAATTAAAACAATTATTAATACCTATTTAGTCTAATTACATGCCAGTAAACCTGAAAATCTAAATGAAATGGATGAATTTTCACAAAAAATGCCCAGATTAATAGAAGAGGACATAAAATACTTAAACATCCTTATTTTCAAAAAAAAAACTCTGAACAACTCATAAATTAGCTTCCTAAGCAAAACAAAACTGAGGACCAGATGGATTTATAAGTTGATTCTACCAAACATTTAAAGAATAATTAATTCTAATATTACATAAATTGTTTGAAATAGTAGATAATGAAGTGGTCTTATCATATATGACCCAAATGTGGTTTTGATAGCTAAGCCAGGGAGAGCAAAAATAGAGAAAGAAAACTATAGACCAATTTCTTTAATGAACATTGATGTAAATATTTGGAATAAAATACTAGAAAAGAGATTACAGCAAAATATCCAAAAGTTCATACATTATGACTAGGATGGATTTATATCAGGTATGCAAGTTTGGTTCAATTATTAGGAAAACTCTAAGCATAACTGACCATATCAAAAGATGAAAGCAATAAAAATCATGATTATATTAATAGAAGTAGAAAAATCTTTAGACAAAACACACTACCTATTATTATTAAGAACTACCAAAAAAATCATGGGAATAAATGTTGCTTTTCTTAAAAAGGTAAATAATTTCTATCAAAAAATGGGGGCTTGCATTATTTGTAGTAGTATGAATGCTAAGACTTTCCAATAAGATTAGGGCTGAATAAAGGATGCCCATTTCACCATTGTTATTCAATATTGCACTAGAAATGCTAGTTATAGCAATTAGATGAGAAAAAGAAATTGAAGGAATAAAAAAAAGCAATGAGGAAACAAAACTATCACTTTTTAGAAAATTCCATAGAGTCAACTAAAATTAGTTGAAACATTTAACAAATTTAGCAAAGTTGTAAGATATGAAATATACCCACAAAAATAAGCAGCATTTCCATATATTACAAAGAAATCCCAGCAGAAAGAGATAGAGAAATTCCATATACAATAACTGCAGACAGCATAAAATACTTGGGAGTCTACTTGCCAAGACAAACAAGAAACATATGAATAAAATTACAAAATGCTCTTCACTCAAATAAAGATATCTAAATAATTGAAGAAATATTAATTGCCTATGAGTTGGTTGAAACGATTTAATAAAAATGACATTACCTAAATTAAATATTTAGTGCCACACTAATCAAACTACCAAAAATTATTTTATATAACTAGAAAAAGTGATAAAAATTCATCTGAAAAAAGGTCAAAACTATCAAGATATTCAATAACAAAAGATCTCAGACGATATTGTCAGATAGTAATCACTAAAACAATTGGGTACTAACTAAGAAATTGAGTGGTTAGTCAATATACTAGATCAGATACAGAGTATACAGGAGCAAATAAGCATAATAACATAGTGCCTATGTAAACCAAAAGATCCCAGGTGTTAGAGCAAGAACTCACTCTTAAATAATAACTGCTGGGAAAACTGGAAAGTAATCTGGCAGAAAACTAGATATAGACCAATATCTAATATCATATACCAAAGTAAGCTAAAAATAGCTACTTGATTTAGACATAAAGGGTGATATCAAGCACAGATTAGGGGAGCTTGGAAGAAATATACTATCAGATCTATGAATGGGGGATAGTTCATGATCAAAGAAAAGATAGAGAGCTACATGTGAGGTAAATAGATAATTTTGATTATATAAAATTTTAAAATATTTTTGCATAAACAAATGAATGCAGCCAAATAAGAGGAAAAACAGTGAACTGGCAAAAACTATTTATAGCAAAATTGCTTTGATAAAGGTATTATTTTTAAAATATATAAATGAGACAAACTTATAAAAATAGGAGCCATTATCCCAACTGATAAATTGGCAAAGGATATGAACAGGTAGTTTTCAGAAGACAAAATCAAAGCTATCAACTAACATGAAAAAATGCTCTCAGTTACAAATAATTAGATAAATGCAAATTAAAACAACTCTGAGGTACTGCATCACACCCATCAGATTGGCTAACATGCCAAAAAAGGAAAATGACAAATATTTAAGAGGATGTGGGAAGATAAGTACAGTAATTTTTTATAGAGTTGTGAACTGGTCCAACCATTCTGGAGAACAATTTGAAAAATACCCAAAGAGCTATAAATCTGTGTGTAACCTTTGACCCAGAAATATCACTACTAGGTCTATATCCCAAAGAGAAGAAGGAAAAAGGAAAAAAAAAGGACCTATTGTAGAAAAATATTTAGAGAAGTTATTTTTGTGGTGGCAAAGAATTGGAAACTGAAGGGATGCCCATAAATTGGAAAATCATTGAACAAATTATGGTATATGAATGTGATGGAATGTCATTGTGCTATAAGAAATGATGAGGGAATAGTCTCATAAAACCTAGGAAGATGTACATGAACTGATGAAAAGTGATGTGAGCAGAACCAGGAGAACAATCTACATAGTAACAATATCAATACAAGGATCTACCACAATTACAAAGGACTCATGATATAAAATACTATCCACCTCCAAATAGAGAACTAATGGACTCAGAGTACAGATGGATACATAAATAGATAGATAGATAGACAGACAGATAGGTAGGTAGGTAGACAGGTCTTGCTTTTTTCAGAACACAGCTAATGAGGAAATATATTTTGCATGGCTGTATATTCTTAATGTTTATCATATTGCTTATGTTCACAATGAATAGGAGAAGGTCAGGAGGGAGGAAGAGAATTTGGAACTAAAAATAAAATAAAAAAAGTAAAAACTAATTTTTAGTAGGACCAGTTAAAATAATCATTTGTCTTTTAACCTATAAAATCTTTAAAATTTCATTATTTGATCTCTACTTACATTTGCAATTTATATCACATTTTATTTATATTTGTTTTTCCTTTATAGTCTATGAGCTGTATGTTCAAATATTTTTGTCTTTAGATATTTATGACTTACTTATAAACCTGTGATTAATTTTTATAAAAACTGCCATACAATCTTGAAAAAAGTATGCTTTCTCATATAGCTATTTATTAGATCAGATTTTCCCCCTCCTTTTCTGTTTAGGTCCATAATTTCCATTTTATTTGTCTCTCTGCATTTTTCACATTTCATAAAGAAATATTCAGTTCTATTACAATTACTGCTTTTTATTTTTTTATTTCAGTTAGCTTTTCCACTTAGTTGCTATGCCATTTGGCACATATATATTTAGTACTGATATTCTATAGTGTTCTATGGAGCCTGTGAGCATAACATAGTATATGGTTTTTATTCTTATCTTATCTGAAATCATTAGTGCATTTCCTCTATCTACCTTCTCCTGCAGTGATCTTAGCTTGCATGATGGTTAACATCATCATATCTATGCAAACCGCTGCCGAATTGAGATATTTATACCTAATTTCTTTCATGAACCTCAGTTGCATGTTTCCACCTGCATGCTTGACATTTTCTACTTCATGTCTTGAAGGAATATCAAATTCATTACATCCAAGATTTAATATATCATATTTTTAACAATTCATTCCTCCTCCAATCTTACCTGTTTCTTTGGAGAGTCTTTCCACCCTTATGGGTATCTAGGTTCCTAACCTTGGAATCATTTTGTATTTCTCCCTCTTCTCCCTTAACCCAAACCATTCTGCATCCCAATTGATTGCCAAGTTTTGATAGGCTATGGAATAATTTTTACCTCTACAACATCTCAATCTGCCTCCTCCTTTCCAATTATACTGTTTCAACAATATTTCTGACTCATATATACCTCTTGAATGGAAAAATACCCAAAGAGCTATAAATCTATGTGTAACCTTTGACCCACAAATATCACTACTAGGTCTGTATCCCAAAGAGAAGAAGGAAAAAGGAAAAAAAAAAGGACCTATTGTAGAAAAATATTTAGAAAAGTTATTTTTGTGGTGGCAAAGAATTGGAAACTGAAGGGATGCCCATAAATTGTTTGCCATATTGCCATAGCCTCCTAACTATTTCCCTGCTCCATAGGTCTCTTATTTTTCTTCTACAAGTTGCCAAAGTATATTCATAAAAAATACAGGAACAGTCATTTCCCCCACTAAACAATCTTTAGTGCCCCAATATTGTCCCTTGGATAAAATACAAAATCTTCTTCCTGGAATTTAAAACTCTAGCTCCTGTTTGCCTTTCTGGTATTATTTCATATTCACCATTTTCATTTACTCCCAGTTCTGATCAAACTGCCCTGCTCACTGGTTCCCATATAAGCAATCCTCCATCTCAAAGTCTTTGCACAAGTGGTCCCCTATGTGTTGAATGCATTCCTTCCTCACATCTACCTCACAGAATCTCTAACTTCTTGCAAATCACAACTCAGGTGCTACCTAATACAGGAACCATCGCCTGAATTCCTATAGCTATTCATGCTATTGTTTTTATTTTCAAAAAGTTCTTTGTATTGCTTTATATTGCATTTTGTTTACTTCTCTGTTTATACATTCATTATATATCCCTAGAGTAGAATGAAAACTCCTTGAAAGAAGGGATTGCTCTAGTTTTTGTCCTTACATGGCAACAGATAGAACTGCACCTTGCAGATAGTGGACATTTTAATAAATAGTTTTTGAATTGTCTGCTGGATAAAATAGGTGGTATTTCAAATTCTATTGGCTCCCTCCAAATGACATCCAACCTACAAATTAGACTATCAGGAGTAAATCAGATAAATTACTACCTTACAATCCAGCAGTTCAAGAAAAATAATTTTCATGAGTCTTATGAAAAATCCCCAGATAGTGAATAAATGAAAATCATGACCTAAGCTTTGAAGTGAGAAAAGCTGGGAAAGTTGGAGTTCTAAGTGTCATTAGAACCTCCCTGGTCTGAGTCATGTAGCAGTGTGGAGTAAGTATAATTGTCCTGTTGCCCTGAACTTGACCAGGGGCTATTAGAAGAGGGGGGGTTGCCTTCCCTCATAGGAATCATCTTTTCTTTTGTGAATGGGAAACCAGGAGCTTGTTGAAGTTACTAAAAGGTTAGAGACAAAGATTTATCTCCATCCACTGCCAAATAAAACAGCCAAAGATCAACCACTCTACAGGAAGGTAAGAGAGATAGGATTGTTGGTAAAAATTGGAGGGATTTCAACCACAAATCAACAAATGACATCCAAGTTGGATTTAAACTAAATCAGAGTCAGAATCCAAAGTAACGGGTCAACAAGGAAAAGTAATTCAGAATACAAGATTAAAAGCAGGAATTACCAATCATGAGCAGATTAGACTAGAGCTCTATAGTTTCTGGCACATGCCTCCTTCCTACTAAGCCCCCGTCTGCTATCAGACCTGAGAAAGGTGGAGAACTTGGACTCCAACCAAGATCTCCTGGCAACAAATCAAGTGCTCTTTCCATTATACCACACCTCTTCATGTTAGATCAATATATTCCACTGTGAGTCATAAGCAAAGTCTATGGTCATGGTGGTGGTGGTGGTGGTATGTGTGCGGGAGTAGGGGGGGAGTGTATCAGGAAGCACTGTGTTGTTTTATATTTATAAAGTACTGATAAGATGACTAGGCTGGAAATATTCACTGTGAACCTTATAGATGTGTTTTAAAATAGGAGAGCAAGTTGGATAAAAATTACCTCTAATTCTTAAGCTGTCACTTCTAATGCAGGGGTTTAAGTTAAGGTTAGTATAAATGGAAATATGTGTTAATACCACCTCTCTGTCCACCCTCATGTCTCACAAGTAGCTTTGCTAACAAATACCACTTTCTTCTTGGTTTCAAAAGGATAGCGGGCACAAAGAGCTCACATGACTTTATTATTCTGTTAGTTTTTAGGGGTGAAACAGGCAAAATGCCATATAGGTAACACAATGCTTCAATTTATCTGTCTTGGTCTGAGGAGATATGGATAATAAGGAGATTGGAAAGTACCTTAATAATAGAAAACCACTGAAGGTTCAGTGTTTATATATATATATATACATATACATATATATATTATATATAAAATGAAGAGGTACAAACACATTTATACATATCAACTAATTTGAGTCATGAGCTTGTCAGATATTTATTTTCTCTTAAATTCATAAGATTATAGATTTGATTTATAGCTGTAAGACATCTTAAAGCCAAGTCCCTATACCTTACACATGGAAAGTTTAGGCTTAGAAAGGTTCAATGACTTGTCACAGAACTACTAAATTCCCAAAGGAGGATTTGAACTCAGTTCTTGATGCCAAGTCTATTCTGTCTCTCACTAAACTATGTCTCAGGTTCTTTGCCTACAATTAAATAAAACGTTAATCAGCTGATGATTATTGCCGTTACCTAGCAGAGTATCTATTATTCATGATCTTAATAAAAGAATAGAATGTTCAATTATCCTTATGAAAAACACAGAACTCCTTATTAAAACCACCAAACATAGCAACATTTAAGAATATTTCCTTTTAATTAATATAGTAGTGACATATAACTAATATAACAATTATATAGAGGGAATTTTAAATAAATGGTATCTACATTTAACTCATTAGCTTTCCTATTAACCCTTAGTTGTTCCCAGTCACTGCTTAATCTCATTCTGGCTAGATGTTTGAACTTAACTCTATCTATGGTCATGTTTCTTCCAGGATTTATCCACAAAGTTAAACTTGCAGCCATTTTGTGACAGGAAAACATTGTACCATCTCACAGTTGATAGCTAAGAAACTCCTCAGAAGTACTATGATCAGAGCAGAGTCTCTTAAGTAACCATGTACTAAAAAATCATAACCTAGAATGTCATGAGCACTCACACTAGCTAACATCCAAGGTTCCACTTCTGTTGGTGGCTTTGGGGGGAATTTCAGAGCATAGTAGTCCCTGGATTAATGGGAGGAGTCAAGGAGGTCTAGGGGGGAGACAATTAGAAGGGAAGAATAACATTACATTTTCCCTTTACTATTCCCGAGTGAGCTGCTGCTAGCTTTCCTGTGTTCCTGTTATAGCAGTTATTATACCACTAAAGTTGGGAAAATGATAACTATGTAGTACATCTTTAAATTAGCAGCATGAAACACCATGACAATCTTTATTAAATCAGATATTCCCATCCTAATTTTCCTTTTGGGGAAAAGAATAAAAGATGTCCCACTCTCCAATTATATACTTCCATAGCAGCCTATCTTATTTCTTTCCTTACATATAGTTAACTTCTAAAGTCTAAGTTTCTTTAAATGATATCCTCAGAAAGCAATAAGATTTATTATTTGTTGGGAACTAGGAAAAAAATTAATCTTTTAGAAAAATCTGTCATGCTACTTTTTGTATATCTTCTAAACTTACAACACTGGTCTTAGAATCAAAAGGTCTCAGTGATACAGTAATAACCCCAGTATCTACTAGATGTGTAATTCTGGCCAAGTCATTTAATTTCTCTGAACATCTGTTTTTTCATCCTTAATAAAAAATGACAGTACTTTTACTACATACATAAGGGGATCCTTGTGAAGAAAGTGGTTTGCAAAACTTAAAATTCCATATAAACATGAGCTATTGTTATTCTGCATTATATGTATTTGCATAGGTTTTTAAAATCCCTCGCTAGATTATATGCTCACTGTACTCAGATATCATGTTTTTCCTTCTATCTGCTCTAGGGCTTAGCAGACTGTTTTATGTGTAGCATATGCTTAATAAATAGTTTAATCTCAATTAAACTTTCAAGTTTTTAAAATAGATATAAAGCAGATTTACTGCTTGTGACCACTTAGATAACTAAGACTGAAATAAAAGAATTTTGGCTATAATTCTAGAGTAGTAAAATACGTGTGGCATTTTTCTACTTTTCAAAAATCACCAATTCAATTAATATGCTTTCAGGAAAATAAATGTAGTGTTCTGAATATCAATGACAATCTTTATTCTTTTAATAACTTAGAGTGAGATTTTAAATTTTCTTTTGTTTATAAAAAAGTTTCATAGAGTCGTTAAAATCAGGAAAATTTTGTATGTATATGGGTAGGAGTATTGACCTGTGATTAATTGATTTGGGAAATCCTTGTTATCTCTACTTTTAGAGAATTACCTGTAATGCTGACAGGTTATGTGATTCAGCCATGGTCTTGTCTTTCACGTGCATATAGTTAGAGGAATGGCATGAAACTCAGTCTTCCTGACTCTAAAGCTAGTTTGTTATTCCTGAGGCTGCTTAAAGATAGTCAATTAAAAAAAACTCAATTGGATTTCCTTACAAAAAATTTAACTTAGATGAAATTCACATTACATCATTTTCACACTATAATGTCTCAGCTATGGTAAAAAAAATCCATTTATATTTAGTTTTCACCTGACATAGCTATAGTTATTCCAAATCATAATTTAAATTAAGTAAATTTATTTTTAAAAAATCTACATGTTCTCCTATGTAGCTCTGCCTCATCACAGGATTTAGCTATATACATTGCTTTCTTTTCTCAGTAGCCCCATATTTGAGAGTTCAGGAAGCCTATGGTGGAAGAGGGAGGGAAATGTGGTATTATCTAGTATTTGACTTTCAGTTTACACACATAATTAAAGTGAGTATTTTGGGTGGTAGTAGGGTTAATCCAATTGCTTTGAAATGGAAAGGGAATCATGGAGAATGTAAAATGTTGGCAGCAAAACTAGTTGTTGATTTTAAGTGTTCCATGCCAGTGAAGAAGCTCTGTCTAGAATTCACCTTGAGGTTTGGAGGTGATGCCAAAAACACATAGGGTGCTGGAAATAGGGTGATGAAGTATATGCACAGAAAAATAAAATGAGTGGCTCTTGGCCAGTATAGGAGAAAAAGAAGCAGAACAAATGATTAATTGCTGCTGCAATAGGATGAATTACTTCCAAAATTTTGCACTTTAATGAGCAAATGTCAAATATCTTACTACTAACCTTAGTGTTCCCTTCTGGAAATGATTCTGTAATTGCTACTTAAGACAAATATTGAAAGCTTTCATCTGTTTATTATTCAATTATCACATTTTAGGGTAGAAGAATATCATAATCAATTGGAGGTTAAAACAGATCTACAGATGGAATTTGTAAAACAGCTGAGGGGAAGGAAGATTTGTCAATTATTTTAATCATTTAGGACCCATTTTTTCTTTCTAATTTAAAATAATATGCTAAGTCTGTAGTCTTGTTCTTTTACTCTAAACACATGAAGATTCCTTGAAGATCTTAAGTTTTTTTTTTCCTCAATGTCATTTCTGTTGTTCTTGTCCAGTGGAAGATAATGAATCCCAGAATCACTCATAAAAACACAAAATTCAGCAGTGCTTAAGGATTGTTAACAAGGCTCAGGATCAAAATTCTTACCTAGTTTCCAAGACTCTATTTGTTTTTTTTTTTCCCCTCAGAATCTACAAAGAGTAGAATACCAATAAGGGTGTATAATGATCAGTTTTCCATTTGATGCAGGGATCACAAATTTGGAATCATAAAGGAATATCACACATTTCAAAGAATGTGATAGTCCAAAGTAATATTAAAAAAAATACATATGCTTGTCAGCATCAGAGTTCTAGGATCAATACTGCTAAAAGCATACAATCATAAATGATATAAGCAATATCATAATCTTTCATTTTCTGTAAAATAGCATGAATCTAGTAATGCATATCTATAGAAATATTCATTACATATGCTTTCAAAGTATAAACCTTTAAACAGTAATTTTCTAACTTTGCTCAGTTGATATTATTACATATAATCTACCATCTGATCACAGTCATGGGATCACTTACATTTTCTTTAAGAAAAACAATCTTAAGGGGCAGCTAGGTGGTGCAGTAGGTAGAGCACCAGCCCTGAAGTCAGGAGGACCTGAGTTCAAATATGGCCTCAGACCAAACACTTGACATTTACTAGTTATGCAAGTCACTTAACCCCAATTGCCTAAAGAAAAATACTTTTAAAAGATAGTAGAAAATGAGCATATTTTTGAGGCTACATTGAGACAAGTCTAATAATAAATGTCACCTTTTCTTATTCTTCAATTTTTGACCAGTTTTCTTCCCTCTACATTTTAGTGGGTTTATAATATAGGCTATTATAATTTTAAGGAATAACAACATGGAGTAAAATGTTTATTTTATCTATATAAGAAGGGCTTTTTTGTTTTATTTTAAGTCAAAGAATCCCCAAAAGACTAGATAAGGTACAACTTCTCATTAGACTACATGGAATCTCTGTGCTGTATTTTGGTCCCACCAACATTTTTAATGATTGACATTAATAACCAAGCTCATCAGCCTCTAATTTAATTTCCTTTTGTTATTCACCAGCTCCTTCACTTATTTTGTCTCCACCTATTGGCTTTCCCCAACTTCCCTTGCCAATGTCCCTCAGAGAGGCCTATCCTAGTTCAATGCACTGGGTTGAAGCACAGTAGTCATTTATAGGTGTACTTCTGATGTCTGTGAAAGGTCATGCTGAAGGATCAAGAAAATATTTTAAGCTGAAGGAAAAGGACAGAGAACTTTGAAGTTAGCTGAAAAGATTTAGAATCTTGTACAGGGTCAGAGAATTAATTCAAGGATGAGAGTTTTCAGAGGAACTGAAGAGAAGTTTATCAAAGAATTCCAAAAGGACACATTCTAAAGACTAGAATTGACAGAGGAGATATCTTGAGGCAAAAGAGAAGTATTCAAAAAAAAAAAAAAAGAAAAGAAAAAAGGACCCGAGGAGAAGGAGGAAGAGAAAAGAAGTCAAAGTACCTAAATTGAACATCATAGAGGAACAGAGGAGATGGTAAAGAACTGGAGAAGGAAGAGAGAATTGAAAAAAGGAAGAAAGTGACTGTAAGTGAAGGACAATCTGGAGAGGGGCTTAAAAGATGAGAAAGAACAGAAGAAGGAAGGACTGGAGGAAAAGACAAAAGATCTGCTGTAAAAGAGGTACAGAGAGATCATCAGTGCAACCCCCTCCATTTAGTGATGAAGGAACTGAGGCCTAAAGAAGTAAAATGACTCATTTGAAGACAGACTATAAGCAAAGGGGCAATCATACCATATTAAAAAATATTATACATTTTGGCCAGGTTGGTTTGATACTAGACACGCAGGATTGGTTCAATATAAAGTTGCTGGCACCATAAAAATGGCTCAACTTCAGAACTAGACACGTATTGATCAGTAGAATTAACATTAAAGAAATGCATTTATAAGGACTATGATGCCTTTCCACCTGACTTGCAGCTGAAAACTCTTTTATGTCTTGTTAGACATGATAAAATATGATTTTCTTGAGAGCAAAAGCAGTTTTCTATTGCTATCACTAGCATTTAGTCCAGTGCTTTTCACAAAGTAAGAATTGAGTGAATGCTTTTTCAATCATTCAGTTATACATAACATAACTCTCCCTCCCTCCCCCTCAAACACTTTATAATTACAAATTACTTTACATTATCTCATCATATCCCCAGGACAATTTTGTGAGGAAAAATGGAGATGTGTTGTTATCTCTTTATTTCTGACATCACTAGAAATCAAAAGTCCAGTCCCTATCCCTATCCCTTTAAAATTTTACTTAATTCTGAAATCAATGATCATATATATATATATATATTTTTTTTACCAATGAAAATGCTTTATCTTATTTTGGTAATTACAACAGTAATTGGTGTTGATCAACACCAAAACTAACAGAAATCACATGATCATCTCAATAAATGCGGAAAAAGCTTTTGGACAAAATACAACACCCATTCTATTAAAAACACTAGAGAGCATAGGAATAAATGGAGTCTTCTTTAAAATAATAAATAGCATCTACCTAAAACCTTCAGTAAGCATCATATGTAATAGGGACAAGCTAGAAGCATTTCCAGTAAGAGTGGGGGTGAAACAAGGATGTTCATTATCACCACTGTTGTTTAATATCATACTGGAAACATTAGCTTCAGCAATAACAGAAGAAAAAAGAAATTGAAGGTATTAGGATAGGCAAAGAAGAAACAAAGCTATCACTCTTTGCAGATGACATGATGATATACTTAAAGAATCCTAGAGAATCAAGTAAAAAATTTCTTGAAATAATAAACAACTTTAGCAAAGTTGCAGGCTATAAAATAAACCCACATAAATCATTGGTATTTCTACATATTACCAACAAAACCCAACAGCAAGAGATAGAAAGAGAAATTCCATTTAAACTTACTGTAGAAATTATAAAATATTTAGGAGTCTACATCTCAAAACAAATCCAGGAACTATATGAAGACAATTACAAAACACTTTCACAAAAATAAAGTCAGATCTAAATAATTGGAAAAACATCAGTTGCTCATGGGTAAGCTGAGCTAATGTAAAAAAAATGACAATTCTACCTAAGCTAATTTACTTATTCAGGGCCATACCAATCAAACTACCAAACCATCAAAAATTATTTTATAGAAAAAGTAACAACAAGATCCATTTGGAAGAACAAAAGGTCCAGAATATCTAGGGAACTAACAAAAAGAAATGCAGGGGAAGGTGACCTAGCCATTCCAGATCTTAAATTGTATTATAAAGCAGCAATCATCGAAACTGCTTGGTACTAAGCAGGCTAAGAAATAGAGTGGTGGATCAGTGGAATAGGTTAAGTATGCAAGACACAGTAGTCAATGCCTATAGTAATCTATTATTTGATAAACCCAAAGACCTCAGCTTCTGGGATAAGAACCTACTCTTTGAAAAAAAAAAAACTGCTGGGAAAACTGGAAAAGAGTATGGCAGAAACTAGGCATAGACAAAAATCTCACACCACATACCAAAATAAAGTCAAAATGGGTTCATGATTTAGATATAAAGACTGATACTGTAAGCAAACTGGGAGAGCAAGGAATAGTTTACCTATCGGATATATGGCGAACAGAAGAATTCATGACCAAACAGGAGATAGAGAACATTATGAAAAGCAAAATGGATAATTCTGATTACATTAAATTGAAAAGTTTTTGCACAAACGAAGCCAATGCAACCAATATTAGAAGGAAGGTAGAAAATTGGAAAAGAATTTTTACAACCAGTTTCTCTGATAAGGGCCTCATTTCTAAAATATATAGAGCATTAAGTCAAATTAATAAGAATACAAGTCATTCCCCAATTGATAAATGGTCAAAGGATATGAACAGGCAATTCTCAGATGAAGAAATTAAAGCCATCTATAGTCATATGAAAAAATGCTCTAAATCACTGTTGATTAGAGAAATTCAAATCAAAACAACTCTGAGGTACCACATCACACCTATCAGACTGGCCAAGATGACAAAACAGGAAAATAATAAATATTGGAGAAGATGTGGGAAAACTATAACACTAATGCATTGTTGGTGGAGTTGTGAAATGATCCAACCATTTTGGAGAACAGTTTGGAAATATGCCCAAAGGGCTATAAAAATGTGCATACCCTTTGACCCAGCAATAACCCTTCTAGGGCTATATCCCAAAGAGATCATTCAAAGGGGAAAAGGACCCACCTGCACAAACATATTTATAGCAGTTCTTTTTGTGGTGGCAAAGAATTGGAAATTGAGAGGATGCCCATCAATTGGAGAATGGTTGAATAAGCTGTGGTATATGAATGTAATGGAATACTATTGTGCTATAAGAAATGATGAACAGGCTGACTTCAGAGAAACCTGGAAAGACTTGAATGGTCTGATGCTGAGTGAAGTGAGCATAATCAGGAGAACATTGTACACAATAACAGCCACATTGTGCGATGAGTAATATTGACAAATTTAACCCTTCTCAGCAATACAAGGATCTAAGACATCTCCAAAGGCCTCATGATGGAAAGTACTATCCATAAAGAAGAAATAACTATGGAGTTTGAATACAGATCGAGGCATACTATTTGCTATGTTTTTTCTTATGTTGTGTTTTGTTTCCTCCTTCAGGGGATTCCTTCTATTGGTTCTAATTCTTACTTATAACATCACTAATGTGAAAATATATTTAATAGGAATGTATATGTATAGCCTATATCAGACTGTGTGCCATCTTGGGAAGGCTAGTAGGGAGGGATGGGAGAAAAATTTTAAACTCAAAAGCATATGGAAGTGATTGTTAATAAATCAAAATAAATTAATAAAAAAAGAAAACCCCAAATGGAAAAAAAATTAAAAAGCAAAAAAAACCTATGGATTTTTGATTGTTATGTTATATTTTTGGACATGTACACACATATATACATATATATTCTCAAACAAATAAGTATATATATATATATATTTATAGATTAATTCTTGGACAAATATATATTCATGTTCATATATATGCATATATATGTTCTTAAACGTGTGTACATAAATTTTGTACATATATGTATGTACGTATATATCTATATATCTCTAAGAATTAGTCTAGCTAACTTCCATGAATCTAATTCCTAAAATGCTGGCTACCAAGAAATGATTTATATTTCTTAACCATATCAATTCATATAGATGCCAGCTCATGAAGGGCAGCTTCTATTATGTGTCTATAGTATTCAGATTGTTTGAATTGGGAGCCAAAGAATCAGAGTTTAAATTCTGAATTTGCCAATTACTACTTGGGTGATTTTGAGAAATAATTAAATAATGTTAGTGATCCTTGATTTCTTCCACTGTGTAGCAGTAATTTCGATTTGATGACCCTGAATTTTGTTTTCTAGCTCTAAATCCAGTACTCTATGATTTATTAAACTATAGAGAGATAAGTACATTCAATGGGCAAGAGATTACTGATAATGAGGACATAATGGATCCTTAAAGTTAGGACTGACAACATATTTTTACTACCATTTTATTGTAGTCTTTTTTCTCATTTCTATTTACAAGGAACTATCAATGTGACTCAGATAAAAAAGGAATTTGCCTATGGAAGAAGTGCAAGTCTTCCACAAATGTTTTGCAAAAAAACTAAGCCTTGACAACAGATGCTATATAATGATTTGTTAATTACCTATAATTATTGTGGATAATATTTTAATATGGATTTGAAAGAAGCAAAACTTACTTCAAAGTAAAAGCAGATGTAGAATATAATACACTGATATGGTAATTTATTAAAAAAATGTCCACCTATTATTCTGAAATGTGATCACAATGCCAAAAATATGTTAAAAACAAAGAGCTTCAAAATTTAAAAAAATTAAGTTCATGAACCAAGAAATGATAAACATCCTCTGTGTAAGTCTTTTTCCCCCTAGCTATATATTTAGACATGTCAGAATGCTCATATCAATAAAGAATACTTACTTACCTACAAAAATTGTATTTCAATTAAACAAGTGATTCTTCTAAATTTGATGGAATTGGTAGCTTTTTTTCCTCTGTATGAAAATAGGCAGTATACATATTCATAGATATTGACCCTCTTTTTTTTGTTCCTGACAACATCCATTTTGTTATAAATAATGGCTCTAGAAAATCTGTGTTTGAACTGACAATGATGAGGAGTAGCAGATGGAAAGAGAACTTAGGGCAGGAAGGTGACAGAGGTAATGATAGGAGTTGCTTCCAAATTCTCCATAGTTAATTCTTGAATTCTAAAACATAGATATCAGAAGTTAGACTAGAGAGTATTTGGATAACATATTTTGGTTATGAAGCTATGATTTTCTGTAGAATATCAATAATGAAAAATAAATATTCCTTTTTAAACCTAGACACTGTGTTCTGGACACAATTCTGTTGATAAAATCCAAAGCCCAAATAAAAATTTAACTAAATTAGTGAGAATTAGGTTAAAAAAATTAAGGATTAAGTTAGATGAATATAAGAGACACATGAGGATAAACAGTTTGAAGTCCCGTATTTACCACTCACTGAAATATAGATGAAAAGACCAAATCATGAAGATAAACTACTAATGTTCTCAACTTTCCAATTATTACCATATAATCTTTAGAGAGATGGCTCTAGTATTGGATTTATACTGGATACGTATTTAGAGGACTGCTGCAAATCAAGAATTTAAGTTGCCTCAATTTTGTTCCATTAAGTATTTTCATAGAAATCTTCTATCATTTATTTTTCAGTTTGACTCACAGAGTGCTACAGATTCTGACAGAGAAACACACTAGGGACTTACCTGAATTAATAATCATAGAAGGAGTTCCATTTCTGTAGAGAATAACAATTAAAATGTAAATATCACTCATAATGAAACTGTTGCCTACTGAAGTCTTCTGGAACGAATTTCCATGAACAATAGACATACTATATCCTATCTTCATGTGCTAAATATGTTCAAAGAAGTAGTGTATCCTAATATTATAGTAAGTTTTAGGGGGAAATTATCTCATGAATAGATTACTCCTCCTAAAATAGTATCATTGGACTGTATTAAGGTACACTTTGCTATCCTGCTGTGTATTGTTATATTATAGTTCACCATCAAGGACAAAAATAATTATTTCTAGAATACATGAATTACTTATAAGAAGAAAAAAATTAGATGATTTCCCTTCCCATGCTATTTGTTTTTGTGATGATGACTATAATGGACATTGCCTACATATAAAAGCACTTAACGACAATGGTAGCCATAGAATTGTGAGTTGAATACCTATAGATATTTTTGTTCCATTAAGGAGTTTAAATAATTCCATCAGTACAAAAAAAGAGAAACTAAGGTAATTTAAATAAATATTAGATAAATAGCCTTTCCCACACATGCTAATTTGACCTGCAAACAAGGTAAAGTAAAGCCAAGCATCAGTGCCAATGGTTTTGTTAGTTATAAGGTGAATTCCAGAGACAAGCAAGTGGTTGAGTGACTTTTAGTACACTTAGTTGCGGAAAGTAGAATTTCAAGAATTCTTGAAAAGGGAAGTAAACACAGCAAATTGATAGGGGCAGGCTACTTTAGGTAATTGGAAGGAAGGTCATAAAATGATATGGAATCCATGGTGGAAGAAGGAGGTGATGGCAGCTAATAATAAGCAAGGAAAATAGAGGCTGGCACTTTACTAGTGCTCCTACAGGAGATCTAGTGAGTAGCAATAAGTCTATGAGGCCTTTTGTACAAACAGAGGTAACAGACTGATGGGTTTCCCATGTAACTTGATTCTCATGTCAGGGGAAAATCAGGAACAAGTGTTGACAGGCCACATCAACAGAGGAGGGAAAACTGCATGGCACCCAAGAGAATGATGAGAAAATACTTCTAAAAACAACTATTGTTGCTGATTGTCTCTGAGCAGAGGTATTAGAGGCACCACTAGCACCTATTTCCTCACATAGAAGCTTGGTATGGTTTTTTTTTTCTGTTTTCTATTGTGAAAAGGAGTTATAGAGTTAATCCTACCTGTTTGTTTCTTGGGAATATGTTAATCCTAGCAACACCCCTTTCCACACAAGTGTATGTGAGGCATCAATGATACTGCAGGTGTGAGAGGCCTGAGATAACTTGTGAAACAGTTCAATAAGGATAACTTGATCTAGGTTGTGCTGGCCAAAGACATTATTCTAAGGTGTGTCCCTCCTTATAGCAGGCCTAATATAAAAGACCCTACATCACAGTAGCTGATAGGAGTGATGAGGTGATTTACTGGAGGAAATTTCAGAGGCAGAGAAGAGTGACAGAAGTTAGGCAGTATGGCATGACCTTACCATTGGCTTATGAAGAGAAACATAGTACAGAGGGTGTTAGGGAGCTACTGTATGAAAATGATTCTGTCAAATGTAAAATTGAAATATATAATTTATGTTTTTAAATGTACCACATGTAATTAGGTGTGAGAATTTTTGTAGGAAAAAATAGTTGGAGTATACAAACATATATTTTGCAAGAAGGACTAATATTGCTCTTTGATTTGTCCATAACTTGCTTTAGGAAGACCTGGGTTTAAGTCCCAGCTCTGACCCATGGCCTTGGCAAAGCACATAACCTCTCAGGCAACTCTCTAAGAATATAGGTCACAGAACTTTTGTTGATCTACATTTTTAAGGAAGGGTTTTTACCTAGAATTTCCAGTACCAATGAAATTGCTTTGTCTATCTAAATATATACATATACATCTATACATGTATGTGTGATGCACTTGTGTATGTATGCACATAAGTGCCAGACTCCGCTTTCCTTGCTTACTGATAGTTATCAGTTATTTCACTTGTTTCACTTTCTCGCTCTCTCTCCCTCCTCTCTCTCCCTCCCTCCTCTCTCTCTCTTTCTCTCTCTTTCTCCCTCTTCTCTCTCTCTCTCTCCATATGTATATGCATATATATGTGTGTGTATATATATACACATATACACATACATACAAATACACACATACTGAATGTTCAACTGAAGTTACAAAGAAAGATATCGATACTGTTATAGATGATAGAGGTAGAGATAGATATAAATATATTGTGAGACCTCCATCTGTGGTGAGAGCTTCCCCCATTCGTAGCATGGAGGTGTTGTTGTGTGGCTTGAAGGGAAGCAAAATAGACACCTCCAGTCTTTTCCTCACTCTCCACCCTTAATTCCTGCCTGCAGGGGAAGCAGGAAAATGGGACCAGAGGTCACTCTACTCTCCTAAGATAATGGGGGTACCAGTCTAGAATTATATCTCTCTGCTCCCCTAAATATCATTAGTCTAGGGGATGGGGTTTTCAGGTTTAAGCTAATTTATTATCATTGGTCATTATTGGGGTAAAACAAGATTCCAAACTTTATATCAAAGGCTTGACCACTTCTCCACTAAATATTATTTCTACAATAAACACAATTGGCACTTAGTCAGGAATGCCCATTTGTCCAAACTGCTAGCAAAACAAAAATCAGAGGAGGTATATGTTTGAGAATTTATACCAGACAGTACAGAGTGAAGGAGCTTTCCCATTGGGAATGAGGTAACTTAGCTCAACTGAGAAAGATCCTAGATCTCACCCTAGGGTAAGTTTCCAAAGTCTCTAGTGTAGCAATCTGGGACAGGGTCATGATGAAGCTTCTCAGCTCCTGTCATGTTGATTTCTTCCCCTAATCTTTTCCTTCAGCACCTGAAGTGGGCTTGGAATCTTCCAATTTCTCTCTAAAAGCCAGAAAAGTACTTAAGTCTGAGGAAACTCAATGACTCAAAGAAAACTTGAACAAGACAGAGAGTAGAAGACGACTCAAGAAATTCAATAACCTGATGAAAACTGAAAAGTTCTCTTCTCTGCTACTGTTATCAACTAAGTCCCACTCCTCTGGCAGGTTTAGATCATCAATCTTCAATAATTAGGAAAGAGTCCAATACCAATGGTCTTTGGAACTGTGTTTACAGATAGATAGATAGATAGATAGATAGATAGATAGATAGATAGATAGACAGACAGACAGAGAGAGATATTTTCCCTACATACTCCTATTGTTAAAGGCCAGAAGGTACAGGAGAAACTATAACAGACATAACTATTTCAAAATGTTCATCTAACTGTTTATTACACATATAGCAATGCTGACCTGACAAATTCTCACTTAAATAAGTAAGCAGTCTCAAACAAGGATTAATTTGCAGGGGCTGTAAAGTAACTAGTTTGAGGGAAAAATATAAAATAGAGGATTAAGTAACTAGAGGGAATGATGAAAATGATCAAAATGATAGGTAGAAACAAAACAGAAAAGCCATAAAATCTATGAAATTCTGAACTGTCTAGTAAAGTTTTAGATATTAGAATGCTCAAATTTTAGAGCTCAAATAAACTGCAGATATTGTTTGTTCAAACCTGTTTTTCTTACAAATGGGGAAACTAAGGCTTGGGATCAAGCTTGGGATCACAGGATATAATATAATGACAAGTTTAGAGACAAAAACTTGAGTTTGAATGAGAGATCTGAGACATGACAGAGCTATAGCTGGTTTAATATGGCTTCTCTCTGAATGCCTAGAGGATTATGGTTGAAAAGCCCCATTGTCCAAAACTGGGATGCTATGGTGTCTTAAATTCCAATCATCATCATCATCAATCATCATCATCATCATCATCATCATCATCATCATCATCATCCTATTGACTTAAGGGCTCAGGAATGACATTTAAAATGAAAATTCCCTAGAGAAGGACATCATACTAAATAATTACTAGCTATTACCTTTTAGCAGGAATTATTTTATTGACTCTTCATATATCTATCATATTCTGTCACTGATGGGATGAGGCAAGGAAAGGTTAAGTATTGTTGAGGCAAAAGAAGAGAGAGATGCTATGCATACACCACCAGGAGTCCTGGGTGCCTTAAGGAATGGAGAATAGATATGAAGGAGTACTCACAGCAATTCACTAATGTTCTTTCAATCACCTATTTTTTGTGCAGAAATCTAAATGTGAAAAGCTTCAAATTCAGACAATTTCACTTTTTTATATTATACTTTCCCCTAATAGATCATTCAGATTTTTTTTGGGGGGGGGATACTTGCTCAGTCACTTATTTTTCTTTACTCAGATTTCTGTCATAGTTCTTAAATGAATTCTTGATCTGGCTTTCCATAACTCTAAAACAATCAACAAGCATTATCTATAATGGACATAAGCTAGAAGCCTTCCCAATAAGATCAGGCATGAAGTAAAAATGCATATAACCACTATTATTCAATATTGCACTAAAAATGCTAGCTATGGCAATGAGAAGAAAAAGAAATTAAGTAAATTATAATAGGCAATGAGGAAACAAAATGATCACTCTTGGCAGATGATACTTGGAGAATCCTAGAGAATCAACTAAAAATCTAGTTGAAATTATTAATAACTTCAGCATAGTTTCAGGATAAAAAACAAACTCATGAGAATTGTCAGCATTTCTATATATTATATCCAACAAAGTACATCAGCAAGAGGTAGAAAGAGAAATTCCACTTCAAATAACTGCAGGAAATATAAAATATTTGTGAGACTACTTGCCAAGACAAACCCAGGAACTATATGAACACAATTACAAAACACTTTTAATACAAATAAAGTCAGATCTGAACAAATGGAAAAATTTAATCGCTCATGAGTAGGCTGAATCAATATAACAAAAATGGCAAATCTACATAAATTAATTTACTTATTCAGTGCCATATCAAACAAACTACTAATTATTTTATATTTATTATATTTATAATAATTTATAATAATTTATATAATTTATATAAATATTATTATATTTATTATTTATATTAATTATTTTATAGAGTAAGAAAAAAAATAACAAAAGGTCAATGATATTGATGGAATTAATGAAAAAATTGGGAAGAGAAGTGGCCTAGTCACAGCAGATGTCAAACTATATTTTAAAGTGGTAATCATCAAAACAATCTGGTGCTGGCTAAGAGAGCAGTAGATCATCAGAATAGAATAGAAACATAATAAACAGTGGTAACAACCATAGTAATCTAGCGTTTGATAAATTCAAAGATCCTAGATTTTCATAAAATAAATATTTGAAAAAAATTTCTGGGAAAACTAGAATGCAATTTGGCAGAAATTAGATATAGACCAACACTTCACAGTGCTCACCAAGATAAGGCCAATAGGGGTACATAATTTAGACATAAAGGGTGATAACCACAAACAAGTTAAGGAAGCATAGAATAGTTTACCTGTTAGACCTATGCAGAAGGAAAGAATTTATGACCGAACAAGAGACAGAGAAAAATGATGGGATGTAAAATAGATAATTTTGATTACATGAAATTAAAAAGGTTTTACATGAAGAAAACCAATGCAATCAAGATTAAAAAAAAGCAGAAAACTGGGAAATAATTTTTACAACCAGTGTCTCTGATAAAGGCCTCATTTCTCAAATATATAGAGAATTGAGTCAAATTTATAAGAATACAAGACATTCCCAAATTGATAATTGGCCAAAGGATATGAAGAGGGAGTTTTCAGATCAAGAAATGAAAGCTATCTAGAATCAAGAAAAACTGCTCTCAATAACCACTAATTATAGAAATGTAAATGAAAACAACTCTGAGGTACCACCTCACATTTATCAGATTGGCTAATATGACATAAAAGGAAAATGACAAATGTTGCAGGGGATGTGAGCAAATTGGGACACTAATGGATTGGGTGAAGTTGTGAACTGATCCAACCATTCTGGAGAACAATTTGGAACTATGCCCGAAGAGCTATAAAACTGTGCATACCCTTTGAATTAGCAATAGCACTATTAGGGCTATATACCAAAGAGATAAAAAAGGAAAAGGACTGTATGTACAAAAATATTTATAGCAGCTCTTTTTGTGGTGGCGAAGAATTAGAGATTGAGGGGGACTCCTATCAGTTGGGGAAATGCTGAACAAGTTATGGTATATGATTGTGATGGAATACTATCATGCTAAAATAATGAACAGGATGCTTTCAGAAAAACCTGGAAAGACTGACATGAACTGATACAAAGTGAAGTGCGCAGAACCTGGGGAACATTGTACACTGTAACAATAATATTGTATAATGATCAATTGTGAATGACTCAGCTATTCTCAGCAACACAAAGATCTAAAACAATTCTGAAAGACTTATAATGAAAAATGCTATTTAACTCCAGAGAAAGAATTGATGGAGTCAGAACATAGATTAAAGCATACTATTTGTTTTACTTGTTTGTGTTTTGGGGGTCTGTGTTTTCTTTCACAACATCACTTATACAAAAATTTGTTTTGCATGACTATACATGTATAACATCAAATTGCTTGGGGAGGAACAAGGAGTGGAAAAGAGGGAAAGAATTTGGAATTCAAAATTTTAAATAGCAAATGTTAAAAAATGGATTTTACATGTACTTGGAAAAAAGTAAAATATTAAATTGGTAGTGTGAACCAATTTTACATATATGTGTACGTATCCCACACATACATTATATTATACGTACTATATAATAATGTTATAGTGAGATTCTAATGTGATAGTTTGTGTCCAAGTCATCTAAGCATTCACATTTCCCATACATAAACAATTTAAATGCTTGAAAAATGAATTTTAGGTCAAGTGAATATTTTCTTAGAATTTCTCATAAAGTTCCCATTCATTTAATTGATACCTTAGGGAAAATAATTTAGGAACTCGCATATTAAAGAAATTCCCAAAATGATCATGACTTATACTTATACGTCTTTTTAAAGATTGCAAAGGAAATGTAGACACTATTTTATTTCATTCTCACAAAATGTCCATGACAAATGTTCTTCAAGTATTGTTATACTTCTATAAATAAGGAAACTAAGATATAGAGGAGTTCAATGACTTATTTCTTAATACTCTGCATAACTACAAGCATAATATGCAGGGTTCTTATCTCACATCTTTCCTGACTTCAAGTTCAGAGGTCTTTCTACTACATGATGCCATTATATCCCTGCACTTAATATTTGAAAATTGCTTTACCTTATTTTTGTCATTATTGACCATTTAATGTAATGTTTTTCCTAAGATCATTCAGCTTCCTTTCAAATATAAAAACATCTTTCATGAAATAGATGTGTTCCTGAAAAACTTCATGTAAAGAACATTTCTACACACAATTTCTGATGATTCCAGAAGTAGTTTGGTCTAATCAGCTATGCTGATTAAATATATTCAAGTTGTTAAAGTAATTTGCCATTTTTTTCCTTTTCTCTTTGAATATTTCCCAAGAGTTCCATCTACTTTTAAGAATCTGACTAATCTCTCTCTCCTTATAATGCTAAACTCAAGCATGAATCCAGGTATTGTTACTGAGTTATAGACTATTAATTTTTAAAACAACAGTGACAGTAAAGGAAATATATATATATATATATATATATATATACATAAAAGCAAAGATAAGAGATCTACCTTTTAACCTGTTTATTATGAGAAATTCAGCTGAATGTGGGACTCACACTAACAACTTTATTCAATGCATGAATCAATATTACATAAAACAGAATAACTAATTGTATCTCTTCTCTATAAATGACCTAGGAAAGAGTATTTTAGGATCATAGTAAGGAAATGGAAACCTATACAAACCTTTCATTTTGCAAATGAATAAACTGAGGTCCAGGCAAATTAAATAAATATCTCATATTATACCACAAATTACTGGTAGAAGTGAGACTAGAATTAGGGTCCTCTGACACCAACCCTATCAATCTTGTCCTCTTCAGAGTTAGCACCATTCAGACTGCAACCATTATGGATCTAGCTTAGATATAATGAAAATGGCCAAGATATTGAAACCCTACAACAAATACCCATTAAATTTGGGAAGTTTATCCAACTGGAAATATTTAAAGATAGGTTAGAAAAGGAATTACAATCTTCCATCCAATTTGACATCTAGGGTGGAAGAAAGAGAAGTAAACAGAAGTTTAAAAAAATTGAAAATGACATAACTTTTTATATATTTAAAAGAAATAGTAAGTAGTACATAATAAATTTGCAGTTCTGTGTGATCATCTTTTGTTAAAAAAAATTCCACTGTGGGGGCCAGCTAGGTGGCACAGTGGATAGCGCACTGGCTCTGGAGTTAGGAGAACCTGAGTTCAAATCCACCCTCAGACACTTGACACTTATTAGCTGTATCACCCTGGACAAGTCACTTAATGCCATTGCCTAGCCAAAAAATTTTACTATATTATGGAAATGTTTATGTTATTTCATAAATTAAAAACTTTTAAAATTATCATTGATTAATTTTATCCTATGAATAAGGTAGCATGGAATAATGGGTAGACTACCCACCACTCAGTCAAGGAGTGGGTTCAAGTCCTGCCTCTTGCTTAATGTCTGTGTGTCCTTGAACAAATCAGTTAGCTTTTCAGTGCCTTAAGCAACTCACTATGTTTCTAAGTGGCAGGACTATTGATAAACTACATTGGTCCAGGGAGGTTCATGGCTAAGAATTCTCTAAAATATGAATCCACAAGTTCAAATAAAAAACCAAACTACTCCTTATGCCCCCCAAACACACAAAAAACAAAAATAAACAATAATATGAAAAGCATTGTGCTACATAATAGATACCTTAGATACATTTCTATAGGTATCACATTGCTCCTTCTCAGCTTGTGTTTCGATGATGCCATGAAATTAAAAGCTAAATGGAGAAATCTAGATTTTATTTCACAGAATCAGAGAATTTGAAATTTGGAAGGGATTTCAGTGGCCATCTAGTTCAACTCATACATAAAAGGAATATCTACTATAAGTTGCCTGACAAACTCGTTAAGCCTCAGCTTGAAGACCTCTAAGGAGGAGAAGCTGGCACTTCTCAGGGTGGCCTATTCCACCTTGGGACAGTTCTAACTATGAGGAACTATTTACTGATAACTAGATTAAATTTGTCTCTTAAAGCTTCTGCCTACTACTTGTGGTTCTGCCTTTTTGGGCCAAAGTGAACAAATGTAATTTTTCCTCTCAGTGTTAATTCTTCAAATACTTGAAGACAACTATTGTGTCCCTCTTAAGTCTTCTCCTTTCCAGGCTACACTTCCCAAGATGCTTCAACTGATCTTGATATGACATTGTCATAGTCTTTGAGAGATCTTTCTTTTGGACACACTTAGGTTTGTTAATATTATTCTCAAGCCATGGTGTCCAGAAATGAATAGAATATTTAAGAGGATGGCTGATGAGGGGAGAGTACAGGGAGACTATCCCTGGAAGCTATCTTCTTCTTTATACAGACTAAAGTCATATTAGCTTTTTTGTTAGCCTGCTATATCACTCTGCTAACTCATAGCAAGATTGTAGTACACTAAGCACCCCCCGCCCTGATTTTTTTCAGAATAACTGATGTCTAATATTGTCCCTCCTATGTTATTCTAGTCCAGTCAATTTTTTTTGTACCCAAGTACAAGACTTTACATTTACCTCAATTAGTTTCCATCTTATTAGATTTTGCCCAATGCTCTACCCTTTCAAGATCTTTTTTTATCCTGTTTCATTCCATATGTTAACTGTCCCTCATAACTTTGTGTCATCTATAAATCTGATCAGTACACCATCTCAAGTTATTGATAAAAATACTAAGACTTTTATCTTAACAGCACAGTGAAAGCATAAATTCCTTTCAAAGAACAATTCCAGTTACCAAAATGTAGATAAAGTTATTAAAGGGAATCAAGTTTCCTCAAATACTATTATTCAACTCTAATTTGTGTTTCTATTACCCAAAAGCAATACAACTTATAAATATTCATATAATGTAATGAAATAATGTGAGTCTAAGAGGGGAAATATTTTCTTGTTTCATAAGCTAGTCAACAAAATTAAAATTACTAAAAATTCTGCCCATTTAGAATATGAAATATTATTTTATTACATATGTCACACTACTTATAAGTTCATAATTGCAAGTTTGTTTTGGAGCAGTCATCACACTCTGGCAATTAAAATAGATTGATCAAGGTTAAATGAATCTTTCTCTCTCTCCATAAATATATGTGTGTATATATATATATATATATGAAAATCCAAAGTTAATCAACAAAACAACAAATTGACATTTTGATATGTATATGGGTTGCATCCCTAAACTAAGATTACTTTGAGAAGAAAAAAACTATTTATAAAGACAATTAAAATAATATGAATTATAGGCCACATTTTGGTATTCAACAAGATAAAGTTAGGGGGAAATCATGGTAAATATTCTGATTGACATGAAAGTTGTTCACAGAAACGAATGCTGTAATAATTAGTAGAGAACTCACAAAATATTTTCTGCAATTAAGTACCCATATTTGGTATGTAAGAGAAGAGTCAAAGAAATGATGCTTGCTTTCACAATCTCAAAACAGCCTAGTGCCCATTTTAATTTAGAATGTTTCAATGTATTATTTCAACCACAAGTTATGGCTTAAAAGAAGTGACATTGATATTTCAGCAAACATCCCAGAACTTATGGCTGGTTCTTTAATTCCTTTCTGATCAACTTTTATAGTCCTTCACAGTCTGTGTAGAGATATATGTTCAAATGCTTTCTACTGTTCCCAAAGTTCAAATTTACTCTCAAAGATAAATATTTGCCATCAATGAGAACATTCCTAGAACATTTCCATTGGTAGTATGGTACCAAAGCAAGTCTACTCTATTCATGGATGCATGTATAATCTCTTAAGATGACTAGTGAATCAAGACTTATTCATATTAAAAGTAAGATTTCTTAAATACTAGCTATGTCCAAGGCACAGTGCTAAATGTTTAAAGTATTGTACATTTGCTAAAATATCAGTCACATTATATTCTCATCATACTTTGTACTGCAAAAATCTATTAATATCTGTGTATTCACTTGATCAACAATTTATTACACATCTACTATGTTCAAGGGCCACATAAAGTACTATGTAGGACACAGAGATTAATATAACATAGTTTTTATCATAGAGATTAAAATCAAACAGATTCATCTTCATGTTATATCAATATGAAAAGAATACATAGAAGCAATACACATTGCACATGTCCAGTAATTCAAATCACGTTCAACTTCTGTTCGGAATACTTAGGTTAGTTATTTCAAAGGAAGGTATCCATAAGCAACATTTATGTATAATGTTCTTTTATATTTTGTCAACATACTGGTCCTTTATGAGAACTTTGTGTTCTTGGGGTGTTCAAAGATGACTTGTACCTCTGGTGTGAGAGTTTGCCAAGCCTTCTTCAAAGCTGCTCATCCACCTTTGGTATCCACCTTTCATTTAAGTCTCACCTGTGGCTCCAGCAAGCTTTGGAATGCACAGCGCCCACATCCTGATAAAACGGTCTTGGCAGATGGGCTACACCAAGGTAAGGATAAGCAATAGGCCTTAAACTCATCAGTAAGTTAGGGGGATGTCCACCCTAAGCATGTGAAAACTTCCTCCTGGCAAAATAGTAGGACAAGAACTATTTGTTCCAATAGTCACGAAGTTGGCAAAAGCAGGAGCTATAGAGTGCTAAGGACTTGGTCAGACATTAAAGATGTCAAGGCCATCCACTGCATCCTGGGCCATAGCCAGTAATCCTGACTTTTGTCCTGCCACTGGACTTACATGACTCTAGAAGAGAGAGTGAGGATGAGGACTTTGTGCAATTCTGCCTCACCTAAATCCAATTCAGAAGCAAGTCAAAACATCATCCTGTGATATCAGCAGTCCTCTTTGAAACAAAGGGTGAACAGGAATTTTTTGAGGTGTAAATTTTGAATTCTATAAACAGGATAATGAGTTGGGAAACTATACCCCCATTATATGGGCTTCCTAAACAAAGTCAAATACTTCCAATGGGAAAGCTTTTAGCAAAGATATCTCTGATTCTTTCTCAAGTTTTAGTTTTACAATTAGGATTAGGAAATATCTTTATATCTTTCTGGTGGCTAGAGAGCAGGACTCTAGGTGATCCAAATTCCTGAAGAAATTGGGTTAATGTTTGGTAAATCTTCGAGTAATAAATAACAAGAATACCTCAAACTTTTTGAACAGTGGAAAAAATAGACTTTATCTTCCCAAAACAGAGATAGTAACTGAAAAAGTTAAAAGAGAATATTTATGCAAGACACACTCTATGCCAGACCAGACACAGTCCAAACACATGGTATTCTGGTTGTGGTTCACTGTCTAGTGTAAAGGACTACTCTCACATCCTAAGTATTAAGATATACAATTTCTTTAATAAAAACATATTAAAAAATCTCATCATCTAAAAGCATTCCTCAAGACAGTAATACCCAATGAAAGCAACCAACAAGTGATAAAAACAGCCAATAAGGAAGTTGCTGAAGGGATCTCAGGAGTTTCTACACAATCCTAGACATATCATTCTACACTCTTTGCCCCAAAAGCCACTTCTAGGTCTCAGATCTATTTACTTGTGACCAAGGCTAACTCAAACAGCCCAAAATATTCTCCACACTATCTTAGCTCTCAACAGCCTTGGTTGGAAGTGTGAGTATACAGGATTTAACTCAAGCTGTTCCACTAATGCCCTCACCCATAGATACAGGAAGTCCAAATATGGGTCACTTCAAAATGCATATATTCAAATGAGAATTCAGCTTTTTTGGAGATATCTAAATGGAAGGCAACCATTAATAATTTCACTTAGGGGAACTGGGCAGTTATCACAATACTCAGTTATAAGGGAACTCAGAGATCATCTACTCCAATTTATTCTTGTAAGCCCAATTAACTGTACAATATCTCCAAAAAGTGGTCAATTAGCTTTTCTAGGAATCCACTAGCCTATTACACTTTGCTAACAACCTATTTATGAAACTCTGTCTCCCTGCAACTTCTATCTACCAGGTGAAATTGGATCAATTCTAAATATGTCCACTGCACACCTGGGCAGTCACTGGCAAAAATAACCTAGTGAGACTAAAGTCAATGCAAAATCTCAGGTTGATCTCATATCAGAAATATAGCAAATATACACAATGGCTCAAAGAAGGTTTTTTTTTTTTTGGAAACTTACATGACCTCATCTAAAAATATTTCTGATTATGATTTTCTGTAGACACAAAAGAAATTCCTTCAAAACTATTTATTCCATAATTAAGTTCTATGTGCATTGATTTATGCCTGTAATCTAGGTGATATCATCATTCTCCCCCTTATCCATCTACTATATCAAACATTAAGAATAACACTAAGAGAATAGAGATTAATTCCACATTTCAACAATAATTTCCATAAACATTTATTAAGTACTTACTAAGAGAAAGGCACTATTATGATGCTTTGTCTATGGAGATGAAAAACATGGCCCCTACCATTAAGGAACTTACATTTTAATAAAGGAGATAAGAAATGTACACACACAAATTATTTTTTTAAAGGAAGCAATCAATACGAGGAAGATGTCCAGGAAATATAGTGAGAAACATGGATGAGGGAGCTCATTTTCAAAAAAAGAAAGAGGGAAAGTTTCATGGCTTTGACCACAGCTGCATCTTGAAGAAGATCCAGATTTCTAGGGAATATAGTCATAATAACAACTAACTTAACTTTGTATTAATAAAAGACTTTTCACTTTTTTCTTTGTATCCTCAGTACTGAGCATAGTGTCAGTGACATAGCAGGTTTTTATTAATGCTTATTCCATTAATTGGATTTCCACAGATGAGTAAACTAAGGTACAGGGAGATTAAGTTACCTGCCCATGGCAACATAGTATTTGAGCTGCAATTATAATAGAGGTATCCTGATTCCAAGCAAGTCCAGTCAGTCTTCTTGTCATTACACTTGGTGGGGGGGCAAAAAGTGCAAACAGAAATAGGATTTGAACGCAGGGCCTCTGACTGCAGAGATAATACTTTTTTTCCACTGTACAAGATGTCTCTCTTCATAATTTATCTCTCCATTGACAGATGAGGGTACAGACATAGAGAAATAATTCCCTACCATTCTATGACTTTATAAAGGTCAGTTAACTTATTGGTCTCCATTTTCTTATCTCTAAAAAGAGATGGCTAGGCTAGATGGCTTCTGTGGCCTTTTCCAAGTCTAAGTTAATGGTTCTTTGGTCTGCATTTTTGCTATTATTTATATTTTATATATGCCACAATACATATGACAATAAGCATTTGATATTTTCTGAAACTGATTTTAAATTGTTTTTAGAGTTTTCAAAATGCTTTTATACATATTATCACATTTGATTCTCACAACAATCCAGTAAGGTAGGTGAGTGGATAAGAAAATGAGATAAGATTGACTTGTTCAACATTATATAGCTGAGAAGTGGCTGTGATGCAAATTAAATGAAGGTCATTTGTCTTCAGCTTTCTTCCTAAGTTACTACACTACCTCTCTACTTCCAAGTGAGAGAAGTGACCTAGAGAAATGACTTGAAGACCAAGATCAAAGAAAGCGTGGTCCCCAGAAGGAATAAAATTCAAGATCAAAGTGTTAGAACGAGTCTCTGAGGAGCAATATGATATAGTATTAGTTGTCAAACTATTTTTATAAAGAATAATCAGAGATTATGTCATGTTATGTCAAACAACTGCTGCATCTCGTATGACTTTTAGTCTAATGATTGAAGCATCAGGTGAGAAAGAAAAACCCTTAAAATTGTGACTATGACTGTCTCAGATAGTAACTTTTCTTGAATGTCTTCTCCAAAATAGATAAAGATATGCCCAATAATTTTGGTAAAGGTATGGTACTGCACACAGAGGGCAAAATAGATGATGATGATGATGATGATGATGATGATGATGATGGGAAAGATCCTCTAGCTGGATGTCATTACTCTCCAGAGGATAAAGGAGACCTACTCAGATATATAATTACAGATCTTTATTTGATTCCTGACCTTCATACATTTGTCAAGTCTTTAAGCTCTCTGGGTCTCAGTTTTCTCATCTGTAAAATGAGGCTCTTGATTATTGCTCAAGTTCCTTCTATTGTAACTCCTTTGGTCCTATAAATTTCTGTCCTGATTACAGTTTCTAGTCAGAAGTCCCCAGTACTTCCTAGGGCAACACCAGGTCTTGTCAATCACTCACCTAAAGAGAGTGGTTAAACAGTGCGTAAAATACAATAGTCCTATGACATTACAATTTTGCTGCTATGTGCTTCCTCCAATCTGTACTAAAGTCATCAGAGTTTGTTCCTGGTGTCACTATACATGTTTATTTGCACTTTTTTCTGTCATTATATTCAGTTTCAATTACTAGGTGTCAACTCCTGCAGTTAGTTGGTACTGTGTTTCTGCCTTTGCCTTCCTGTCTGATGCGGATTTTTGGGTACCAGCTTTGTCTACCTACTTAGACAATACCTTATCCACTCCTTCAGTTTATCTTAAATTCTGGAACATGAATCCTAGCTTTCTTGCCTAGAACCCCCATTTAAGCAGGTGCCTAATCCTTCCAAGCTCACTTTTCTCCTGACTCTACTCCTGACTCTCTCTCTATTTTTCCATTTCTACCTCAGGATCCTTCTCACTTTGGAGATGCCACTGTCCCTATGGCCCCCACCTTGGATTGCTGGGACTACCCAGCATCCAAAGTGAGCATCCAAGCTCACTTTTTTCCTGGCTTCACTCTCAACTTTGCTCTTTGTCACACACACACTCTTCCCCAAACTCAGCACTCTTGATTCTACACCAAGTCCTCACTTTGTAGGTCAGTTTTATGTGTTGTCATCTACCATTACAATGTAAATTACTTGAGTTGAGAGAGTGCCTTTTTATTTTTTTTTTTTGTATTCTGAAGAATCAGTAAAGTTCCTTGTACATAACAGATACTTCATAAAAGCTTCTCTGTCTCTGTCTCTCTCTGTCTCTGTCTCTGTCTCTCTCTCTCTCTCTCTCTCTCCCTCTCTCTCTCCCTCCCTCTCTCTCTCCCTCCCTCTCTCCCTGTCTGTCTCTGGCATCTTATTTGTCCTATGGTATCATGAATTCCTAGGGTCTACCTTAGTTTTGTCCCTTTGATTCTTAATACTTGCATATGTCCTCTTTCTCTAGTAACAATGCACCATATACTATCAACCTAGACCAGCAAATCCCTGTTTTCCTTTTCCTTCTGTAATCCACAGACAGGCACTGGCAATTACACAAATACATTTGTGCTCAAGAATTTGCTTTCAATCATGGTAGAGAGCAGAATCTGGAAACAGTCTACAGCCAATTGTTCCCCTTGCTCACCACAGCACAGCACTTAGTTCTGCATGTCTTAATGTACTATTTGCTGTTTTATTACCCAAATGTTTCCAGTAATCTGAATTTTGCCTGAACCACAAATGCTCCCGGGGTTAACTATGGATAGATATGAATATAAATTAAAGCAGAATGTACAATGGTTACCCAACTGTTAGGATTTTTTTTTGTAATTGGAGTCTCAGAGCAATTATGATTGAACTCATAACTTTTTGTCTAAAACTCTCTAAAGCCACACAGAGGAGGAAACCACATGAACCTCATTGTTGTTGTGTCTTTTCAGTCGTGTTTGACTCTCTGTGACCCCATTTGGGGTTTTCTTGGCAAAGATACTGAAGTGGTTTGCCATTTCCTTCTCCAGCTCATTTTACAGATGAAGAATAGAGGCAGAGTTGAATGACTTGCCCAGGATCTCATAGTTAGTAAGAGTCTGAGGTCAGATTTGTACTCAAGTCCTCCTGACTCCAGGCCAGGCACTTTATCCAAGGCTGCCCCTACATGAACCTTAGGGACCATTAGATTACTCCTAGACTTAAGATAAGCTAATTATCAGTATAAGACTTATTTCCCTCCACAAAATGTGAGCTTCTTGAGGTCAGGGATCATATCTGGGGTCTTTCTTTATATCCATGGTGCTAAGGAGAATGCCTGGAATCTTAAGTAAATGCTTAATAATACTTGTTGACAATAAATGCTTGTTTATTGTGTTATTTTCTATTATTGTTAGCTGCATATTTGTCATATGCCCCTCTAGACTATAAGATTCATGAGTATAGTGAAATTTAAATCAAAACAAGCAGCCATAAATTAATAAACCATACTAAACTTAGAGATATTTTACTGGATCATCATGCAGATCCCTTTTCTAGCACTAAACCCTCTGACTTAGGTAAGTGTGACTATATAAGGCTGTCTATTATTTTGTTGCAGCTGGAAATTTTTTTACTGGTTTGACTAATTAGAACTTTTTTCTTATCCAATCATGTAAGTTACTAGGGTCTTATTTTACAGCAAAATATACTTGACTTGAAGGGGCAAGTTTCAGAAGTACACTTATAGATGGGAACTGGCAGTTCTTGAGCTTTTATAGGCAAGGATTCACAGAGAATTAATAAACATTTATTCACTATCTACTATGTGCTAAGCACTGTGCTTAAGTTCCAAGAATACAAAAGAAAGGTAAAAAGACAGACTATGCTCTCCAGAAGCTCTCCAGGAGCTTTTAGCTTGATGATTAGATCATAGAAGGCAGGTTGGATAAGTACTTATAAAACAAACCAGAATTCAAAAGGTTCAAGTCAGAAAAAAGAAAAGTATTTTCAACAAGGCAAGACTAGGTTTGGAATATAGGATTTTAGTGGAACTTTAAGATTTGTAAATGTTTCATTATAGCAATGTGGTTACATCTTCTTAGTTTTGTCACTCAGATTTGTAACCATGGGCAAATTGCTTAATCTCTTTGACTCAGTTCCTTTATCAGGGAAGAAAATGACACTGTAATAATACCTGTAGTAACTATCAGAAAATTGTTATCATACTAAAATGAGAAAATATATTTAAATATCTTAAAACCAGAAAGTGCTATGTAGATGTTGGTAATTTGTCCATGTTGGTCTTGTTGTTATATCATGTAGCTCTCAAATTTGGTCTGATGGAGGTCTCATTTCAACAAAGCAGAAATTTAAAATATAAAACAACTTTAAATTAGAAAATATAACCAAATTCAGCACAACTATTTTTGAACCTCAATAATACTTCAATGGACTTGTCATGTCTTCAATGTAGTAATTTCCTGTAATGGTACAGACCAAAATGAGTTTATATATTCTAATTCTATAGAATTCTCAACCAAATCCTCCCACAAATTCTCAATTGAAGTTCTCCCCAACATATTGGAGGATTTCCTACATTCCTTGGGCATGAGGACAATACTGAAATTGTCCATTTGTCACATTAAGCCTGCTAGCTTTTCTGATCTTATGTTTCCCATATGACATTTTCTAGACCATTCTTGATTGTATGTCATTGGTAATGGGTCACTTATGCCTACCATGCATCTATTTTGATTCCCCAGAGATTTTGTTTTTCAATGATTCACTAATATATAGTATCATTGGTGCTGAAACATTTTTTTTGTGTGTGTGTGTCAGGAAGCACCTTAAGATCATTGATTTTTTCTATGTAGTTTCCTGAATCCAGTCTAGCTCTCCTCCTCCTTCTATTCCATTTTGGGCCCATTCCATCATTCCTCTGTCACACCTATTCCAGATTTACCTATCAAATGAATAATTCAGTAAGTTAGCACTAACACTAAGGGCTTATTAGAGTCTGGGCAACAGACTTCCTTCATCCACATAAATTCACATTTGTAGACTGTTAGAGAAATCTCATTGGAGTTATTGTAGGTATCTTTATGAAGATGAGGCTTAAAGAAAGCATCCCAAAGTCATTCATAATTTTCCACTTCACTGGGGCCATCATGTCCACTCCTTCCTCATCAGATAGTGGGAACCCCTGAATCCCATTGTCCCCTGTGCTTTGACAAGCCAGCTTGGCCTTTTCTTGCTTAATTCCAGACCTTTACTCAAAGTTCCTGGACATCTCCAATCATATCATCTAACCCCTTCCCTCCCTTTCTAGCTCCCCTTTCTGTGTTGTCTTTCATCATTAGAATGTAAGCTCCTTGAGAGCAGTGCTTTTTGTTTGCTTTTATTTGTATCCCCAGAGCTCACCACAATGTTTATCACATAGTATTTATAGTGTAGATGCTGTATCATTACCTCTCTGTCTCTGTTTTTCTGTCTCTCTCTAATCTGTGTATCTCAAATAATAGCTTCTGTAGGACTATATTCTCTATAGGGAATCCCCCTTTCATTTGGACATAATGTCTACAGGACAGAGGTGAAAGCTTTTTTCTTATTTTATATTTTACTTGATGTTACTGATTGTTGAACAAAGTTGTCTCTGGGGTTCCATTTATTAAGGAATCTTATATGATCTCAATACAAACATGAGAGAGACCATGGTAGAAAGCTTCTAAGGCTGCATTTTGTCCTATAAAGTAGAACTTTCTTTTGATAATCAAGAAATAAACAAGAGTAGAATTATGTATTATGTACACCTTTGAGTCAGTTATATGATTAAAACTTGCATAGAAAATTGCAAAAAACAGATGGTTCCATTCTCTTACCTTCATCAAGGACACTCTGTATACCAACATATATGGAGATTTTATGAAGACGAGAAAGCAAATACGAGAGTCAGTGATTTTGAATATATTCTAAATAACTTCTCATTTTGGTAAATATCATTGTTTTGTTTCTTTTTCCCCAATGGTCCATTATCCTGTCCTCTTTCAAATATATTGTAAAATCATGCATTTAATTCTTTCACAACTGTACTGAATCCAAAATGTACAGCATATGTACTTTTTCTGTGAGTTCTTTACCTCATTTTTATCTTCTTTAGGTTCATTTTTTTACTTATTCAAATGTATATTAGCAACTGAGTGCAAAAGAAGTGGCAGCAAACCCATTAATTGTAGAATAGTGTGTAAAAATTTTTGCTGGATTTTTTAAACTTTACTGTCCTCATGCCAGTTTTCATCTCTACAGGCTTTTGAGACAATCTGGCTTAGGTGGTTCTCACAGAAGCTTTTTTGGAGACATGTTTTCACCACTACTGTTTTTGTGGAGAGATTCTGTACCATTGTACCATTCATGAAAGATTAAGAAATAAAGGAGGTCAAAGTCTTTGTAGACAACTTGGAAACTTCTTAGCTATATATCATGAACATTTTTTTCTAAAGTGAAGACTCAGAAACCAAATACTAAATTACATTACAAAAAATAAAAACTGTCTTAATAGAAAGGAAGTAATGGGTTACAGATATCTGTAATTTCCAAACCAGCTGTCTTTATGCATAAAGAGGATTGACTCATTAGAGCAAAGATCAGAAGCAAAACAAATGAAAAGATAAAGATGAGAAGGCACTTAATGTAATTGCAATAGTTTCAGCTTGGCCTGTTTCAATAAGGTAAAGATGCTGAAAAATGGGAAATGGATAAAGGGAAAATATATTAATGCATACTGTTACCATTTCCTAACGAAGTTTAACTGACTGAAAGTACTCAACATTAAGGAGGTTAAAAGAGGCTAAAGGCAGCCTGACCTACAACAGACACCTGATCTCCTAGTCAAAATAGAGACAAGGTTGCTATAGGTAAAATCAGTTTAGAATACAAACTCTTTAATAAAACTTTTGGATGAAGTTGGTGGAAGACTAAAAATAATCCATTTTTGAACACAGAAAACAAATTTGGAGGTTTCTAAGAGTTCCATACCTTAGGGGAAAGGAAAAAGGAGGAAGAGAGAAAGGGAGAGACAGAGGAGAGAGGAGAGGAGAAAGGGAGGAACGGGAAAAGAGAGAAAGAAGGAGGGAAAAGAGAGGAACTGAGACTGCAGGGGAATGTGTACAGGAGAGTGGCTAAATCCTAAGCATCACTATGCTGTATTAGACTTAAAAGAGAAGTAAAGAGATGAAGCATTGTAGGTGGCTGGTGGGTGAGTGGGAAGGCTCAGGTGTATTACACAGATCCATTTTCACCTTCCATTAGTGCTATCAATAACTGTAGGGACAATTCCTTTCAGAAATTCCAACCAGACTAAAGATAAAGGCTGGCCTTAACACAGTTCCCAAGTAATACATGAACCACACTGTGTTTGAAATATAAATAGTTATACTTTTGGCCATATCATGTGAACTCTTCAGCTAAACTGAGGCTAATGGTTACCTTAAAGTAGAATTTTACTAGGGATCTTTTGTTCTTATTTTTTTAAATTTACAATCCTGTTTCTATTTGTTTTTTTTTCCTTTGCTCAAAGTGGTACCTACTTTAACGTAAATCTATATTCTAAATTTAACTACTTCTAACTTCACTCCAAACTCTTTTGACTACCACACAGACCTCAAGTTCTATTCCTGCTGACTCACTTGGAATTTTACAGGTATTTTTCATGTTTTCCCCTACTAGCTAATGTGAAGATTTTCTCTATCTTGCTGCTGTGTCTATTTTAAGAGACATTTTCTTAGTGAAAAACATAAGAAGAGATACAAATTTTAACTTTGTCAGTTTTAATATAGTTAAAAGAATGGATCTTAGTTTGATTTTCCATTCTCTTTTTATGTTTTTATATTCACCAAAATATAATTGCCCTTGCATTTTTTTTTCTAAAGGCAATAGAAGGTTACAAGCCTGCATGTCCTACTGAATATATCCTACTTTTGAGATGGAGCCAGCTCAAACCAGTTCATGGGAGGCAATTGTTATATTTTCAGTGTGAACATTTACATCCCAGAAATCAAACAACCCTAGATATGAAAGTCTGATTTATTGTTTTGTTGATTATTGAGATTTTTAAAAAGTGATTGACTAAATACTGATAACACAGACTAAATTTCAACATGTGTTGTGCTTTGGAGAGCCAGTTGTTAAATATTGACCAAATGGTTATTGACTAATCATTACAAATGATTACTTACTAAAAATGCTACATGTAAAAATAGTTCCTAAAACCTAGTGACAAGGTTACAAAAGAGCTAAGATGTTATTAAAGTTAGCAAGAAAACAGACAATATAGATAGGATTAACTATAAGAAACTCTTTCATAAGCAACTTAATTCATAATGTTATATGAAAATTGGTTACTGGTAAGATTAAAATCTCTCTCAATATGTCATCTATAAGTAATGATACAATATTTGAAAAGTAATTATTTAACTTTGGAAATTGTAATATGCTTTGAAAGTGCTAAAAGAATGAAAAGTTTTTTTTCTGTTACAATTAAAAATAGAAGATCAATAGGTGTGGATTTGCATTAATTATTATACCACTATAAGCAAAAAAGAAACAAACAAAAGAAAAAATTAAGAATGTAAATCCCTCCCAAAAAAGTCACCAAGGAGATAAAGAGATTCTTTTAAAAAAAGTGACACTTTTAACTCTTCAGTTAAGCTAAGGAGGTGGTATGACATCACCAGAGGTATAACTACTTACATTTTAAACCTAATGTGACTCATTTGTTGCTTAGCAGCTGTGTGAAAACCAGCCCCTAAGCTTACTGAGTCTAGAGAAAGAGGGAAATTTGTTTAGAAAAATTAAAAATTCATCAATGTTTATCTAGTTTTATTTAAGAGGGAGGAATAGTATTTTATACTAGAAATGTATATTCCAATGGGGAAAGGTATATATTCTACCACAGACCAACAAAATAGCACTTAATATCTTCCCAATCAAAATCACAGAATCTCAGAGTTGGACAGCAACTGAGAGACTTACAGTCCAGCACAAACCAGAATAAGAATTCTCTCTACAATATACTTAAAGATGATCTATTCTTTATTTGAATATCTCCAGAGAAGGAAAACCCACTGTCTCCATGCCTGTTTAGGACAATTCTCTCTACAAAATACTCAAAGACAGTCATCTATCCTTTACTTCAAAATCTGTAAAAAAAAGAGAATCCATTATTTTCACTCCAATTTAGTATAATGTCAACTGTCAAGATTTTCTGAAGTCAAAGTTATCAATATTCACTTTTGCCCAATCAACAAATCAAATGAAAAAATGTTAATTTAATCCTTCTTCTGTGTAAGACAGAATACAGAATACTGGTGAGTATACAAAAATGTTTAGGGGCAACCCTGTTTTCAAAGAGTTTAAAACTAATTCAGGAGATAATCATTTGTGTGTACATGTGTGTGTATACACAAATATATACATATGTGTATGTATATGTGCGTATATATGCATATGTGTGGAGAGAGAGAGAGAGAGACAGAGACAGAGACAGAGACAGAGACAGAGAAGCACCACTGTATATATAGTGGATAGAGCACTGATCTTGGAGTCAGGGAGACCTAGATTCAAATCCTCCCTCATACACATATATAGACACTGATGAGTCACTTAACTTATCTAAACCTGTTTTATCATCTGCAAAATTGTAAAAATATAAAATATATATAAAATATGTATAAAAATAAAAAAGTAGCACCTACCTCATAAGGTTGTTGTGATACTCAAATGAGAATGTATATCAAGTATTTTGCACACTTTAAAATGTTAAATGAAAAGGAATGCCATAAGTATATAGAGAGTTGGCCTTAGAGTCAAGAAGACCTGAGTTCAATATCCCTGAAATATGCTGGTTATGTAATTGTGAGCCAGTAACTTAATACTGTCATAGCAGGGGTGAGACTTGAACTTGACTTCAACAGACAAGTAAGATGTAGACAGGTGAAAATCAGAGTAGAAGGTGATCCAGACCGAGGGAAGAATATGAATAAAACATGGAGGCTGGAATAGACAAGGCAAGTTCAGCCTGGATCAATGGTTCTTTAGTTCAGATTTCAAGTGAACCACACATACTTCCCATCAGACATTTGATTTCTCAGGTAGCTTGACACAGAGACAGGGTTAAGGATGAAAGCAAATGTGCTCTATGTCCTATTGAATAAATTAAAACGTTGCCTCACGGGAATTTGGATTATGTATGCTAGTTGCTTCAGGTTTTAACTCTTAAATGATTGGAACATAAAGGTTCAACACCTGGAAAACTGAGAGACAAGTCTCTTTCTATGATGACTTGCTACATTGTATAGCACCCTAATGTGATCTTGTCTGAAATGGCTTACCAAGCTCACAGAGTGAAGGCACTGGATTTGCTTTTGCCTGTACTACTCTGGATTGGAATTTGAAAGATCAAAATTAAATAATTGAAAAGATGGGAAAATGGACAAAATATAGTTCTGTTCTAATTATAGTGGAACATTCAGAAGATAGCTTTAACTGAATGATGCAATTTTAATACCTATTTTCTGTAATAAGCTAGAGAATTTCAAAGTATTGATTTTCTTTTCTTTGATGAGGGAACTTCCCTTTTTCTTATCATATGTAAGAGAAAGTCAAAGACCAAAGTGTCTAATACTTTCAGTCTAATCCCCAGTGACCTTTATCTCAATACCACAGAAAATCAGTCAATTCCTAGTGAGTCCAGAGAAGCAGATATACAGGCTTTCCTACTTAATAAACTCATGTCTCCCTCTTCTCTTTAGAATAAAATATAAGCATCCTTTAGCTTTTAAAGACCTGTATACCTTGCCCCAAACTACCTTGTCAGTCTGACTGGACATTATTACCCCTCAAGCAATCTATGATCCAGCCAAACTGGCCTTTTCTCTGTTGCTCACACATGAGAATCCATTTCTGATCTCTGTGCCTTTGTACTGGCCATATCCCATACCTAGAATGCACTCTTTCCTTATCTCTACTTCAGGGAATCTCTTTCTCAATCTAAGATATAGCTTAGGTAAGAACAACAACAAAAAAACAAACAAACAAACAACAACAACAGTTAACATTTGTGGGGTGCCTACTATGTGCCAAGCACTATATTAAGTGCTTTAGAAATATTATCTCATTTGATCTTCACAACAACTCTGGGAGGTTGGTGCTATTATTATCCCCCTTTTACAAGTGAGAAAACTGAGGCAAACAGAGGTTAAGTGATCTGCCTAGGTCACATAGCTATTGTTTCTGAGACAGAATTTGAACTCAGGTCTTCCTGACTCCTGGCCCAGTACTTTATCTTCTGTGCCAATAGTGTTTCAGTATTATGCATATGTTTGTATTTATTAACTCATATGTGTATATATACATAATATTACTCATATATTACTCATATGTATATATACATAATAAATACATAATGATATAAAACAAAATAGTCATGTATGTAGTATATGTATTTTTGTGTATATGTATGTATATGCGTGTGTATATGTGTGTGCGCGCACACACACACACACACACACACACACTCTTCCATTGTAACATAAGCTCATTTTGCATACAGATTGTTTCATTCTCTGTATTCCAAGAGTCTAGCCTGCTTCAGGCTCCCATTCTAGTTCTGAAGTATTTGTTCTTTAGTGCCTTAAATTGTTATTTAATCTTCAGGTCCATTTGAATATTTGAATACTCGAAGTTTATAGGGTTCATTTCTTAATCAAATGTATGTTTATACATTTTAAAATTTGTTAGACAATAGAAACGTTTATCATTGCTACACTCTAATGCTTTTCTGCTTTTACTAGAAAAAGAGATTTATTAAAAATCTACCACATGGCATTTTTGATAGACTAAAATACAAGTAAGTTTTCATTTAAGAGCTATACTACACATAGTTAAATCCAGTTTCTATTCCCTCAACAGGCATTAAATCAATATAATATGTTCTCAGTAACAATAACTCAAATATACAATGTGAAAAATCTATTTATAAAACATTTTTTTCACAACAGCTTGTGAGACAGAGCATCTGAGTATCATCTTGATTTTACAGATGAGGAAACTGAGTTAGTGAAAAGTTAAATGACTTGTCCACAGCTAGTTAGAATCTGAGATTTTGTAACTAGCTCTTGTGACCTGGGCTCTATACTATACCATGATGAGAATCTTAAAATACGTTGTAAATTTAGTAGCACTTCTTTATTATATCTCACAGATATTGATTTTAAAATGCATTATGAATTCATCTACCTAAGAATTTCCCACCTGTGTTTACTACATGATTTTGGTTTCCTAACTCATGAAATGCTGTCACAAAAAATGTGTAATGTTACAATCTAGAACATTAAAGTAAAATACATATGCATGTAAAAATTTAATTGATTACAATGAATAAATCTCACTGCTCTTCTGCTTGACATTTCTGACTCAACTCTGGCTTCATTCTCTGTTTATGCATCAAACCTGTACCAGCAAGATGAATGTATGTCACTTCCCAATTGTGTACTAAATAATTCTCAATTTAGTAGTCTAAATTCTCTAGAGCCAAAAATGTCTCCCAAATTAGCAATCACTACTTCACTCTCAATGAGAGTAGTAAGTTATAGATTCAAGAGCAGGTGGTTTTTATAAACATTGAAAGTATCTCTTTGAGGAACTGACCACTAAAACAACCTTTTGATCAGAGAACTGATATGAAACATTTAGAGAAAATCTATGTTAAATATTCATCCCTATTTTGACTAGGAATTCTTGAAGTCCCTGGTGTTTTATCACAAGGTGAAGGATTTAGAAGAGAAAAAAATCAACTGAATTTCATTGTAACAATAAAAGATATGTGTCTTACCCATTCAAAATTCCTTTTCCTCCTTGTTTTTTCCAAACTATTTATAGCTATCAACCCACACATATATGATTGAATATTTGTCACATATATACACATATGTAATGTGTGATGATTGCCCATGTGTCACATATGTATATGTGCATAATGTGTATAATTTGCCATTTATACACATGTATGTATATATGTGCATATGATAAATGCTCAATCATATAATTTTTATCATTAACCCAATAAACACATGTTGAGGCTTTTCTTTTCATAAAATTCTGTTTCCTCTTTTCCATCTAACTTTTAAAAAAGATGTTTATGTGATTTAGTGTTTCCACTCTGCTAGACAATTTGGACATGCATATCTTTATGTTTAACAAGCTTACTTAACCTTTCTGTTTAACAAGTTTACTTAGACTTCATGGTTATAAATTCTATTGTCTCCTTCCCACATTTTTTGGCCAACTGGCTCCAAGAATTATCATTTGCAATAAAGCACTCAACAACCAGTATTCTGTGTTTCCTTCACTTCACACATAGTCTCTTGAGAAAGTGCTGTCATCTTATCTCAGAACTTTATATACTATAAGATTTTATGAGAGCCAGGACTAGGGGCCAAGTGAGTCAGGCAGTCTTCTAGGGCACAATAATCCATGGGGAAAGGGAGGTCACAAAGAGATACTTTTTAAAACTGTGGTTTTATAAATACAGATTTTAATTCCACATGTTCTCCTGGTGTGGGAGGCATATATGCATTGATTTTCTGAAGGCTAAAAGCCTGCAATGGACAGTAACAAAGAGTAGGCACAATTTGCAAGTTGGAAAACAATTTTCAGACCTCACAAAGTATTAACTTAGTTGTCACCAGCAGCTTCTGTTACACAGAAGACTTTTGGTTTGCCATATTTGGTTATTCTCTGCTCTAATCCCAGAACGCTTTCTAATTTCCTTAGCCACTGATCTGTCATCTCTTAACTCATCCTCCATGAATCATGGAGCAAATAAACACCGGGAGCATCCTGTGTATGATCGTACTTCATCTTTATTACTGAACAGCATTGTTCAGCCTGACTAGCAGGCTCTCTAGGGGTTAAACTTAGAATACTCATATAAGTGTGTGTATGTATTACATATGTGTATATATATATTATATATATACATATATACATGCATATGTATATATACATATGTATTCTTAGTTACTTTATTTGTAATATATATTTGTGTTTATTTTTACTAATGTTCTATAATCAGGTAAAATCAAATTGTTTTAAAAGATAAGAAAAAAATTCAATAAGAAGTCATAATGAAACAAGTATCTATAAACATTGTTCAATGACTAAATTACAAATGCATGAGAATGAAAATATAGCCATCACTATCTTAAATTCATATTTGCTTTTTTGGGATCCTAATAGGTTGTGTGAATTGTTAACATTTTTTAAAGAGGAAAATAGCTCTGCTTTCAGCAATATTATAGAAATGAATTTGCAAATAAAACATAGATTTAAAAGGAAAACTTATGTTAAAAAAAAACGATGATGTAGTGAAGGAAACAAAATCATTTTGTTGAATGCTTGCACGGATTTAGGTAAAATTGTAAACTTGACCTGGCTTTCTTAACCATTTTCCCTTGACTGTTCAGTTTTTTAACAGTGAATGCTCTGAAAATGAGTTATTATGGGGGAAGCAAGTGTTAACATCAAAGAAAAGAAAGCTAGCCCTGACTCAAAATTAACTCCAAATTAGAGAAATAAGATATCATCTGTTACATCCATTTACAGACTTATGTTTTTAAATGTTTGAGAAATGTGTTTCATTGATGGGGGTAGGGAAAGTTCTTACAGCCTTGACTTATGTCTCCAAAGCTTTCCCAGAGCTCTTGGACTTGTCTCCAGGCCATTGGGTTATAGTGAGTTTGGAGAAATTATTTCATGGATCAGGGAATACATAGTTAGCAGTGCAAAGGACTCAAAAGAACTTAATAAGAAAATTCCTTATCTAAGATCTAGTCTCTAAAAAGATGCTATTTATCAAAATGTGTTAACGAGTTAACAGAGACTTGGAACTTTCTTCTTAAATTGGAGTCTCTTGTCTCAATCTGAAGGTTCTATAGGTAATTAGTGGGGGGTTTAAATAGCTCCTTGAACAGTGAAACCATCCCCCAAAACATTAGCTAACACAAAATAGTAAAAAGAAAATAAAAAAAGAAGTAGAAACAATTTTAAGCATGTTACAGATGAACTATCATAGTCAATATTATCCCCAATGCCAAAGATAACATTTATTAATATCATAATTCACAATTATATCATTAGATAACTTGCAGTATTTTAAATATATACCATTTGTTGGAAAATATCAACTATTTTAACAGCATATTCTTGCTATTTAGTACAATTAGTAGAAGGTATTAAAAAATAAAAACGTTCAATACTTTACTGCAAGGGTTCTGCTAAGGTTTTGTATGAAGTTTAGAACCTTGCTACTGTAAAATGGTTTAAAACTACTAGTTAGATTCATCAGTTTTTATTTTATATGTGGAATGCTGAGGCCCAGATCTTAGAACATGCTCAGGCACAACCTTACTGGTGGGTTAGACAGAGCATGTGGAGATGATCATTGCCTGGTTCTAACCTAACATTCTTAACTTTGGGAGAGCTTACTTCTGGCCATGAATAACTGCTTTAGGGGCTAGAAGGATTGATCAGTTAGTAGAGGCACAGCTAGGGCTTTTGAGTGAATAAGACTATTGCCAGTTATTGGCGGAGGGTGGGGGGGAGATGGAAGTGGGGGGAAGAAAGCAGCCTACTTTGCTCAGCTCTGAAGTGGCTTCACCTGTCAGTTTAGGAAGAGGCCAGACAACTTGAGCAAGGAAGCTACTTATCCACTATAATTCCACTCCAGGAGAAAACTTGTTGGGGCCTCTGCAAAGGGAAAAATATCCCTAGAGTTAGAGTTGCAAGGTACTGCTAATACACCTTAGGAGGTTATCATGATACATTTTTTACTGTAAGTTTGAGTCTGCATTTCTGGAGGATAAGTATGTTCAGAGTAAACCACATGTTTGGGAGATATTTCTATAACTTCTATGTATGCTATACCTTCTTAGTAAATATTCCTATGTAAAAATTAGTTGATGTACACTGATTGATAGATTGAGGGGTTGGGAAGCATACTAGATGGGGACTTGTGATCAATGGTATTCAAAGTCACAACCCTCAAGGAAGTCTTGTGAAACACTAAATGGAGAAGTAGTCAGCAGCCCTCTGAGGATCTAACCTTCTAGTGCATATGAATTGGAAACATGAATCCAGAGGGATGCTAACTATGTGTAAATTTCCCCTATATATTTACTTATATCTAATTTTAAATAACTCTCCAAGTTTCCATTTTCTTCAATATGTCATTTTGTACTGTTTCTTTCCATTTTGAAAGATTATCCTTTAAAAAAAAAAAAGTGATTCACTCCTACTGGGTTTTCCAAATTGGCAGATGGAATTTCAGATTTGGCCCCACATAATTGTCCTCTTCTGACTTCTATCATCAAGATGTTTAAACCACCAAAAACTCTAAATTAATAATTCCCAGTCTCAGTTATCTCAACTGCAAAATGTGAATAATAATACTTGCCTTACCTATTTGATAGGGATGTGATGAAAATGTACCATGAGTCTTAAAGCAAATTACACATATGTATTATTTTCATGATCCCTCCTTCTTCCATCTGCTGACACCAGAATTGTCTTCAAACACAATTTAATATTCCACACTAGGTCTATGAGAAAATGTACATATCAGTGGAATAGACATACAAAACTAAAATATTGGGAAAAAGTAACAGACATCCTGAAGGAAAAAAAAAACAGTTAAATATCCAACTCTTTTCTTAGTCTTCCAGCATTTTTATTTTACAATTTCTTTTATAATCTTCTCCCCTTCCAAAGTGTGTGCTGACAATTCTCACTGTCTTCTACATTTATTTCTTTAATCCCTTCTTTTCTTTCAGTTTCTCCCACTTAAGTGGCTTTGCCCTTTAAAATATGGATGATAAAATATATAGTAAACTCAGCACTGAAAAAGAATAAGAAACCTAGGTTCAAGTCTTGGCTCTCCTATTAAACTGAATTATATCCTTTGACAAATCATTCCCTGCCCTTAAAAAAACAGTTAAAATTAGTAGGCTAATTTCATGCCTTATCAACAATTCTTATGCGTTTAGTTTATAATGTCATTCCTTTCTATGTTGCACTCTTAGTGTTCCATTACCCTACTTCCAAACCAAGACTTTCTCTCAATAACATTCCTGATTTCATATAACTCCCCATTTATTTGCTATGTAGTATTCTACCTCCTTCTTTGCAAAGACCTCCTAAAACATTGTGGCACACTGGATGGAGCACTAGCTTTGGAGTTAGAAGACCCAGGTTCAAATTATGCTTCTTATTTATGTGACCTTGGACAAACCAATTAACCTCCAGTAACCTCCATTCCCTCAGTTGTAAAGAGGAGGTTGGGGTACTTTAGCTTTAAATCTATGCTTGCAGCTGAGAATGTTTTCTTCACCTAAGGTTGTTGCATATTTCTGCAGCTTGTCTACTTTTAGAGAAGTTTTAAGGAAATACTGTCGGCTTGTGTTCCTGAAGAGTACTTTTTATGTATGGCTTGCTTGTTCTAGATTTCTGCATATAATGCTCCCTCCATGTATGCCATGCATATTTCATATAGAAACTTGTATAATATTGTATAGATAATCAATACTATTACTTAATTCCACTCATGATTCACTAAGGAATATTTTTCTACCATATTTCAGCAACATAATTTAGGTCAAACACTTTTTAACACTTACATATAGCATAGTGTGTTAGGCACTGAGATCACAAAAAGAGAAAGAAAAAAGAAACCTTAGAGACTCTACACCTTTAAGAAGCTGGTGAATAGTCTTCATTGCCAACTGATATTAGGTCCCATTTTCATTTTGCCTATTATACAATGTGTTCAAAAGTCTTAGTGTAGGGGGCAGCTAGGTGGCGCAGTGGATAGAGCACCGGCTCTGGATTCAGGAGTGCCTGAGTTCAAATCCGGCCTCAGACACATAACACTTACTAGCTGTGTGACCCTGGGCAAGTCACTTAACCGCCATTGCCTAGCCAAAAAAAACAAAAACAAAAAAAGTCTTAGTGTAGTTTTAAGGTTTAGTAGCTTAAAACTGCACTAAGAATTTTGAAACACCTCTTATAGACATCTTGCCATAAGTTTCCAATTTATTAATTGAAAAAGTGAGAAAAATTTTCAACAGTTATTCACACAACAGCACACAACGTATGATTCTTATAACCATTAGAAGACAGGCATAATGTTTTTCCTAGGTTTTATAAAGTCACTAGTACGCCATGCATGTCACACAACCTGGCAGGTAGGAAAAGGATTTTTTTTCACACGTCTTGACACTGTAAAAATGGAAATGAGATATTAAAAACTTAAGTCACCATAAAAGAAATGTATCATCACTAGCTCTCAATGTAATCCTCTTTTTCTCTAGAGAAGAATCATAGGGACTTGCCTTTTTTTTTTCTTTTTGTAGCAATGAGATGAATCGTTAGGACATGCAATGCACTATAATATGATCAGAAGAGTTGACTTTTGACTCTCATAGCTGAAAATTTCTATTTAAGATTTCACTTAGTGCCTTGCCAAATGAACACACAGATGAATCAACACATATCTACTAGATCAAATATTGCCTTGGTGATAGAAGCAAATAACTAAGTAGTCAAACTGTCAGACACAACCTGCCTTAAAATCAGAGAAGAGAATAGTTCCTGTTTCTAAGCCCAACAGCTTTAAATCTATCCAAGATATGACCTAGATTAAATCAGTATCTATTAATAGAAGGCTTCGGAAAAAAAATATCAAACAAAGCTTCTTAACTGATTTCTCCTTTCAACCCAAGATAAGACCACATGATCCTTGGCTCACATTCTACAAGCTCACTCAAATACTCATGCATTTATTCATTTAAAATTCATTCCACTTGTCCAATGTGCAAATCACTTTACTAAATTCTTAGGAACAAAGATGAGAAAGGACTTCTCCTCTGCCCTCGTGCAACTGTCAGTCTAGCAAGACATGAACATGAATAATCAATGCAAAATAGAATCTGCTAAATTCATATTAGGATAAATAAGGGAAAACAATCAGTCCTTCTTATAAGACAGGTGTTATAAATGACTATTCCTGAGTTTGATAAAGCTATTTTATTATTTAACCCTACTTAGGTACATGTAGTCTGAAAGTAAGGACTTTACTTCTTTTCTGTCCAAGTCAGACTAGTGATAGAAATATTTATTCTGGAAAAGAATAGTCTGAGGTGTGAGCAATACCTGTAATCAAGTGTATGAAGAATTAATATGAGGAAGATGGTGTCCAGAATGGTAGAGTGGCAGAAGATCTGGATTCTAGTTCTGGCTCTTCTATGTGACCTTGAACAAGTTACTTAATCTCGGGGCCTCAGTTTCTTCATCTGGAAAGTGAGAAGGTTGCACTATATTAGCACTAAAAGTCCATTACAGCTCTAACGTTCTGTGACTCTCTGTACACCAATAGAGTAAACCGAAGAAGAAAGTGTAAGCCCGAAAGAGGGCTTAGGAGAGACTTTTGGATGTGCTTTCTGAAAACACAAGTTACTGGAAAAGGTCATCTACCAGTTTGCCTAAAGACCTTTGAGACTAAGCAACCCAACCATCTACCTGGGCATTTTAGAGGGAAACAATTATAAAACAACCCCTCAACTTTGGAAAGAAACATGATGGTTCCTGAACCATTTAAGAAACTGTATTTGCAGATTCTTCAAGTGAAATGAATACAATCAGCCAACCATAATTAGTGCAATCATCTTGTAAATTTGATTTAGCAGAAATAATATCACAGAATACCTATAGCACTTCATTTTTCTTTGTGGAAATAATGGCTATTTAGAAGACTTGCCATTTGCTTCCATTTTGATGTTTTATAAAATAAAATAAAAGTTAAGCTACTAATACATTAGGATATGGTCAATAAAAAATAACAAACATGAATTTTTGTAGATTCCCATTACTTGTTACAGTGTTGTGAGAGAAAACCCTTCCCTTCACTCTTTCCCTTCCTCTCTTCCTCCTTTACTCAGAAACACTAAATCAACCTCTAACCAATCTATACTAATGCTAGTCTTGGCTTTTGTTTGTGACCTTGAACGAATTACCCAACCACTCTAGACCTGTTTCTTTATCTACAAATTAAGTTAGACTACATTAACTTGTCCTTTCTGTTTCTGAGAGTTCAATCATCATGTTTGTAAGAAATGAATTAACAGATAACTTAAATCTGGTATATTCCAGGTCTTTATTCATCTGATGCCTAAGAAGTACTCTCTTCACCCCCACAGCTTTGTTGAAGTCTCATCTTCTTTTGAGGCCCAATTCAAGGGCTTCTGTGACACATACCCTCACCCCCGCAGCTTTAAGTGATCTCTCCTCCATTAAATTTCTAATAGCACTTTATCTGAACCTTTCCTTTTTCTTATCATGTTATTTATTTTAACCATGGTTATTTGTGCCATTTTTCTCTGTTAGATTATCCCTGAAAAAAGGAGCTGTTTCTTTGCCTTTCTATATCAACATCTAATTTATACTTAATCATTTAAATGATTAACTGAATTGGAGAAATTAGAAATTTTCTATTTTGAAAAACATATCACATTAGAGTTATAAGTGCCTATATATATGCATATATATACATGTCTTAAATGATTTTAAAATTTAAATTAATTCACTACATCAGAACTAATTAATTTGACACAATAAGTTCTTTTTTGTACCTTGCTTTAAACTAGGACTTGGATGCCAGAATGAAGAGTAGAATAAAAGTTTAAGTAGAGTCCCTGGGGCTCTTAAACTTTTCCATTCTGGTGAAGCCTATAGACCTATTCTCAGAATGATATTTGTTGACTACATTCATAATTGAAAGAAATGCTAAATTTCAGTTAAAGATTAATGAAAATAAAGATGAAATATTTTATTTATTTTTTTAAGTGAGGCAATCGGGGTTAAGTAACTTGGCCAAGGTCACACAGCTAGTGCCTGTCAAGTGTTTGGTCTGAGGCCGGATTTGAACTCAGGTTCTCCTGACTTCAGGGCAGGTGCTCTATCCACTGTACCACCTAGCTGCCCCTGAAATATTTTCAATTCAAGTTCCCAGACCAACTTTCAGATTTCATCTCTACCCTGATGCCTTTTGGGCTAAGAACTCCTGCCAAACTAAACCAGACAGACAAAGGGGTCAAGTAAAAGAACGCTTGTAGGGCTAAGCAAGCATGGTTTGGGCAGTTAAGCAGAATAATAGATCAGAAATTCTGACCAGTTAGGTGACCAGGTAAAAATGGGTCAGGACACACAGCAACAAGAAATCAAATGTAAGCATGGGGTAAAATAACAGGTATAGAACACCCACAGGAAGGGTTGAACTTGATGCTGAAGCATAAAATGCTCTGTGTGCCAATGATATATCACTTGCTCCAGGCTAAATCTAGTCTCACTTCTAGGTCATCTGGACTGATTGGAGAAGCAAAGAGCTATGAAACAATGTAGTTCTTTACTTTTGATCATGCAATTCATACAGAAAAGAACATAGTACTTTTTTCACTTAAAACACCTGCAGTTTAAACATACAACAACAAAAAAAACCCCTGTATTTCTTTTTGAAACTATTTGGACATTTAATACTAATTGTTTTTTCACCTACAGAAAATAAGAAAAATTAAGAAATGATCCCTTAGGGTCATCTTTAGTTTTATTTTGAAAATCACTATTAAAGTAAAACTGTTGCAGAAGTTTAAAAAGAGACTTAGAATGCCATAGTGGATAGAGACAGTCACTCTTGGAGTCAGAACAATCTGGGTGCAAGCCCCATCTCTGACCTTTATTGGCACATACTAGCTATTTGACCCTAAGGTGAGTCATTTAACATCTTATCCCCCAAATAAATAAAACTAAAAACTGCCTTATTGACATTATTCATATTGTAGGATGAGGTTTTCTCAACTAGAAGTTTCTTGTAACAATAAAACCACATGTTCTATCCAAATTTCAAAACCATGGTCAAAAACTACTTCATTTTCAAAATTAAAAAAAATATTGAGGATCATTATTAGGTTGACCACAGGGTCACACACACACACACACACACACACATACACACACATACACTTTTGCTAAACAAGCTTATAAAAAACAGTTATGAAGACAGAGAGTGATATGAAATGGAGAGAATACTTAAAGAGATACAAACACCTATCTTTGAACTATTACAGAGGAAGAGAAATTTTTATTTTAGAATTTTGGCCATGTGTAATACATGCTTTGACTATCTTTTAGGTATCAGCAACATGCCCTAAAATAGAATCAAAAGCTCTATCATACCAGTGCATTTGTGAATTAATCAACATATTTCCCCACCAAATCTATTTTTAAAAACTCATGAAACATTTTTTTCAATCAATTACAAGGCAGTAACAAAAAAAGTAAAATGTATTTTTTACTGATGAAATTAGAAATATGCCATATGTCTCTGGCTTGAGAAAAATACATGTGCATTGACATTTTCAATGTTTCAAAGGCCCATTTATCATTTTTTACCTCCTGCTGTGCAGATGGCATGGCTGTAATGTTCTATAAGGACTTTGATTTTGAAATCAACCAAAAAAAAAGCATTTTGATTTCTTTTAAATTTTAAGTATGCCTCTATCTTCTCATAGTTAAATGGATTATATAAATGAATTACTTATTGGATTACATTGTCAAGTACTACAGCATACATAGAAAACAAAACTTTCCCAATAAAGAAAGCAAATATAATAAAACAATACTTGGCTCATCACTTTTGAAATGATCTGTGTCTGTGTGTATACATACATATATATATATATATATATATATATACACATATACATATACACATATATATGTAAACTTTTGAATATTTAGCAAGTGCTTTATAGGCATTTCTTTCATAGATAATTTTACCCCCTTTGTTCCCATAAATATATTTTAGTTTTCCTTTCTTTCTAAATTTATTTGTACTTTTTATGGTTAAAATTAAAATATTATTAAGAAGATAATGGAAGAGGAAAAGGAAAATTCCAGATTTAGGAGCTTCAAGATTTACACACTTTCATCACAACAATCTTAAGAGTTAGATATCAATTAATCAGGAAGCATTTGTTATTTGAATATTATAAATCTACATTATGTTCTTTGTTGTGGGAAAGACAAAAAGTGTATGAAATATGTCTTTACAAAAGCAGTCACAAAAGAAGCATTTATAAAGCACCTACTTTGTGCCACTTACCATGCTGAATGCTGTGGGTACAGAGAAAGTCCCTGCCTCCCCTCCCAAAAAAAAAATGACCCTGATCTCAAGGATTTTATGTAGTTGTGTAGAAAAAAAAAAGAAAACTAGCACTCATAAAACAAGTAGCTAATATAAGGTACTACTCTACCACTAAAGTATTGCAACAAGATGATAGAATTTATAAATAAATCCTGGAGTTAGCTTGGTGTAATGAATAAAAGATAGACCTTAAAGTTAGGGTGGTCTAGTTTCAAGCCCTGCCCCTGACACATGCTGGGTAAGCTTCCCTAACATTTAGGTGTCCCAGGCAATTGTCTAAAACTCTAAGTTGCCTGATAGACTTCCTGGCCTGCATTGGTAGGAGGAGTTTCCTCACAGGAAACTCCCTTCACTGATGAAATCCCAAGCACAGACCCCAAGCTAAAAGAAGAAAAGGAACAACAATTGTGAGGGGCTAATTATAAAGACAAAAACAAAAATAAACAAAAAAAAACCCTTTTGTTTTGCATTTCCTTGAAGGCTGAATTTCCTTGGGAGAAGATAAATAGAGGAATAGAATTTGAAGATGGTTAGAACTGAGATAGAGAACATTAAGCAGGTCATTCTTAGGACAGTAAACAGTTCAAGGTGGCACAGTGGAGTGATGGGCCTGGAGTCAGGAAGTCCTCATCTTTCTTAGTTCAAATCTGGCCTAAGACACTTACTAGTTGTGTGACCCTGGGCAAGTCAATTAACCAATTAATCCTCTTTGCCTCAGTTTCCTTATCTGTAAAATGAACTGGAGAAGGAAATAGCAAACCACTCCAGTATCTCTGCCAATAAAACCCCAAAATGGGGTCACAGAAAATCAGACACAACTGAAAAAAAAAACAACTTAACAATTCAAGCAAATGCAGAAAAGGATAAATATGTAAGATTTGTTATATAGAACCATCTGAGTAGAGCAAAGGGATCTACTTGGGGAGTAGCAGTAATAATAAATATCTAATATTTATATTGCACTTTAAGATGTGCCAAGTCTTTTCCATAAATAATCTATTTTATCCTCACAACAACCCTTCAAGGCAAATGCTATAGGTGTCATTACAGCTAGGTCTCAATTAGGGCAAATAAGGAAACCTTAGAGTGGTGGTGCATTATGCAAATACACACTGCATACTTCCATCAGACCGGGCCAATTACAATATTTTAAATATTTATAACTCCAACTTGTGTGGATTCAAATATCCTGTATTCATTTTTTTTTAACTAATTGGGACCTCTGAGTAGCCTCATTTTAAAGATGAGGAAACTAATGCTTGGAAAACTTATGTCACTTGTCCATTAGGAGGTAAGATTTGTATGGATAAGGACCTTATGCTTTTGTTTTTGTATTGCCAGTGCTTAGCAGAGTTCTAAACACTTAATAACTTCTTGTCAATTGATTAGTTTTCCATATCATAGGGAAGGGCATATCATACTAAAGGACAGAAGCAAGATTTAAACCAAAGTTTCTCTTGAAGTAACATCCAGAATACTTTCTATTACTCCACACAGACTCTCATGACAATTAAGGATCAAATTATGAGCTGGAGGGGCAGCTAGGTGGCACAATGGATAGAGCACCAGCCCTGGAGTCAGGAGGACCTGAGTTCAAATCCGACCTCAGACACATAACACTCACTAGCTGTGTGACTCTGGGCAGGTCACAGCCCCAATTGCCTCACCAAAAAAAAAGTTTGAGCTGGGATCATACTATATAGAAACTTGAAAGACGAGAAGTGTTGCTTCAAAATGATGCTGTAGGTGAAGGGTAGGTACTATGCTTCTTGTCATGCTTACTAGACCTAAGATAGTCTGTTATCAGGTCAATAATAAAAGTCTTTCCAACTAGGGAGGACCTGCCAGAGCTTACACTACTGGCATAGCCTTTTGAAAACTCAGAGTTATTACTGGGATTCAGAAGTAATACATCAGTGGAGGGATAATTAATAATTTAGAATTTTATGGCATACAGTCCTTTCACTATTTTCTCACTAATTTACTAATATCTTATTAATTTCTCATTAATATCTTTCACTAATTTTCTAATGGGTGTTAGTTTTGATCTTCTAAAAAAACCTACAAGCTTCTCAAGGGTCAAGGTTAATGTCTCATGTACCCACTTAGGTGCTCTAGCATATAGCTGGTAACTCAGTTAATTGACTACTGATTGCTTAATCTGCAAGAATTACATAAAATGAATTGGAAAGGTAGAGAAACTGAAAGAAAGCATATGAAATCCAAGAAGGTATTGTACCAAACCACAGTTAAACTGAGGAGAACCTGGAATACAGTTCTAGTGGTAGGCCAAATGCAGGATACATTTCAAAGAGAAAAAAATAAGATTTAGGGATAGATTGGATATAGAAAATCAAGAGAAGTAGATTCAAAGATGATTCTACAATGATTTATTTCCTGAGAGAATAGTAGTATCATCTGTGTGGATATTCTGCATCCATTATGTGAAGGATGAGGAGGAGGAGGAGGAGGAAGAGAAGCATTCATATAGCACTTTAAATTTTGCAAAATACTTTATAAATATTATACTCACAACAATCCTAGGAGGTAGGTACTATTATTATCCCCATTTTTCAGATGAGGAAACCAAGGCAGAAAAAGATTAAGTGACTTGCCCAAGGTCACATAGATAATAAGTGTCTAAGATTAGATTTGAAATCAGGTTTTCATTACGCCAGTTTTAGCACCCTATAGACCCCACCAACTAATTGCTTCAACTTTTAAAGCACAATATTGTGAGGTACTATATCCTCATTTTACAAGTGAAGAAACTGAAGTTCGTAGAGTCTGTTACTTGCCCAGGACCACATATTATTAAGTCAGAAAGTCAGAATTTGAACTTTTATTTTCTACTCAAGAAATTTCAGTGACTCTCTAAGTATATGATAGAATTTAAACTCTATATCTTCAAAGATCAATTATTAGGCCTAACATTTGTGCATCTGTAGATCATTGTACCAAGATACAGAGATGGAACAGGTCCTGCATTCAAGAAGCTTATATTCCATGGGGTTAGGGGAGAACATAAATACATGTGAATATACACAAAATAAGTGCAAGACAACTTAGAGAGCATTAAGTGTTGGGAAGTACGAATGAGGGGGAAAGTCATGTTGGAAGTGACAACTGAAATAAGCTTTGAAGGAAACAAACCCAAAAATCAGAGGTGAGGTAAAAATGCAGCTTAGATACGAAGGGACAGAAAGGAAAGGAAATAGGCAGTGGAATAACACTTAAAGAATAGCACGAAAGACAGTCTGGCAGGACTATAGCCTTAACCCTTCATAGATTAGTTCTAGCCTGCTTTTCCAGGGTTATCTTACATTAATCTCCCTGATGCACTACATTTTCCATATAAACTGACCTCAATGCTATTCTTCAACCTTGATATTCCTTCTCCCATCTCCTTGCCTTGACATAGGCTGTCACTTATGCCTCAAATGAACTTCTACTTCAGTAAAGTGAAGGATGGCTCTTAGCACCCTTCCTTAGTCTTTGTTGGTAAAGCATAAATGTGATGCTATCTCCTGTGGGAAGGCTTTCCTGATTGCCCCAGTTGGTATGTTCTCTCCCTTCTTAAATTACAATGTATTCATTTATCTGGTTAAACACTATCTCTGCCCCACTCCATACTTCTCACAATTGAAGACAAGGCCTATCTTTCCTTTATTCCTTGTTCCCCAGGATAACCTAGCTCCTACAATGTGTAAGGAATTCACTGTACAAAAAGTGGAAGAAAGGAAGGAAAGAAGGAAGGAAGGGAGGAAGGAAAGAAGAGAAGGAGGGAGGAAATGAGGAAGGGAAGAAGAAAGAAAGAAAGTTTGCTTTGAAGAAGCTTCCATTCTATCTGTAGTCTTTAGGGGGAATCCTGCATCAGCCTTGGATCCACCAATTTCTGGTCTCTGTCTTCATCCCTAGCCCTCTTTATTGCTCTTGAGGATTTCCTTGCATCATATTCACCCTAACTTGCCAGTTATTGCCTCTTGCCTAGAATTTCTCTGGCAATAAATTCTCTTGCTGTTGCCTACTGTGAGTTGGCCCTCTTGGTCCTCACAGGCCTCAATGTTACCAGCAGCAACAAGCCTGGGACTCAAGGGGGAACCTTGAATTGTCTGATCATCTGACAGTCTCAATGGCCCTCTCTCTAACCACCAACCCTCTGCCTAGACTCATTCTTCAATGGTTAGCATATTACAACCCAATCCCAGGAGAGGAGAGAGTGAGAAAGATTTAAGGTGAAAGAAATTTGTCAACTATGGAATAGTTGGTCTTTGGAATGCCAATTCCATAGTTAACACACTTGCTTTCATGTTGAACTTTTCTCTCTCCTCTTCTGACTTTCAGAGGAACATGGCTTCCTCCTGTTGACCTAGTTTCTCTGGACACCCTTTTAGTTATTAGGTATATTTTTACTCCTACTTCCTACTTACTAGTCATAGTGAAGAGTTGGAAAATTTCTTGTTCTCCATTACCACTTTCAGCTACTCCCTCCACCATTCTCTGAGGGTTTTTTTTCCAATCCAAATTTATCACCCAATAAAGATATAGGTGACTGCTACCTCCCAACTTCCTCCTTCCTTCCTTCAGTACCTTGCCACAACTCCTGTCCTAATACTAAAAGTCTTTAACCTAATATTGATACCCCCTCAAACATCCTAACTTCCATCTTCCTCAGACTGCTCCCTTTCCATGATCTACTCCACTATATCTCAACTCTACACAGAAAAATGATCATACTTTTGATCTTATAATCATCCACAGTTCATGAATTAAAAATTATTTTATCTGATCATAATTAATCTGATAATCTAATAGTATAATCAAGAATGACTTTACAAAACCATCCTTGTTCTTCATTCTTACCATGACTGCAAAATCCTTCACCTCTCAGTTCTTTCTCAGGTCATCACCCCAGTATTATTCACATTCTCATTTCTTCCCTATCTTGATGCTGTTGTGAATAAATTCAATGATATACTACCCTCTAGACTCAAGTCTCTTGCCTCCTATCCTATCCTCACACCTTCAGATTACTACCACCATCTATTGACATCACTTCTATTCATGTTCTGCTGAGTAAACTGAGAGAAATCATGAAACCCTGTTGATAGGATCCAGTATAAATTTATATTACATAATTTCAGTTAGGCCATCACTGCAGGAAGGCAATCCCTTCACCACTGTCTAGTTGATTTGCTCTCCCACTCACTAGAGTAGTTACTGCAAACCTTTCTATCCCCCCTCATCACTCCTATGGAACTTCACTTTTCTCTTAAGAACTTCGGAAGTGATTGTGTGACATGGGAGACACTGGCAACAGGACCACTCAGCATGGCGCGCCCACATCAGAAAAGGTTCTGTGCTCTCTGAGCAAAGCAGAATTGAGGTAGCTCAGGAGAAACACAAGATATACAAACTTAGAGAATCCACCCCAAAGGTTCAGAAGGACTATTTGTGCCTGACCTGTGGTAGAATATTCTGAGTTTGTACTGGTCTGATCAGACACAGTCGTACACACTGAAACTTGACTCTGGCATAGTGATGTCATTTTGGTCCTCTTTGAAAATAAAGGACAACAGCAAGCATGGCACCTCACCACCACCCCAAATCTCTCAGCTGAGGATCTTGCCCTCACTAAAAAGTATTGAATTCATTCAATGAGATTTCCATGTTATCCTCCCCTCATCTCATATTGTGCAAATTTCTTCCTCCAAATCTCACTTTTCTTTGTCAAGGTAAAACTTTCTAAATATATGTGTTCTCATTCCATCCCATGTTCTGAACCATTCTTTCACTAATCCTCAATCTCCATCTACAGATTGTTTCCCTGATATCTACAAACATGCTTATGTTTCCTCCATCTTTTTTTTTTTGTGTGTGTGTGTGGAAGTAACTGGGATTAAGTGACTTGCTTAGAATCATACACGTAGCAAGTATCTGAGGTCAGATTGTAACTCAGGTCCTACTGACTTCAGGGCTATTGTTCTATCCACTGTGACTCCTAGCTTCCCCTCTCCTTTATCTTTAGAAAAGCAAAACAAAAGAAAACTCTGACTCAATCCAATCATTCTGGTTAGCTAAACTTCTTGAGAAAGCCATCTACAATTGGTGTCTTCATTTGCTCTCCTCTCTTGCATACTCTTTACAATTTTGCCTCCTACCTCATCATTTAACTGAAACTGCCAACTCCAAAGACCTCTTAATTGCCACTTAATTGCAAAATATTTTCCCCCTACAATCCTCATTCTTCTTGACTTCTCTATGGTCTTTCATACTACTGATCATCTTCTTCTAGATATTCTCTCTCCTAAATTTTCATGATGTTGCTCTCTCCTGGTTCTCTTATTTTTCTGACTACTAGTTCTCAGTTTCTTTTGCTGCATCTTCCTCTAGGTCATGCTCACTAAATATTGGTGTCCCCCAAGCATCTGTCCTTGGGCTCCTTTTCTCCAACTATATTTCACTTGGTGATCTCATTGGATCCAATTGGTTCAATTATCATCTCTATTTTAATGATTCTTAAATCTACTTATCAAGCTCTAATCTCTTTGCTGTCCTCCAGTCTCACATCTCCAAGTGACTATCAGTTATCTACATCTGGATGTGTCATCTACATCCCAAACACAACTTAGTCGAGACAGAACTCATCTTTTCCTCAAAACCTTCACTATTTTGAACTTCTCTACTATTGTTGAAAGCACCAGAATCTTTCCAGTCATCCAGGCTTGCCATGTTAGGTCATCCTCTACTCCTCTCTTGCACTCACTACAAATAGCAAATACATTGCTAACTCTTGTAATGTCTACCTTCAAAATATCTTTCAAATAGATCTTTATCTCTCCCCTCACATAGCCACAAAACTGCTGTAGGCTCTCATTACCTTACACCTGGACCATCACAATAGCCTTCTTTTTAGTCTCCTTGCCTCAAGTCTTTTCCAATGCAATCCATCCTTTACTCAGTTACCAAAGTGATCTATCAAAAATGTAGGTCAGACTAGGTCACTCCTCTCTCTACACAATAAATTACTGGGGCTCCCTACTACCCTCTAGGGTCAAGTATAAAATCTTTCTTCTGACTTTTAAAGGCCTTTTTAAAACCTGCTTCCTCCCTATTTTTCCAGCCTATCTACACTTCAATTATCCATCCTCTCAAACGCAAGGTTTAGCAAGAGCAGCCTGCTTGAGGTTCCTTACACATGACACTCCATCTCTTGACTAAGTGCTTTTTCTCTGGCTATAACCTTATGCTTGAATGCTCTCTTTCCCCGCTTCCTCTTCCTGGCTTCCTTTAAGACTTCAGCTCAAATACCTTCAGTAAGACTCCTTTCTTCCACCTCCCCCTTCCCTTACTGCTAATGCCTTGAGATTTACTCCCATTTACATTGTGTATATCTTGTATATAAAAGGAGGGGGGTTGGAACATGCATTTATTAAGTGCCTATTACATGCCAGACACCATGCTAAGCACTTTAGAAATATTATCTTATTTGACTCTTACTTCAACCCTGCAAGTTAGTTACTATTATAATTCCTATTTTACAACTGAGGAAATTAAGGTAGACTAAGTTTCTTATTGCCTAGGGTCCTACAGCTGGTAAGAACTTGAGTTTGGTCCCAAGTTGAAAATGAGGAATTAGCAATAGACATTTCATGGTATTTTGATGATATCAGGAGATAGAAAGGAAGTCATTCAGCATGTTGGGTTTCTCTTGCCCCCATGGAAAACTTATTGGAGTACATTTACAGGATCCATCATAAATAGGCAGGCATGGGTCCTTTAAATCATACATCCACTTGAGTATTCATTATTTATGCAAAATACCCTTCACATTCAAATATGACACTGTTAAAAGTGTTGGTGTCCAGATATGCAAATGATATGTGACACATCATATTTTCCATTTAATTCACATTGTTTACACTTCTAGTTGCTGTTACTGGACCAAACTCTGCTTTCAACTCTCTCCTTACCTCATGAACTAGACGTTGCCTTTATTCAGAAAGAGCTTCCTCTACCTCTCATTTTTGAACAATAGTTAGCTGCCACTGTTTCCAACCTACTTAAACTGTATCTTATTGCCTGAAGTTTTATTCTAGTACAACTTTTTAAGGCCATCCTGTTTGTAATTAAACTCCTTCATGTTACTAATATAATACTTTAGCATAGCTTAAGTATTCTGCTGTCATTTATCCTCCACAAATAACATTCAACAGATTTGCAGCCAGTATGACACAGTTGTCCAGACATATGTTTGTTCCAGAACTTGGTACACTAATTTCTAACTTGAATATAATATTGAATATGACATACACAAGATCTCTACATCTTTACCTCAAAACTTGGTCTTATTCAACAAGGCCTGTTATTTTTTTCTACTCTGTTTCCTAGATTTGAATCTCAGCTCTGATTCTCCATCCAGCACCCTATTTTAGGCCCTTATGAATCATTTAGCACAGTGCCAGGAATGTAGTAGGTGCTAAATAAATGCTTATTGTGCACCTACACAAGAATTGATTATGTACTAGGCCATGAAAACCTCACAATCCAATACAGAAAGGCAGAAATATTAAATGCATCCTTTTCAGATCATGATGCAATAAAGTTATGTGCAATAAAGGGCCATGGACAGATAGACTAAAAATTAATTGGAAACTAAATAATCTAATCCTAAAGAATGAATGAGTCAAACAAGTCATAGAAACAATCAATAACTTCATCCAAGAGAATGACAATAATGAGATAACATACCAAAACTTATGGGATGCAGCAAAAGTGAATCTTAGGGGAAGTTTTATATCTGTAAATGTTTACATGAATAAAATAGGGAAAGAGGAGATCAATGAATTAGGCATGCAACTAAAAAAGCTAGAAAAAGAATGAATTAAAAATCCCCAATTAAATACCAAATTAGAACTTCTAAAAGCCAAAGGAGGGATTAATAAAATTGAAATTAAGAAAACTATTGAACTAATAAATGAAATTAAGAGCTGGTTTTATGAAAAAAATAAAATAGATAAACCTTAATTTAATTTAAAAAAAAAAGAAGAAAACCAAATTACCAATATCAAAAATGAAAAGGTTGAATTCAAAACCATTGAAGAGGAAATTAAGACAACAATTAGGAGCTATTTTGCCCAAATCTATGCCAATAAATTTGACAATTTTAGTGAAATCTATGTATTTACAAAAATATATATTGTCCAGAGTAACAGAAGAGGAAGTAAAATACTTAAATAACTCCATCTCAGAAAAAGAAATTGAACAAGCCATCAATGAACTCCCTAGGAAATAATCCCCAGGACCAGATGGATTTACAAGCAAATTCTATCAAATATTTAAAGAATAATTAATTCCAATACTATATATACTATTGGAGAAAATAGGCAAAGAAAGAGTCATACCAAATTCTCTTTATGATACAAATATGGTGCTGATACCTAAACTGGGAAGAGTCAAAACAGAGAAAGAAAATTATAGACCAATTTCCCTAATGAATATAGATGCAAAAAATTTTAAATAAAATATTAGCAAAATGATTACCAGGTAGGATTTATACCAAGAATGCAAGGCTGGTTCAATATCAGGAAAACTATTAGCATAATTGATCATATCAACAACAAAACTAACAGAAACCACATGATTATCTCAACAGATGCAGAAAAAGCTTTTGACAAAATATACCACCCATTTCTATTAAAAACAGTAGTGATAGCATAGGAATAAATGGAATCTTCCTTAAAATGATAAGTAGCATCTACCCAAAACCATCAGCAAACATTATATGTAATGGGGATAAGGTGGAAGCATTTCCAATAAGATTGGGGGTGAAACAAGGATGTTTATTATCACCACTGTTGTTCAATAAGGTACTAGAAACATTAGCTTTAGCAATAAGAGAAGAAAAGGGAATTAAAGGTATTAGAATAGGCAAAGAAGAAGCAAAGCTATCACTCTTTGAAGATGGCATGATGATATACTTAGAGAATCAAGTAAAAAAGTACTTGAACTAATAAACAACTTTAGCAAAGTTGCAGGCTATAAAATAAACCCACATAAATCATTGGCATTTCTATGTATCACTAACAAAGTCCACCAGCATGAGATAGAAAGAGAAATTCCATTTAAAGTTAATGTAAACATTATAAAATATTTAGGAGTCTTCCTGCCAAAAAAAATACCCAGGAACTATATGAACACAATTACAAAACACTTTCCACACAAATAAAGTCAGATCTAAATAATTGGAAAAACATCAGTTGCTCATGGTTAGGCTGAGCTAATATAATAAAAATGATAATTCTACCTAAGCTAATTTGCTTATTCAGTGCCATATTAATCAAACTACCAAAAATATTTTATAGAGCTAGGAAAAATAATAAGATTCATCTGGAATAACAAAAAGTCTGGAATATCCAGGGAATGAATGAAAAGAAATGCAGGAGAAGGTGGCCTAGCGATTTGAGATTTAAATTGTATTATAAAGCAGCACTTATCAACACTACTTGGTCCTGGCTAAGAAACAGAGTGGTGGATCAGTGGAATAGGTTAGGTACACAAGACACAGTACTCAAAGACTAAAAAAGTAATCTAAAGTAATCTACTGTTTGATAAACCCAAAGACCCCAGCTTCTGGGATAAGAAATCACTATTTGACAAAAAATGCTGGGAAAAATGGAAAAGAGTATGGCAGAAACTAGGTATAGACCAAACTCTTACACCATATTCCAAAATAAAGTCAAAATGAATACATGATTTAGATATAAAGGCTATAAGCAAACTGGGAGAGCAAGGAGTAGTTTTCCTGTCAGATTTATGGAGAAGGGAGGAATTTATGACCAAACAAGAGATAGAGAACCTTATGAAAAGCAAAATGGATAATTTTGATTACATTAAATTGAAAAGTTTTTGCACAAACAAAGCCAATACAACCAAGATTAGGAGGGAAACAGAAAACTGCGATAGAATTTTTACAACCAGTGTCTCTGATAAGGGCCTCATTTCTAAAATATATAGAGAACTAAGTCAAATTTATAAGAATACAAGTCATTCCACAATTGAAAAATGGTCAAAGGATATGAACAGGTAGTTTTCAGAGAAGTAAATTAAAGCTATCTATAGTCATATGAAAAAATGCTTTAAATCACTATTGATTAGAGAAATGCAAATCAAAATGACTTTGAGGTACCACATTACACCTATCAGATTGGAGAACAATTTGGAACTATGCCCAAAGGGCGATAAAAATGTGCACATCCTTTGACTCAGCGATAACACTTGTAGGGATGTATCCCAAAAAGATAATAAAAATGGGGAAAGGACCCACATATACAAAAATATAGCTTTTTCTGTGGTGGCAAAGAATTGGAAATTGAGTGGATGCCCATCAATTGGGGAATGATTGAACAAGTTGTGGTATATGAATGTAATGGAATACTATTGTGCTATAAGAAATGATTAGCAGGCAGACTTCAGAATAAAACCTGGAAAGACTTGTATGGACTAATGCTGAGTGAAGTGAGCAGAAACAGGAGAACATTGTACACAGTAACAGCCATGTTGTGCAATGCCTAACTTTGATATACTTAGATCTTCTTAGCAATGCAAGGATCTAAGATATCTCCAAAGGACTTGTAACGGAAAATGCTATCCATATCCAGAGAAACAATTATGGAGTCTGAAGGAGATTGAAACATACTATTAACTCTTTTTTTTCTTCTGTTTTACTGTTTCTTCTTTTTTGTGGTTCCTCCTATTTCATTTCTCCTAATTCTTCTTCACAACATGACTAATGTGGAAATATGTTTAATAGGAATGTATATGTGGGGCCTATATCAGATTGTATGTAGTCTTGGGAAGGAAGGAGGAAAAGGAGGGGGAGAAAATCTAAAACTCAAAACCTTATGGAAGTGAATGTTGAAAACTAAAAACAAATTACTTAATTATTAAAATAAATAAATAAGTTAGTATAAAAAACAGAAGGTGGCAAATTGTATTGATAGAGGGAATTTACTCATCCAGAAGTTCCATGTACTAATGACATTACAAGAATAATCTCAGTAACTATCCCTCTGATGTATTGAGTGTCTCTGGCGAAAAGCATCATCCAGTTTTTTGGGGGGTCTGGACAGATAGACTTGTCTAGTAGTCTGACCTGTTGACTCCCTTCATGGTGAATAATAAACTGTAATCACTTAATAAATGTTTGCAGATTGAAAAAATGCTTATTGATTGATTACCATTGACCTAGACTACTGAAATTGCCTTTGGCATATTCCTGCTCCAATCTCTACATACAACTGTTAATTAACATAGATTGTTATTGTACAATCCTCTTGCCCAAGAACTAATAGTGGTTCTCTATTGCCTTCATATCAAATCTAAATTCATCTGGATAACATCTGTAACCTTCCATTAACTGCTGCCCCATCTCATCAACCTAAACTTTCATCACTCCCCAAGGTGGCTTCTTTATACTCACGTAATTAATCTACCCAATTGCCTCCTAACAATAATTTTCTCATTCCTGCCTGTGTATCCTTTCCTTCCCTTTGAATATTTACCCCCTTCTTTCTTCCAATCAAGCATTTCAACAAATATTTACTAAATACCTACTGTATGCACAGTTAAATCAGATTTGAGTTAATTGTTCCATGAGGCTTTTCCAAGTAATCCTTCTGATTGGTTACTCCCGTGCTCTGCCATATACTATCAGCACTTGGCATCATATTATGCTGTTATCTACAAGTAAAGAAAGGTTGCTAGCACTTTAAAGTAAGGAACAACCTATTCCTACTTTTTTTTTTTACCTTTCAACTCTTACCTCCATCCTGCATTGTTCCCGACATATAGTAGTTGCTTTATAAATGTTGGAGGAATATGTTTCTTTGTGGTATTCTAAAGTAGCTTCCTTTCCTAGAGAGTCTTTACTTTCTTCAAAGACTCAGATTTTCTCTATATATTTCTTTACTTTATCCTTCTCATCCATAGTATTAATATTTTGCCATGTACAGAGCAGACATTAAGTAACTGTACAGATGTTCAAAATGCTGGATGATTTATGCCTCCTGCACTCCAAGTCTTGTAAGCATTTTTAAAAAGCAAACTATAAAGCTTGTTACATTGTTCTGTGATTTTAACGAAAATTTGTGGATGACACAAAACTGAGAGTAAGAGCTAATAAGTTGGATTATAGAAATGATGTTCAAAATGAACTCTAAAACCTACAATTCTGAACCAAAAAAAGTTATATGTAATATATCAAGAATATACGTGATATTTGAGAAAAAATGATAAAAGCAGAGAATAGGGGTAGATCTGCTTTAGCAGTAGTTCATTAAAAAAACAAACAAAAAAGAGATTCAAGGAATTTAGATGATCTCAAACTTAATATGATCCAAGAGCATGAGACAACTTCTTGAAACAACAAACAACAACCTTATTGTAATCTTGGGCTGTATTAATGGAATTATAGGACCCAGACTTCAAGGGTTTATCTTGTTGAACTGTTCAATGGACTGGAACATTCTTTTCAGCTTAGGGGATCACATTTCAGGAGGTACTATAACAACAGAGGAAAGTGGCCATAAAAGAATGGTGACAGATCTAGGAACCATGTCAAAGAAAGGTGGTGTGAAGTAGCTGAATGTCTTCAGACTGAGTAGTCTAAATCGGCACATGACCACTCATTTGCAGTATTTAAAGGATTGATACATGGAACATAAGAAGGTTAGTTTTGAGTTTTCCAGAAGGCAAAACCAGGCTCAATACTAGGACACCGGGGATAAAAATATCAGGAATGAATGGCCAACATGGATTTTTTTTTGCTTAATTAATGCAGATTTGTTATGAGGGTTTTTTTATTTGTTTGTTTTCTCTCTCTCTCTCTCTGTATGTGTGTGTGTGTGTATTTGTCATGGGAAAGATGGGAGGGAGAAAAATAGATGTTTGTAAATTATTTTTTTAAATTTAAAATGTAAAAAATAGAGAACATAAATATAAAGTTAATGGACAGATAACATGTATGCCCCCAAACATCTAAATACAAGACAGTCTGGGAAGGAGGGCATCAGTGATTAGGGGATCAGGAAAGGCATCATGCAGAAATTAGTATGTCAATTTCACTTCAATGAATAGAGGAACTCTGAGGTAAAGGTAAGGAAGAAGCACATTTCAGATATAGGGGATGGAGAAGTGAAAGCATGAAGAGGAGAGTTGGAATTTCAAGAATAAGGAAGAGAGAAGGACTGTTTGGTCAGAATGCAGATTCATCATAAGGAAGAACATTTTAACAACTTGAGCTCTCCAGTATTGCAAAAAGATAACTCTGATGGGTAGTGAGCTGCCCATCACTGAAGTTTTTTTTTTTAAGTTGAATAGCCATCTGTCAAGAATCTCTGAATTGTACCATGCTTTAAAGTACATTATTTGTAACATCCCTCCTGTCTTTAAGACCTACCATTCCTAGAATATTATTCCATTAATAGTTAAATGTCATATTTAAATTAGCATATTGTTTTTCAGAGTATAGCATTAATTTTTAAAAGTTTATTTTATTAAATTTCCTCAGACATTCTCTTAAATGTTTTTCACATTCAAGTGAAAAAAAGAAAATCAAGCAATTTTTTAAAAGGTAAAAATGCCTGACTTCAAGGAGCATATACAATAGTGTAGAGATGTCAGAAAGATGTAGGGGTTAATGTTTCTAATAAAAATGAGGTTTTGATCCTATCCCTGCAACTAATAAACTGTGTAATCATGGCTAAATCATGTCTCCTTTCCATACCTGAGCTACTTAAATTATAACATGAGAAGGTTTGATTTAATGATCCTCATGATCACTTTCAGCTCAAAACTTCTGCAATTCAGTGATTCTGTAATTTTTGCTCTGAAATTAATGTGTACCTTTCTCTTTATGTGGGGAGAAGGGGGATTACTAGTAACTGGTGACAAAGCACTGATAGCACCTAGCATGACATTGCATTGACCTAGACCTATTTTTAAGAAGATAAATTATTTGATGGCTCTTTGGCTGTGACTCAGACTCCTTTTTGTCTAGTTAATGAAGATCAAGAACCTATATTTGAAATGCAGAGACCTCTGTGTTATCAAAGATAAACTTGTTAAATACAATGGAAATAGAGGAAAATTACATTTAAAAAAAGCAAATAAGTACTTCAAGGTAACAACTAAGCAAACATTTTTAAGTTTAAAATACAGTAGTGTGTTACATGCATATAGTTCAACTTGAATGACTTTCTTTTATATGGTAGTATTTTTGTTAGAAATTTGTTAGATGTTTAAAAGGCCTATAAGACTCATCTCAGAAATCATAACTTAACCTCAGCCTTGCAGGAGCACTGACACCTTTCCTCTGGAGACTTCAAAGGGACCACGGTGTCACCGCCACAGCCAGATGGCTGCTTGGTTCTTTCAACACTATTTATACCTTGAAATTAATTGCTGACTCAGCTTTCTAGGCTGGGACCAGCAAAGAATAGGTGAGTAAGGTATATTCAATTAGTTCCACCCATTTCTAAGCAATAGGAGTAATTTTCTTTACAATGATTTTGTTCATTAGCACTGAGGCAACTTGTGCCTTTTAGGGGGAATAATAATTTATTCCATTACTAGACAAATTCCATCATAATAAATTATGAGACCTTTGGTGGTTACATTGATAATTACTCTGCCTTCCCCCAAGGGAGTGTTTTGCCAGTCATGCATATGGCTGATAGTTCTCCATTTTCACAACAGTAAGTCACATTCATATAGTGTTTTTCTCACAACAGCTCTATAAGGTAGAATATTCTCCTTATTTTACAGATGAGGGAATAGGTGTTTAGAGAGGCTAAAGAACTATTCCATCATCACACAGTGAGGCAGGACTGGACTCTATCTGCCTGGCCATTCCTCACAGGATGATAGATTATCATCCATGTTCTGCCTGACAACACTTGGTGTACCCCAAATCTGGGTTCTTATCCCTTCTTTTCTCCTCCATTTCTCAGGGATCTCATCAACAAACATGGACTCAATTATCATCACTATGCAGATGAGTACCAAGTGTAATGACCAAGCTTTAGTGTCTTTCCTGGGATATAGTCCTACATTGCCAATGAAGTATTGGATACATCCAAATGAATATCTTTTAGGCATCCTTAACTTATTATTCTCCCCACCCCAAGCTACCCTTCCTAATTTACTTTGTTCAATCTTAGTACATCATCCTTCCAGTAACCTAGATTTATAATTTACCAAATTGGAAAGGCTAGGAGTCAATTTGATCTACATTCCATTTTTCATCTCTGTGCTTTTTACATAGATTCTTCTCCCATGCATACTTACACAGAACCATCTCCACTCCTTCTTTACTTCTGCCTCTTAAAATGTCTTAGAATCTCTATTAGCCTTCAAAGCTCAGTTCCAATACTACCTTTTACATGAGGTCTTTCCTATTCTACCACTCCCCAAATGTCCATACTCTCTCCACACCAACATATTTAATATCTAATACACACACATATATATTTGCATTTTTCCTGGATCATTGCCTTTGGTGGAGTGATTTGTATAGCTATGCCATGCAGAGTTACCCAAGATGGACAAGTCATAATGGAGAGTTCTGAAAAAAAAAAAAACTAGGGGGGTAGAGACTAACAAAATTTTGTCAAAATAACTCACTGGTTATAGCAAATACTCTTTTTCAACAAACCAACAAGCAACTTTAAGTAGGGACATCACCAGATGGTCAATATAGAAATCAGATTAATTTCTGAAGGTGGAGAAGCTCTATACAGTCAGTGAAAACAAAACCTGAAACTGATTGTGGCTCAGCTTGAGAGCTTATTGCAAAATTCAGACTTAAATTGAAGAAAGTAGGGAAAATCATCAGACCATATAGGTATGATCTAAATCACAACCCTTAAGAATATGATGTGGAAGTGATGAATAGATTTAAGAGATTAGCCCTGGCAGATAGCGTGCCTGAAGAACTATAGGCAGAGGTTCTCAATATTGTACAGGAGGAAGCAGCAACAACAATAATAAAAATCATTCCAGAGAAAACAAAAAGAGCAAGAAAGCAAAATGGCTCTCTGATGAGGCTTTATAAATAGCTAAAGAAAGAAGGAAAGCAAAACACAAAGGAGGAAAGGAAACATATACCCAACTAAATGAAGAATTCTAGAGAATATAAAGGAGATAAGATTTTCTTAAATGAGAAATGCAAAGAAACAGAAGAAAATAATAGAATGTAAATGAAAAGAGATCTCTTCAAGAAAATTAGAGTTATCAAGGGAAAGTTTCATGCAAAAATGGGCATGATAAAAGACAAAAATGGCAGGGACCTAACAGAAGCAGAAGATATTAAGAAGAGGTGGCAAGAATACACAAATGAACTATATAAGAAAGATATCAACATCACCAATAGATTTCCAAGATGGCATGGTTACTGATGTAGAAGCAGACATCCTGGAGAATGAAGTCAAGTGGGCCCTAAGGAATAATGCTAACAAGAAAATAGTAGAGGTGATGGAATTCCTTGCTGAGATATTTAAAACCCTAAAAGATGATACTGTTTAAGTGCTGCACTAAATATGCCAGCAAATTCAGAAAACTCAGCAGTGGCCACTGGATAAGATCAATTTACCTCCAAATCTTAAAGAAAGACAATGCCAAGAAATATTAAAATTAATGAACAATTGTGCTCATTTCACACACCAGCAAGACCATGTATAAGATTCTGCAATCTAGGTTTCAGCAATATGTGAATTGAGAATTACCAGAAGAGCAAGCTGGTTTTCAAAGAGGCAGAGGAACTAGAGACCAGTTGTTAACATTCACTAGATTATGGAGAAAGCAAGGAAGTTTCAGAAAACACCTACTTATGGTTCATTAACTACACAAAAGCCTTTGACTCTGTGGAGCACAACAAAATGTGGCAAGTCCTCAAAGAGATGGGAGTACCAAATCTTCTTACCTGTCTCCTGAGGAATTTGTATGCAGGTCAAGAAGCAACCATTAGAATTGAACATGGAAGAGGCAATTGGTTTAAGATTGTAAAAAGATTATGACAAGACTGTATATTGTCACTTTATTTATTTAACCTATAGGTAGAGTACATCATGTAAAATGCAATGCTGGAGGAATCAAAAGCCGGAAGTAAGGTTGTCAGGAGAAATATAAAAATTTCAGATATGCAGACAATACCACTTTGATGGCAGAAAGTAAAGAAACGTTAAGTAGCTTCTTGATGAGGATGAAAGAGGAGAGGCTTGAACCTCAACATGAAACAAAACAAACAAACAAAAATCTAAGATATGGCCAACTAGTCCCATCATCTTCTGGCATGAAAGAAAGAAGAAATGGAAGCAGTGTCAGATTTTATGTTCTTGGGTTCAAAGACTACTGCAGATGGCAACAACAGTCATGACATTAAAAGACACTTGATTCTTGGATGGAAAGCTGTGGCAAATCTGGATAGCATACTCAAAAACAGAGACACAACCTTGCCGACAAAGTTCCATATAGCCAAAGCTATGTTGTTGTTTGTTTTTCCTGTAGCAATGTATGGCTGTGAGAGCTGGACTGTCAGGAAAACAGCATGCCACAGAATCAACACTTCTGAATTTTGGTACTGAAGAAGAATTTTGAGAGTCCTTTGGACAATAAGGAGATCAAATCAACTAATATTTAAATTAATTTTGACTATTCACTAGAATGTCAAATGCTGAAACTGAAGCTGAAACACTATGATCACATAATAAGAAGATAGGATTAATTGGAAAAGACTCTGATGTTGGGGAATATTGAAGGCAAAAGGAGATGTCGGGGATGAGAAGGATAGATAATGTCATGGAAACATGAACTTGGTCAGACTTCAAGAGAGATAGTGGAGAATAAAAGAGCCTGGAGTGCTGTGGTCCCTGGGGACATGAAGAGTTGGACATGACTGAATGACTGAACAACAAATATTTTTGTACTCATATCTATGTGTATTTGTTGCTTTGCCTGATAGAATGCAGGTTTTTGAGGGCATGAATTATTTTATTTTTGCTTTGGTATCCCCACTGTGTAATATACAGCTTGGCACATAGTAGGAGATTAATAAATGATTGTTGACGGATTAATTGATGGATAGGAATGTGGCAATGGCATGTTGGTCATCTAAAGACACATCTAGCTTAGTCTGAGGAAGCTCATAATCAGGTTGGCCATAAGGTAAGGACATTTTTGATGAAGGCGACCCACAAAAAATCATCTCCTCAAATACGATTACTTATAATCTTTTTATTTTTTTTTTTAATTTCTTTTCTAGGCAATTGGGGTTAAATGACTTGCCCAGGGTCACACAGCTAGTAAGTGTCAAGTGTTTGGTTTGAGGCCGGATTTGAACTCAGGTCCTCCTGACTTCAGGGCTGGTGCTCTATCCACTGTGCCACCTAGCTGCCCCTGCTTGTAATCTTTTTAATATAGTATCTGCACAGGTGCAGTTGGAGATTCCCTAAGAAGTATATGTGCCTAGGTCTATGAAAATGAAATATATGACCAAATCCTTGCCTTCAAACAATTAAGAATCTTTGAAGGGAGAGAAGAAAAAATCTGAAAGATTTAGGCACCAATATTCAACAGTATATAACGAAGTGATCAATTGACTATCAAGCAGTGCCACAATCTATATGGGATGCAGTCACTTTTTTCTATTAACAGGTTTGTTTAAATTTTCAAAAATGGTTTGGTCTGAAAGCACTTTTAGAAAACTGTTTCTGTTTAAGCTAATATTTTTGTAACTTCAAGATCTATATCAGGAGTAGGTATTTAAAATAATAACAAATGTAAGGATAGTTCTGGACTGGACTTAATTAAGATATTGATCAGACATGATAAAGACTCTGGAATAGTAGTTTTTCTTTCTCTTACATTCTCATATTAACAATTTATTTATTCTTACAAACAAATAAATTTCATAAAACACTTACACATTTTCAACCTACATACATTATTCTTGAATATAATTGTCTCACCCTCCTGTTAACTAATTTCAATCATATTAACCTCCTCAAAAAAAAAAAACAACTAGGATTATAACTGAGAACTTTTGGATTATATAACAATTGTGCTTGCCTGGCACTGCATCAGACAGATGTTAGCAAACATTCTATAAAGTATACACCATTATTTTCATACACCTGCCATGTCCTCTAAAAACACAGTGCATCAACATTGTATTAAAAGTTTGAAAAGTTTTCAATGTGCATGAAAAGGTAATTGGCTAATTATATCTTCACACTACTTTGGTAAAATTGAATGCTGTTCACAGTCCAGCAGTCCCTGCTCTTCTGATATCTAAGACCCATCAGAGCATGGTCCTTCTTACCAGTCACAAACAGATGAGTGACTCTTCACAATTCTAAGTAGTTCTAAAATCATACTCCCTCCAAAAATGAAACTTTACCTAGACAGGCAGTTAAGACAGTAAGATGGATCAACACATAGATAGAGAGTGTATTTATTACAAACTACATACCAGGGACTTGGCTAAGTGCTGGAGATAAAAATACAAGCAAGCAAGACAGCTCATGACCTTAAGGAACTTGCATTCTAAAGGGACGTGACAGTAGATTTCTAGAAAGTGTAGGGAATGGACCTTTTGAGGGCCTAATAAAGTAACGACGAAGTGGTGTACAGGACTGGGCCTTTGCATAATAAGGCAAAACCTCACCTACCAGATCTAGGGGAATCCAAAACATAGTTCAGTTTTCTGGTTGGTGGGAGATAAGGATGAAGATGATGACTGGAGAGCAGATGATATATTGAAGAAACTATTTGAGAATTGGCATGGATGCCTAAGCCTCAGAAAGATAAGGCAAAAACTTGACTATCAGAGTCATGGGATTTAAGGTGGACCCAAGGACAAAACAAATAGTTTCTCTAGGGGAAATGCTTTTTGAAGACTTAGCAGGGAAAAATAAGTACTTTCAGCTTATTTGGAGAGGGAGAGGTATGCTGTCTACTGAACATTATTGCTATATCCTTACCCTTGTCATTTGGGCCATTTTAAAATGTTGTTGTGGTAGGAATTTGGAAGTTTTTAATTTATTTTGTTGTCATAGTTAAAGTGGGGGAGGATGAGGAAATTTCATGTTTGATTGCTACTTTGTAAATACAACCTGACTTCAATGACTTCAATAAATATTCATTAAACTCCTACTGTGTACAGAATACAATGCCAGGTATGAAGGCAGATAATTAATTGTGTTAATTAATTAATTATTAACTAATTAATTAATATGACAAAATGTTTTTACTTTTAGAATTCCCAAGCTAGTAGGTGTATGCAACAAATATACGAATAATTCTCAAATGAAATGATATATGAATAGTGCATAAGAGTTGGGTAAACTATGTGCTACAGGGAATTCAAGGCTGGAAACATCATTGATGATTGAAGGATCAACCAAAGCTTCATTGAAGAAATGGCATTTGAGTTGGGCTTTAAAGGATAGGTAAGATTTAAGTAGGAAGAGATGGAGGAAGGAATTCGCAGTGTATGGACTGGCATGAGCCTAGGCTCTCTTCTATCCAACTAAGAAAATAGTATAAAATCACAGTTTTTCAAAGGGAGGGACAAGAAGCACAACAGGAAATTATAGTCAATGATTTTGAATCTATGACAAATAGATAATCAATGTGTTCCAGGAAGTAGTTTGGAAGCATCAGTGCGTGTGTGTGTGTGTGTGTGTGTGTGTGTGTGTGTGTGTGTGTGTGTG